>NC_056502.1:33054049-33067734 GCF_014905685.2 Nematolebias whitei | reverse complement strand
TGTGTGTGTGTGTGTGTGTGTGTGTGTGTGTGTGTGTGTGTGTGTGTGTGTGTGTATTTATATATATATATATAAATAGGAAAATAAAAAAATAAAAAATATATAGATACACACACACACACACATAAATATATATACAAATAAATAAATAAAAAGGCAGCAGGCAATATGCATTCTTTGAAGGAAATGAAGGCCTTCAGTTGTTTATGTAAAAATAAATCTGTGGGAATAATTTTAAATGGCAGCTTTTACCATTTCTTGCCTGCCTTTTGTGTAATCTCATAATACTTGGAAACAATCTGTCCCCCAAAGAGAAAACACAAATCCGAGTGTTCTCAAAAAGGCAGTAATGAATATTTTAGACATAAAGGACTTCTCCTCCTGCCTCCATTTGCCTGGCTCAGTCCTCAAAACAGCCTTCTTAAAGTCAAGTGATGAGGGTTAAGTTAATTATGCACATTAGAACCAGCCCTTCTCCCATGCTCATTCAGTCGGTGTGTGTGTGTGTGAATGTGCGTGCTCCCTTATTGCAGCGGTGTCTTGGGATGCCAAAACTCTGTCTTTAATTAAACACATATGCATGGTGGGAGAGACTGTCTGTCACACAGACCTTTAGCAGCAGCTGCATGCATGCAGACATGTACGTGCACAGACGCAGATGAAAGACTCGCTGTGGGAGCGCTTGATTGTGTAAGAGGAAACAAGTTCTTTCTATCTCCGCTCGGCGAGCGGATAAATACCTTCATCTAAATTATGCCTGAAAATTGCTGGCTTTAGAAGGTGAAGAAAAGTTGGACATTTAACTGTTTATGATCGTCTGCAGAGCCGTTTTAAAATCAGCGTGGGCAGATTTTAATTAGATTCATCGCATAATATATACATTTACCTTTAATTCAATATTTTTCTCCATTTTTTTGTTGTTGTTCAGTAAACAGTTTTCTTTGTTGTTTGTTTGTTTTGTCTTTTTGTTGTTGTTGTTGCTTTGACTGCGTTTATTCTTCCGTGTCATGACAGCTGATTGATTGAATCCATCTGTGGAAAGAAAAGGAAGCCGGTGAAATTCAATGACGAGCCTTTGATGCAAGATGTACCACACGGAGATCTGAAGTAATCAGAGAACTAACGGAGTCCAGATGTTCTCAACAGCTGCGAGTTTTGAATCCATTTGTAACAACATTTATGTACTTTATGTACTTCGGTACATGATGGACCATGATGCCACTGAAGCTACTGCCCAGAATTCCTGCACACGTCCAGGTTCTTCTGGCCCAGATGTGTTTTAGTACTTGCAGTACTTTAGTCATAGTCTGTCATGACAAAAGAGTTTGATATATTAATGGTATAAGAAGTTGAAATAAATCAAAGATCATAAGGAATATTAAAGCTGCTGCCAGTGGATTATTAGGGTAACCATGGTAACCACACACCTGTATCACTCACTGACAGCACACTTGGTAAGACAGGCTGACAGACACTGTGCAAAAATTACATCTTCTGTTTGCCACACGTCAGTGTTCTGTGTCTGCACAGTTGTATGTACTGTGGGAGTTCTGAGACGTTACAAACATCTTTCACTTTTAGATTTGATGAAAACATTCTGAGTTCAGATACATTCAAAGTCTTTGAGAGTTTGGTGAGTGCATTTTGCACAGTGAGCGGGATTTCAGAGAAAACTGTTAGTTTGTTAGTCGAAAGGCACGCATTGGGTGAAAGAACACAACGTGCCCAATTTTTTATGTTGAAAATGTACATTATGCGAAAAAGTTGTGGAAATAATAGTCTCATTACAAAATGTTTGGAAGGTTTTGACAGCTCAAATATGGAAATGCATGACATCATCAGCTTAAATTAACAATTTTGTAGTAAAACCTTTAAAATCATAAAACAAAATGGGGGGCTCATCGACAAGACAAATATCAAATTTGAAAGCTAAACACAAACATACATTTGCTACAGTCTTGGACATATAAACAAATGTATTTTAGTGTTCATATTTTTGATTCCCTGAACTAAAGCAGCAGAAACAACAACACAGAGCGAGACTAACAGGCTGTGCGCTCTCACTGTTACTGAAGGTCTCTCATGTAAGTCGGATGTGTTTGTACGTTAATGATGACGCTTCTGACCCATCAGCTTTTAATTCAATGTTAAGATGACAATAAGGCAAATGCTGATGAATGAAAACACCAGCTCATGGTAAAACCAGCTCTTTGAGCCCAGTTTAAACTTTGAATAAAGTTTCTGCTGCGATGCGCGTCAGAGCTACAGAGCTCCAAAAATGGTTCCCAAACTTTCATTGTTGTCGAGGGAGACATTTATGCCCTGACTTTTTATTTATTTACTGTACATTTTTATCTACACAGTTTAATAAATAAAAATAAAGCAACAACACTAACGTCAAACCTAAATGAAGAAGGGAACAATAAATGATTTAATTAGTTAGACCTTGTAGAGACTTTCTTTCCAACTTTATATACTGTAACTTCCAGACTACTGAGTGCACCAGACTATAAGCCATGCCCACTAAATAAAAAACAAAACAATTATTTACATATATAGGCCATGCTTATCTATAAGCCACATTGTAACATGAGATATTTACACAGAAAGATTTTTTTTAACTTTTAATTAAATATGCACAGTAAAATACCCAAATACATACAGTAAAGTTTTTTTTTTTTTTCTGAACAGTGCCTGTAACACGGCTGGTTAAAAAAATAAAAACATAAATGCAGGAGCCTACCAGGAAACGCCAAGCTTATGTGCAGCAGCTGTTATTTCCTTCTTGGACAGCCAGATCGATGGCCTTTAACTTGAAAGTTGTATCATCTGCATTTCTCGGTGTAGTTTCCATGATGAGGGTGTGTGCTTGAAGCAGAAAAGAACTGATCTGATCTTTCATTGGTCTGATATTATTATTGTTTTACCTTTATTTATACAGGTGGTCTCACTGAGTCACGAAGATCCACCCCCCAAGAGAAACGTACATTGGGCAGCTATGTGAGCGCCCGGGTGTGACGAAGCTAAATGTTTTGGCGGCATGAAGCTCATTAGCCCATTAAAAAAAAAATCCATAAATTTGCCACAGCATTGTATCAGCTGCTGGGTTCAAACCTGTGAAAAAAGTAGCGGCTTATACTCCAGAAATTACGGTGTGTGTATATAGACAAAGGTCATGGCACACTTCCTGTCTGAGCTGGACATGCTAATGCTTTTTTTTTTTCCTGAAACTATAGAAAAAGTTACAAATCAAGAATTGTAAAGAAATTAAAATCCAAATCGTAATACTTATGGTTCGGTGTTAATGCGCTGGAATGTCGGATTTTATTTTTTTCTGCCTCCTGTTTTTCTTGCTGCATCCATCTGATCGATCATTTACTTTCTTAACTGAAATATATTGTGTGTATAATACAATAAACATCCGTAATTAAACTTAGGTTATTATTTAGTTTGTTTCCATTCTGTCACACTTCTAAATCTTTTCTTTGTGTCAAACTTTATCTAAAATCTGTTCCTTTCTATCATCATCAGTCCTATTTTAACTTCATCTAATTAGGGACGTGCACCTCACAGTTTTCTTATGTGGATGGAGGTGTTTGCCTTCCCTGGAAGCCTGAAACTCTGAACTTCTTCCTCTCCCTTTTTGTCTTTCGGTCTCTCCTGTGTCGCTGCAGCCGGCTCATTTTTCATTAGAGGATTGCCCCATTATTTCATTTCTTGTGATAAAATGACAAAAGATTACTCATGAGAAATACTAAATACAGAGCCGGACCGATGGGATCTCCCCTCATATGTAACAAGGCTGCGCTGTGGCTGAAGGCTTCATATTTCCTATTTCTCTCTTTATTATATATGTGGCACAGTTGGAGATATAAGGACTGGTGTGGGGGGGTCTGTATGTTTGTGTGAACTGTATTAGGTTGTGGGTGTCCTAATCTGATCAGACACCACTAGCTGGTCACCAGACCTTGGTTCTTTTCTCATTCTTTAAAAGAAACCTTTCTTTTAGCAGGAATATTTCAGAAAAAATGAGCTGCACTGCTAACAGCCATGTCATAGGGTTATGGGGAAAATAACTTATTTCACACAGAGAAAGGAGGAGAAAGGGCTATATGCGGCAAACACAGGCCAGAAAAGAGGCTAACTGTGAATTTAAAAAAGCCCATATAATAAATAAATAAACACTGTATCTTTATCTGAGATGATTCATATTTTATTTCAAAATGACTCCAGCACTGGTCATATTTTTCAGCAGAGGATAATAGAAAATGTAAAGATACGGGAGGTGAATTATGAGTCGGTTCGGGGAGGTAAGAATAAGAAAAGATTAGTCTGAGATTAGAATAAGAGAGATGGAGGAGGCCAAAGAGTCCTGTGGTGTGTGTGAGTAATTTTGCAGACTTGTGAGTCTGTCAGTGTGTGTGTGTATGAGAGTAATGATTGTGCACAATCCTGTTCTTTGTTTTCTACCACGTTGGTCCAGATTGGACATCCTTGACCGACCTGTTTTTATTGTTTTAACTCCAGCTACATTTCAAATCCATAAACTTCCTGTATAGTTTACTCACACAGTCACAAACAAGATAAAATTGAGCGTTTTCATCTGGTGAATATCGTCATGCAAACTTGTAAGCTCTTGTATGTTCTGTGATACCGAGGCCGTTGTTTTTGCATATTTGTGTGTCTGCATGTATCAGATAACCCACCTCCAGTTGAGCTCCCACTGTTGTTTATTCAGCAGAGCTGCTTGTCTCCACTCTCCTGCTGATGTCCCTCAGTTGTTCAGAGGCTGGTAAACTGCTCCCCGAGTCGCCCTGTGTCTTTAATTTAACAAGATGCTCCGCTGAGGAGCCAGATTTGGCTGCACCCCTCCATCCTGAGAGTCATTAAGACCCGGCCCACAGTGAGGGAGATCCAGCCAGACATTAGCATAGGCGAGCAGAGCCAGTGGGATCTCTAGGTCTGTGGACACTTTGATATCAGAATCTCCCAGTTATCTCCAGATATGGCTTTCTTTAGAATCAGAGGTCCAGAGGACTTTTTAGCGCTATCTGTATGTTTTGTACACTCACGCTTATGGGAAGTGTGTCTGGATCCTTTCGGGGATGTGAAGGAAACGAAGGGGCAGGACTTTTCAGCCCTAAGATTCTAATTTTAAGATCTGGCACAAAATACTGTATATATCTTTAGTTAATTTTTTTTTTAATGGAGTTATTATTGCTGATATTGTCTGTTCACTTTAATAAGCATACAAAATACCATCACATGTATTTATTAAAACTTGTCTTGGTCTCAGTCATCATGGTAATGTCTAGTTTAGTGTGATCTACATGTAAATTTAGTGTAATCTAAATAAACTAACTGCCCTCCGTGAATGCCTAGCAGCACAGACAAAAAGAGGAAAGAAAGCACATTAGAGACTCTACTTCCTCAGGCATCTGAGACGAACTGGTCTGGGAAGCTCAGTCCTCACCTCCTTCTACAGGTGTGCAGTGGAGAGCATCCTGTGCTCCAGCATCAACGTGTGGCATGGAGGCTGCACAGCTGCAGAAAGAAAAGCTTTGCAGAGAGTGGTGAAGGCTGCACAGAAGTCTGTTGGAATCAGCCTCCTCACCGTTACAGACATATACACCTCCAGATACAGGAAGAGGACCACCTGCATCATGAAGGACCTCACTCACCCAGCACACACAGTTTTTGCCCCACTCCCCTCAGGCAGGAGGTTAAAGTGCATTAAGTGTAGAACCACTAGACTGAGGAACAGCTTCTACCCTGAGGCTGTTAGACTCATGAATCTCTAACTAGAATAATCACTGTGAAAAATCACATCATGTTGCTGCTGATCTGTTTCATGTTGCTGCTGATCTGTTTCATGTTGCTGTGTTCATTCGTCCTCATCTGCTCTCACAGACTCGTTTATGCTGCTGTCCGGCGTATTGTTTTTATGCTACTAGTGCTTAGTGTGTTCTTAGGTAACATTTTTCTTAGTTCATATCTTAGATCTTATTACTGTTTTTCTTTTACACACATTTTAATACTTTTGTTGGTTGTAACTGGGACCCTATGTACACAATTTTGTTCCACCACATGTAACACATGTGGTGTGAATGACAAATAAAGAACCTTGAATCCTTGAATAAACCAGCTGCTAATAAAAGGGTGTGTGTGTGGGAACACATAGTGAATGACCCAAGGCTGGACAGTTCTGATCATGAAATACTCCTCGAAAGGAGCAATCCCACCCAACTACTGGCCAATCAACTGCCTCTATACAACATGGAAGCTCCTATCAGGCATCATAATGGCTAAGATGAATATGCACATGGGTCAATGCTGAGGATAAAATACAACTGGCACCAAGCACCAGCTACTGGTTGACAGAATTATGGCTCGACACTATAAGGCCAGACACTCAAACCTGTGCATTGCCTGGATTGACTACAGGAGAGCCTATGATTTGATGCCACACACATGGCTACCGAAGTGCTTGAAACTGTACATCAAAAGGTCACTAAGCGCTTTCATCAAGAACTCAATGGGAATGTGGAATTCAACGCTAGAGATGAATTCAAAGCCAACTGCACAAGTCTGCATCAATTGCTGCATATAACAAGGTGATGCACTGTCCCCACTCCTTTTCTGCATAGGCCTGAACCCCTCAGCCAGATCATTGCAAAGACTGACTATGAATACTGGTTTTCAAAGTGGAACAATCATCAGTCTCCTCCTTTACATGGATGACATCAAGCTTTATGCCAAAATTTAGTGAGACATTGACTCTTGGATCCACCTCAGCAGGATATACAGCAAGGAAATTGGAATATCACTCAAACTGGATAAATACAGTTTAATGGTATACAAGAGAGGCAAGTTAGATCACAAGTGAAGGGGATGAACTACCTGAAGTTAACATTGCAGATGTCCAGGACAGCTACAAATAACTTGTAATCCCAGAGACAAATGGCAATCATGATGAGGCTGCAAGAAAGTCTGCCACAACCAAGTACCTACAGAGAGCAAGTCCGGTCCTGAAGA
This sequence comes from Nematolebias whitei, assembly GCF_014905685.2. Taxonomy (NCBI): domain Eukaryota; kingdom Metazoa; phylum Chordata; class Actinopteri; order Cyprinodontiformes; family Rivulidae; genus Nematolebias; species Nematolebias whitei. The sequence goes on along the minus strand of NC_056502.1, from coordinate 33,060,699 downwards.
GCAAGCTAAATGGCAAAAACAAAGTCTGAGCCATCAACACATATGCAGTGCCAGTCATGGGATACCCAGCCGATGTAATAGCTTGGCCAAAGGAGAAGATGGAAGCCACTGACATCAAGACTTGAGTCTTCTTCTTGAAACTCCTCACAATGTGTAAAAAGAGTCATCATGGAAAGATAAGCCCCTGCATGATATGTACCACTGACAGATTGAGGAAGTGGTTGATATCAGCAATTACTACCAGTGGCTAGATGGCTAGACTGAATGACAGCACAGAGGCACTAATCATTACAGCACAAGAACAGGCCCTCAGCACAAGGACAATAGAGGCCACGGTCTACCATACCAGACAAGAACCAAATCACAGACTGTACAAAGATGCCTCTGAGACAGTCCAACACATAATAGCCGGGTATAAGATCCAGGCAGGCAAAGCATAGATGGGCTAACCAAATGGCTGGAATAATATACAGGAACATCTGTGCCGAGGATGGACTGGAGGTCCCACAGTCAAAGTGGGAAAACACCAAGTGTAGTGGAGAATAGAAGGGCTAAGGTACGGTGGTACTTCTAGATCCTGACCAACAAACAGGTGATGGCTAACCACCTGGACATTGTGGTGGTCAACAAGCAAGAGAAGAAGGCAGTGGTGATAGATGTAGCTGTCCCAAGTGACTCTAACTAATCTTTAGGGGTGCTTAGCCCCCAGTGCTGACAGTGGCTCTTGGCTTGAACAATGTGGTGGCCATTGTCATCAGAAGCATTCATAATGATGGGGGGACATACTGTTTGGGGGGGTGGGGGGAGTCTGGGGGGTACTCCTCCAGAAAATTTTGAATAAAGTAGATGCCATTTCCATCATCCAAGACATGATAAATTCAAAAAACGTTCAATACAAAAACAACTGGACTTTATTTGTAACAGAAGACGTTTCGCTCCTGATCCGAGGAGCTTTCTCAATTCAATGAGCAGTGAGTGAGAGATTCACTTACTGTGAATAGTAACATAACAGAGTATATTATGCTCCTACCATTTGTCATACTGCAAATAAGTCACAGGAAAAACTAAACTATTAGTTATTATTATTAAACTGCAAACGTGAAGAAACATGCAGCACATCAAAAACGAAACTTAAACTGAAACTGGTTCTGGTTCGGTGGATTGGACCCGGTGTTACACCATACTCTGTGACCTGCAACAGTGCAACACCGCCCCTACGGTCATACGGTGGTCACATAATATGACGTCACTATGGATACTCTATGTTAAATTTTTAACCTCGATAGATGTCCTAGCAATCGATGTGTAGATTACTCGAGTACTCTGTTAATGCCCTAACATTAGATTCTAGAATTGCCCCTGGATAATGACATACCGCTTGTTATCTTGATCTTCTCCATTTTTAACAACTTGAGTCCACATCTTTTTGTTTTTGGATTAATGACATTTCAGAAGCAGATGCTATTAAAATTTATTTAAATATTACAAGTTTCCTCTCCTGACTGGTTGGAATTTTTTTTACATGATAAATACTATAACATCACTGATAAGAATAGTGTTTTACAAACCAGTCTCTCATTTTTTATATGTTTTATTAGAAATTAAACCCTCACAGCTGAGTAGTAGTTCAGTTTTTTTATGTGTAGTTTTGTTTTCCGACAAACAAAAAAATGTCATCTAGATCGTTCTTTTTGAGGATGCTTTCCCTTCGAAGACCATTCTTTCAGGAGTTGTGCTGAACAAAATCTGTGCATGAGTGTGCGCTGTATTCTGGTAAGACGTGACCTCAGCTGTCAGCACAAGTCAAACAGCCCTCAGGATGAATAGAAACTGGATTCAGAAACATGCTTTACATATTTTTTCAGATCATGTTTTGCACATTGAGATACATCTTCCGGGAACGCATGCATCGTGTTTGTGTGGTAGCATTTAAAGTATATTCTATTATTTTTCCAAGTCAAAGTAGATGACGGTCATCAGAGATTAGAGTTCCTATTAGACGAGACGTGAAAAGGTCATTTTAGTCTAACAGCTGTTGTTAGTATATTGTCCACATGGTAGTCATTTGGTTTGCTTATCTTAAAGAAAAAGAAAGGAAAAAAGCCGGACACATAGCTCTCTCTGTCTGTCTCTCATTTTTTAAATCATCACGGTACCAAGTGTTCGTTTTAATGTCTGCTTTGATGGCATCTGCTCCCCTTTAGAGGAGAGCTGAGCGATTCACAGTGACGGATGTGGTTGACTCATCACGCAGAGGTAATTTACTTTAAGTTTGGCCGCATTTGCTATACCTCTGTCACGGGAGAACATTACCGTTGCTATGGCATGCTGTTGTTTTGTTTTGGACAATAAAAGATTCAAAGATGGGAGGAAGGCAAGATGGGTAATGCTCTTTGACAGACAGGGCCTGTTGTTGTGGACGAAGCTGGCAGAGTCTGAGACTGGTGTGTGTTTCTGAGACCACAAGTTAGTTACTAAGAAGAGACGCAGGTTTCTGGCTTTTCATTGTTTTCAGAAAGCGGTTTAATGGCAGCTGTGAAAACCTTCTGAGCAGCATTTTGTATTTATGAGTAAATCTGGTTAGTCTTTGATTTCTCCTTGAGTTTATTTTTATTTAAGCATTAAGTTTAGTTTTGCATTGCCTCATTTACAAAAAACAAAACAGTTTTTAGGTCACAACTTATCTTTTTCCCCAGGGATTTAGATTTTAGAGAAGTATGTTTTCTTTCCTTTCAGACACCTTCTTAACTCCTTTAATGTGCGTTGGACAGCAGTGGACCGTTCAGTCCTTAGAACCGTTCAAGACAGTTCACCAGAGACATTACTGTGCTCATTGGCTATCCTTAAAATCGTGTTTCTTGGTTTTTTGAGCTCCTTCTTCAGAGACGACCCTTTCTAAGTTTGACAGGGGCTCTTCTGTGACGTGAGGAAATTGGTTTGGTTGACAGAAAAGCATAAATGGAGCAAACTGGACTGAGCTCTTCCATTATCTTCACTGTTAAATCTGCTTTGATGTTGCTAACATAGAAGTTGCACAAACAAAATCAGAAACCTGCATTTCAGAACCAAGCTTTTTACAACTCTGAACAAAACTCATGTCACGATTTACATCTGCATCTACATGTCCAGGTTGATCTTTTTGAAGCTTAGCTTAGTTTAAGCTGTTTCTCTCATTTCGTAGTACAGCAATAAAATCTGGTTATTTTGGTCGAACTTATTTAAACTATACTTTCCATGACTATATTTAAAATCCCTGTTAAAACCCAACATTTGTAATACCTCCCATTAATTCCCAGCGAAGGTTTTCAAATTGAAAGATCCTTCGTTTTTACAATTCTGGTTACTGTCAACACACCAGATTTTTGTTGTGGCAGGTAGTTCGGTTGCACTTGAATTAGTTTTTTTCCTTGATTGAAGTCAATATTGCTCCAATTTACCTAAAAAGGAAATCCCAATGAGTTGGGCTTATGGGTAGGTTCTGACTGCTTTTTGTATAAATGCTCCTGATGTGTTTACACATCAGAATCGTCTAGAATTGGTCTTTACCTTCAGAATCATGTGTAGCCTTGTTAAATGAAGGCTAACCTTCCCGAATGTGTTTCATACAAAATACCTAGTTAGATTTTACCTAGTTAGATTTTATAACGTCACGGCAGGGATAACTAAGTCAGAACATCACAGCTTTTAGATTTATGTAGAAATCACTGGATTTAGCCAATATCAAGCATTAGATGATGTCGGCATTAAAACAATAAGATAATATATTTATACCAGCTACTCATTCTTATTGGCTTTTGTCTGAGCTTGAAGGCCGTCTGTTAGGACATTATACTTCTGCATGACCGTTCTGCTGCACTGAGTGAAGACATCTCTAGCCCTGTCACGATAACAAATTTTTCTGGGCGATTAATTGTCTCAGTAATTATTGCCATAAACGATAATATTGCTTGAAATTTGACAATAATTAACGATGTCAAATTTAAGAATAAATGTTGGTTAATTTTTGTGTGTAGTACCTTTTTGGACCACTGGAGGGCAGTATAAGACTGTTTGAACCGAAGGATGGATAGCGTGGGAGCAAGCAGCGTGTCTCTTTAAGAAAAATGGGAGGGAGGCCCCTTGACGTGACATGGGCTGTCTCACGTTCTTGTTTTTTGGTTCACAAAATGGCGGACGCATTTGTCACACAGAGCTTTTAATAAAAAAGCAGTAAACAAGTTCTCAGCTTCTTTTTGCAGAGAAAAACAACTTTTTACACGATAGCACGGGTTTTAACCGTGAATTTTGGAGCTTTAACAAGACGGAGGTTTTTTTTTCCCAAGGTCAGCCTGTTAGCTTAGCTTCTAAGCTTAGCTGTTTTTAACCGTCCAAAAACATGATTTTGGACGGTTAAAACAGATTATTGTTTATTGTGACAGGCCTAGACATCACTAAATCTGACTTTTTTTTTACATATTAACAAAATGTCATACTTCCATCTGGTTTAGAAAATTCTACAAGGCACACATTTGACTGGGGCTTCATCTAGTCGTGAGAAAGGTCACTATTGAAAATTTGGTTGCCATGTCAAAATCCAAGATGGCCACCACCATAAAAGTATGTGATCATTTGAAGAAACTATGCATCATAGTTCTCACATTGCTTAAAAGTACTGTTTTCTCAAGTGATTGGGGTGGCCTACAATTAATCTATGCCACCACTGGCCACCCCCTGGCTCCACCATTGTACCTGTTGGTCAAAAACTACAAGCATTCACCATTCAAATCCCTCAGCGCCAGGAGACTTCGGCGTACCGCTTGTTCAATTTGAAATAGGTCTTCTCTTTAACTAATCAAAAAGAGAAAATCTTGTTCTTTTTTAACCCCCCCCCCCCCCCCCTCTTCCTCTGACCCTGCAGATGTTGGTTTGTTTATCTCCTCAACACATACCAGTTATTGCTAAAAAAAGACACTTCTGTCTAATTAGAGATGGGAATCATTGTCATCTGTCTCATAATGATGATGTTTAATTTCTCTTTAGTGCCATATGATATTTTTCTGTATCTGCAAATGAGCAGCACAGTCGTTTTTTCATACTTGAAGGTAATGTTGTAAACAGGGTCATTTTCTGTTGTTGTTTTTTTTTTTACTCTCACTGTCAATTACCCAGCAGCAGTGTGGAAACAGTGGAGCGGAGTGCCGGCTGGCTGACTCGCTGTCTGACTGGCTTGTCTCTCAGACTCCTCTGAAACATGATTTACATTGAGAGCATGTTGTAGCGAACCCTATCCCACAGTATGCATATTCTCCCATTGTTTGTGACAGTTGGTTGTACCTGTGCCGGGAGGGGTGGGGGTGGGGGCGCCAAGTAGGCATCCGACTTTGCATTTCAGTCGACTGAGCTGAGGGTCAGGAGCACATCTGGTTTACTGGGAGCTTTGCGTGTGGTGTGTCACTTTTGTGTTTCACATGCAGTAACTTTCACACACACACACACACACACACACACACACACACACATACACATTCAGCAGCCTCACTTGTTGCCGTGCGCACGAACAGCAAACCCGGCGCACACTCCTACACAAACAAACAAACACACCTGCTGCTCCTGGCAAGTCGCTGTGACAATCAGCCGAAGGAGGGGAGGCAAACAAAACAAACAGTTTAATTTACATGACAGTAGCCCCGCTGTACATTAGCATGCCGTGGCAATGATGGAGTGAAGCTCTGCAGGAAACGGTAAGTAATGAAAAGTGATGGTCCTATTTGCGGCATACTGTAAGTACAGGAGCAGAAAGCTCAAACAGTCATGGCTAATAATGTGCTCGGGGCTGCACATCTCCCACAAAGTTCCTCTGCTGCGTAGTTAAAATAATACTTCTTCTCCCTGTCCTTTCTGAAGTCGCCCATTTTTCAGCAACATCATAATAAATGTAAGCAATTTGTTGTGGTGAAGAATTCAAGATGTGTACAAGTGTTCGGTGAAGGGGGGGCGGTGTTTCTTCGTCTTTTTAAACTCGATATTTTTTTTCAAAAACTTCCCTCCTTGAGACAGAGCATTAAATGTTTATGCAGCAAATGTGCAACTTTAACGAGCTGTTAACTTCGTCAGCAACTAAGTAAACATGTTTTCTGTGCATGGGTGCGTTTTTTAAAATGCTCATAATGTGTATGTGTGTGTGTTTTTATCACCCAGCACCATTGAAGCGGGGCGATCATGTAAAGGCCTGTATTCTTGTGTGTATATGTGTGTTTGTCTCTGTTAGCAAACGTTCTCATGAACCACTGGACAGATTTTAATAAAACACGCAGGATGGACATTTGCTATGGAACACCAAAATGCTCAAAATTAAATTAATTAATTAAACATTATGAAATGAGCAAAATGCTCATTTTTGTTCTTTTATTTCATATTGTGTTTTTCGTAATGACTTATTTATTTCATAATGCCACTTTTCACTTTTCAGCAGATTGACTTTAACTGTCAATCAGCGTCAGTGGGTTGGACCTTCACACCCATTAGTTTTCCTGCCCACTGGTACAGCTAGCATAGCAGCTAGCATAGCAGCTAGCATAGCAGCTAGCATAGCAGCTAACATAGCAGCTAGCATAGCAGCTAGCATAGCAGCTAGCAGCGACCTGCTATGTCAACAGTCATGAAGGATGGCA
>NC_056502.1:33046549-33049049 GCF_014905685.2 Nematolebias whitei | reverse complement strand
TAACACTCAGATATGAGATTCAGTTTAAACCCATGATTGAACTCTCCCAATGCCTCTCTTTAAATACTCGATCAAACATGGTGATTGTGTTTGATATTTGTCACACACTGTCGTTTAGTGGATTTTCTTCTTTGCACTGTAATTAGGGTGGGACAGTCTAAAGGAACATGTTCCACTATGATACTCCAGAAAGTCACACTTACTCTGAAACATATGTTTACTTTCCCATCAGGTCGTTTCTGATTTGTTTGACCCTTTTTCGTTTGACTCATGAGACTCTTAAGACCTGTTAGTTTAGTCTACACACACTCTTCTTTTGTCTTTCAGAGGTCAGACATGCTTAGAGGTTATTTTCCAGTCCAACTTGCAGATAACTGTCAATAAAATTGATTCTTTTCCTTTTTTGACTCATATTTTTTCTTCTTTTCCCTCTCTGCTAGACACCTCCTCACTCCCTCACTCCATTCTCCTTTGCCAGTGTCCCTTTCTTTTCATCTCAAGCCAGATAAGTCTGCCCGGACTGCCAAGAGCAACGAGTATCACTGCTCGCTTTTTTTCCCTTCCTGTTATGTTCTTCTCACAGTGCACCGAAGCCATGTCGCAATTTCTCAGGGAGTTTTGAAGCCTGGATGTCTCCTGTCGGGGCCCATCTCGTCTGAGCCGCAGCGCCGGCCCTATACGATCTGAACTGCGCTGCCTCGCTGCAGGTCAGCCTTCACGGCCGATTAGTGTCGAAGCGCCACTTTGGTCACAAGTTGTCGGGAGCGCTTATCGTGAAGATCAACAGCGATCAGTCTCGCTGCTTCACTCCCTCTCCTTCTCTGTCCGAGTCCTCTACATCTCCTCCCTCCTTCATTCCCATTCCTGTTGTCTGCCCTCTCCCCTTTTGGCATTACCTCCCTCCCCCACTTCATGTTTTCCTTTTTTTTTTCTCCTCAAATCACCATATTTCTATCTCCCTCTCATCATTGTCATCCCTCCTTTTCTCTCCTCATCCTCCATGTTGTTTGTCTGGCTGGAACCAACAAGATTAAAATGCTTTTGCTTCTTTCTAAACCCTCATTTCTGAGTGAAAACGTCATGGACATGTGGAGTATTTAACTTCTGTAGTGAGATATTATGAATAGTGTGGTTTTTCTTTTTTTTTTTTTGTGGTTTTGATTGTGGTTTCCATGTCCTATATCCCCCTTATCATAAACACAGATTTTACACCAAAATCTAACTTCTGACCTTCTTTCAGTAAACTTAAATAAGATTAGAATATATGGAAGCAGTGTAAAAATAAGGATTTTTATATACAGTTTTAGCAGAAAGTAAACCATGCTTGTAGTTGTTTGTTCAGTTTAACTACCAGTTTTTGGTCTCTCTACACACATTTAGTTCTTCCCTCCTTCCTTTTCATGGCTTCTCTGTTTGCCGTCAGGCCTCGTCTGCAGCGAGAGCGGAGACGAGTCATGTTTGGCCTGTCAGTACGGCTGCTAGTGTCAGTGTCTGGATCTGCTGGTTCCTCTGACAGCACTGGAGGGGCTGCTGGTCCTAGCAGAGTGCAACCATCACCCTGTGACACGCTCAGTGTCACTGATCCCCCCACCCCCCCCCCATCTGGCAACATGGCATTCCCTCCCTCCCTCGTTCTCGTCTTCACCCAGTGGCCCCCCAAGCTGGTGGCCTTTTCACTGTCAGACTGCAGTCAGTCACTAACTGCCTCACTGAGGACTCTTTAGTAGGAGTTGACCTACATGTTTTTCTAAAAGCTGGTTCTGTTGGTTTTTTTGGATTTAAGAAGAAGATTGAACAAACTGATATTCTCCATAATGTTAGGCAAAATGTTTTTGATGGAAACTAGATAGATGGATAGATGGATGGATATAAACATAGATGGATGGATAAATGGATGGATAAATACATAGATGGATGGATACATAGATGATAGAAACATGGATGGATAGATAAATGTTAGATGTATAGATAGATAGATAGATAGATAGATGAATTGATGGATGATAGATGCATGGATGATAGATAGATGGATGATTGATAGATGGATAGATACATAGATGATGAATAGATAGATAGAATAATAGATAGATGGATAGATGATAGACAGATGGATAGAGGATAGATGGATGGATACATAGATGATGGATAGATGGATGATAGATAGATGGATAGATGATGGATGGGTGGATGGATGGATGGATGGATGGATGGATGGATGGATGGATGGATGGATGGATAAATGGATAGATAAATGGATGGATGGATGGATGAATGGATGGATAGATAAATGGATAGATAGATATGGGATACATAGATGGATGGATAGATAGATGAATGGATAGATGGATGATAGATGAATAGATGATGGATAGATGATAGATTGGATGGATAGATGGGTGGATGGATGGATGGATAGATGGATAGATGGATGGATAGGTAGGTAGGTAGGTAGGTAGATAGATAGATAGATAGATAGATAGATAGATAGATAGATAGATAG
>NC_056502.1:33041243-33046539 GCF_014905685.2 Nematolebias whitei | reverse complement strand
AGATAGATAGATAGATAGATAGATAGATAGATAGATAGATAGATAGAGATATTGGGTCTGTGCACAGCAGAAACTAAATATGTGTGTGATTTAATCTGGCCTTGGCGAGCGTGCAGCAGTGACAAATGGATGCTCACTATGAAACCCTCTCATCCAAGAGACAGTATTAGTTTTTGCTTTAATTACCAGCAGCAGTAATGTTTCCTATCCATAACTGTCGGACCGCTAGAACGCAGCTTGGCAGAGGGGTGAGGGCCTTGTCTTTTCTCTCAGTGGGCCTCCTGTCTCTTCGCCCATCTCCCACCTCCCCCCCTCCAGCACTTCCCTCCTGCCCCCTCTGCACCCGGCGCATCTTTCATTTCAATATTTCAATATTTATGCCTCATCTGAAAAGTTCAAAGTCACAGTAAGGAGGCATAACTTTCTCCCGCCTCCCTGCTGACAGCGCAGGCCCCTGCCTGGTGGACAGCAGAGGGGAGGCGGGTGACGGCTTGTTTCCCCTCCCTCCCTCTGGTCACTCGTGACAGAAAGGCTGGTCTTGAGGAGCAAAATACTAACATTAAAAGGTAGAAAGTAATCAATACAACAATAGTGACACTGACATGCTAGTTTGATACAATTTTAAACTCATTCTCCTGAAGTTGTGAGTATTGGACAAATTGAACCCCTACTTGGTATCTGGTAGTTATTTTGTGCTCTGACCATGACTATTTTGTCCACAGCGATTGGCATTTTATGCAAACTAGTTGTGAAAGGGTTACCATTTTAGACCCATGCACTTCTTATGAGTAAGTATTTTTAGCATGATCCTTCATGCATCCACACCACTGTAGACAAATCCATCCATCCATATCCTTCACCCACTTCTCTTTTCTGCTTTGCAGTGAGCTTGTGCCTTTCCCCAGCAATCACGGTGTGAAAGGCAGGGACACCCTGGTCACGTCTCCTGTCCATCTCAGAAACACATAAAGACAACCATCACGCTCACATCTAGAGACAGTTTAGAGTTATCAATGAACCCAACATGCACATTTTTGGTCTGTGGGAGGAAACGGAAGCAGATTTTCTGAAGAACATGGAAACTCCACACAGAAAGGCCAGGAGATGAACTTGTGACCTTCTTGCTGAGAGGCAACAGCTCTAACCACTGTTCCACTGTGCCGCCCCACTGTAGACCATTTCCATCACACCATGAAAAACCAGACATTTTCCAAACTGTACTCAGCTACAATAAATAATCTACTATGAGGCAGTTGTAGTGTCTCGATTGGTAAAATATGCACATGTAAAACTCAGTCTCTATAAAAAATAAAATAAAAATTGAAGCAACAGCCCAAATGCCCAGCTCTTACAATGTCAATAATATCAATATTAATAATTACCATGTACTAGAAGTATTGTTGTAAAGTTGCGAAAGGTACAATTTGTTGGAGGTACAACATGACCTGGAGCCAAAATGGTAAATAAAATCCCAAATTCTATGTATAGACTATACATTTATGGCATTAACAGATATGTTTTTCTTTTTTTAAACATTTGATTGAACAGAATCCTAAAAATCACTTGAAACTACTTCAATTGTAAGTTGCTCTGCATGGAGCTTCCTTAGGTCAGGGGGCAACACATGGCTTTTTCACGTTTTTCACCTCCAAGTCCATGTGAGTGTGAGTCTGTTTACTTATTTCCTGCAGGATTTACTGACCATCTCTTTAAAAATCCACCGCCAATTTTAATAAATAAAGTGTCTGACAAGGCTGTCCTTTCCCATAAAGCTCTCTGACAGCAGCCGTCTGGTAATAAATTAGCCTAATTACAGCGTCCCTGAGTTTAGATCACAACGTCACGTACTCAGCCTGTCGCTCTAATAGCCATTACAGCCTCTGCTCACCACTCCCCTCCTGTTAATGTAAAGTTGTAAAAGGAAAAAAAAAAAAAAAACCTCACCCCAAAGAAAGGGAAGGAAAGGAAAGGAAAAGGTCGTCATCATTTGCATGCAAGCCTTCATTAGAATATGCTAAGGACCAGAGCTGGCGCTTTGCATGTGCGGGTGATGAATGGACATCATGTCGCAGAATCGGCCGACACGGAGGCTTCGTCACCCTCATCTGCATAGCGTACTCTATTTACTTATTTATTTATTTACTTCTCGAGTGCCTCTGCTCCGTGATACATCCTACATCTGTAGATGGTGACTCAGAAGAACCTTTCCAAATTTATGGTTCTCTTCCCACACATCGATAAGAAATGACTGAATTAGAAGTTTTTAAACCTAAAGGAGCGTTTCTTTACTTATTTAAATGTATTCACTGAGGAACATATTTAAGACATGAAGAAACAGAGGAAGTGGTTGTTTTATCTAACTTTGGTTGAACCTGTGGTGCATCGAAGAGGAACAGCGGTGGGGGAGAGGGCAGCAAGGTTCTGAGCGAAGCCTGGCGATGTTGGGGTTTGAAAACTGACCAGTGAATTTTTAAAGACAAGCCCGTCTCACTCTTCTCTGCTGTTGGGGCAGCAGATGGTGGGTGTCAATTGCTAAACAAATACATCTTTTAGTGTGTGTGTGCATGTGTGTACTTTAAAAACCACAACAACCCTTAAACAATGTGATGTGTAAATTGCAAACTTGTGCTCTGAGTCAGTGTCCAGAGAATCTGTAGTTTTGTACCACTTAAGAGAAAATATCAACATAGAATTGGCATATCTTGAGGAAATTCATATCAATCTGCTGTTTGCATGCCCAAGTTTCAAACAATGGTCTCAAAGTGATGTGTTCGCACTCAGCTGTTGTGTTGTGAATGACTGTCAGCTACTACCACACTGAAACTTGGCTCTTTACATCTGTAAAGTTGACTGAGGCGTAGCCAGGTTTGTGACAGAACACAGAACAGATGAGTGCCCTGCCATGGCAAGTAGACTAGGGGAAACACTGTACGCTGATTGGTTACTTTATAATTTTTATTAATATCTGTCCACTGGTTTGTGAGATATTTTATTAACAATCAGATAGTGTTGTTGCTAAAGTTTTAAACAAAGACGTGTTCTGTTAGCACTCACAGCTACTACCACACCATTGTTTGGTTAAACTGACTGAGTTGTAGACATTTTTTTGAGTTTACTAGGGCTAATTAGTTGTGGTGGCCATCTTGAATTGTGCTGACTTTAAAAGTTAATCAGTTTTATTCATTTATCCAATGGTTAATAATATACTTTGATAACAAACTAACACATACACACAGACAATTCCAATGCCATAAAAATGTGATAAAGAGTATTAGGGAAAAAAAAGTCAGGTCTTCCAACCAGAGTCGATGAGATGCGTCTCTGTCCGTTCAACTTTTCAAACCCAGAAAATGTGAACTTCAGGCAGTATTTCCTCTCCATCAACAGCTCTCTCTTTTTTTTTTTTTTTGCTTAACAAGTCATTCTTTTTCCTGGGATGGCAGAATATTAGATCAGAGCTGTAATAGTTTATTTTGCTCCTCTGGAGTGTGACCTTAGCTGCCCTTCGCAAAGGCGGGGAGATAATGAGAGTGGTAGCTGGCCGACAGACAGGCCTGACATCCCAGCTGCGCCCTTCACTCAGCTGGCTGAGGAAAAACGTCAATACAGAGGCCTTATGTTTTATGGATTATCTGCTTTAGCAAAACTATAGCCGGGTGAAATCCAACTCTCGCTTGTCATGTTGCTCCGGTTCTTTTTAATGTGGGAGTTGAGCTTTCCAAAACAACAGCGATTGAAATTAGAGGCTGTCTTCTTTGGTTTGTTTTCCTCAGCTTTTTGCTGTCTCACCACTCCATCTGATTCTCGGCACCTTCGGATCACTCAAGTTTGAGCGTGCCGACCTGGCTGTCTTTGATTTACCAAAAGAAAAACATTTAACTTTTTAAAGCACACACCAATGATAACACAGCGTGATGCGTCTGCTGTTAGTAAAGTTGTTGTACATCTCCAGCTTTGGGATTTTTATGTATTTTACTTTACATCATTAATTTTCATTTCCTGCTGTTCTTATTCAACCATTCTTTCTTTGGAGTCGTTTTTATACGTTTAATTTGTTCTCAGAGGACAGACCGATAGATTATGTAGTAAACAGACTGAATAAATCATGTTTCTTTTTGTTGGGTTGGGGGCGCCACTGTTGGTTTTAACCCCTGGGAGGCACGCTGTTAACGGGTCCACGTTCATCCGTGTTACATGCAGTTTAATCTGCTCTCTGGGGGCTGGAGAGGTTAAAGGGGTGTGGGGGTGGGGACAGGCTCATCGAAGTTTCTGGTTCACGAAGGAGCTCAGAGGTTGCAAGGGGTCTCTGGTGTTTTTCCCCTCAATTAGGCTCTTTACCTGCAGAAAAGGCCTGACGGGGGTGGGGGGTGGGGGGGTTTCCTCTATAATGAAGCTGACTGTAAAGGTAGAGAAAGTGGTCAGAGCTCCAATGTGTGTACTAACATCAGCATTATTCTTAGAATGCAGAAACTTTTCAGTATTTTGTATGATTTTTGTAGTAACGGCCCCGTCCATACGGTAACAGCATTTTGTGAATTTTTTTTGTGTGTTTCTGCCTTGCATCATGACTGAAACTGCATTTTAGGAGTCCTTAAGCAATATTTAAAACCAAAATAAAAAGTTTTGATGAGGAGAAAGTCTTAAAACTCTACAGTTCTGTTTTCATGTAGACAGCCTAAACACAACTTCTTGAAAACAATGATGTCATTGACCCACCTGCTGTGTGACAGACGTAACAACGCTGACAGATTTCATAAAAACATTTATGTTGCAGACGCTCACATTCAGCAAAACCTTCATTTACTGCAATAACTTCAATGAGCAGAGATGACTTTACATTAAATAAAATTAATCAAAAACACCTCGTCATGACAGCAAATAACCAAAGACCAATTTTTTTTTTACTTTATTGAATGGACAGCAATACTAAAACAAACTCTGCTGAAAAAAATGTAGATCAGTAGTTCCTCGCTACTTCACGGTTTGTTTTTCACAGACTTGCTCTATCGCAGTTTTTCAAAATAAGATTAGACATGACACACAATTAGCTGATTGATGGATGAGCCGCATGATCGGCATAGAATTTTTATTTAAAATAAATTATTTTAAATTATTTAGCACCTGCTGCACATGTGTGCAGCCCATGCTGCAGGAGAAACTTCCTCCTACAGCGCTGGCAGGTTGCAGAGTGCAGCCGGAGGCAGAGAGCTGAGATCATGACATCCTGTGCTCTTTTAGAGCATTTAGAGTTTACAAACATTGTTTAGAATATTGCAAGACTGTGGGAAGGGTTTAA
>NC_056502.1:33023244-33041143 GCF_014905685.2 Nematolebias whitei | reverse complement strand
ATATCTATATATATATATATATATATATATATATATCTATATATATATATATATATATATATATATATATATATATATATATATATACTAAAATAAACTATTACTCAGTACCAAATGAAGGTTTAAATCTTAGGAAATAAAACATTTTGAAGGGCTATTCCAGCCATTCTGAAGTGTTGGTGTGTGAAAAAATAAAAATCTGTTTCATATAGCTCTTTACACAACCTCAGTTTGGAGATGTCCCAGAGGAATGACGAGCTAACAGCTGATCCAAATGCAACCAAGAAAAACGCACCGGTATATTGCTGCCGTCTTAAAACCACTTAAATTCCCCAAATTAAATGTTTGAATATACATACACTAATTTATAGTCCTTTACTCCTATAGTCACTGTTACTTTAGCAGAACATGATTATTCAAATAACATGTTATGGATCTTTTCAAAAGCAACGTTCAGTAGCAGCAGCAGGTTGGAACACTTTAAAAATAAATTACATGTACAGTAACAACAAAAAAGGTTGAATCATGTCATCTGGACTTCGTTTTTTTTGTTGTCCAGATGACATGATTCAACCTTTTTTGTTGTTATATACCTGGATGACTGAGAAAATAAACTTTGTTTTTACATGTACAGTAGTTCCTCGTTTATTGCGGGGGATCCGTACCCTGAAAAACCACAAAGTAGGAATAGTAGTGCAAGTAGTTAGTAGTAGTTTATTTTACATATGGTATTTTAAACCCTTTATTCTAAACAATGTTTATAAACTCTAAATGCTCTAAAAGAGCACATAATGTCATAATTTCCCTGCCACCTCTGCTTATTGCCACCTGCAAGCTCTCTTGGCCACGCCCACTTCCCTGCTTTGCACGGAGAACAGCTGTTCAGCTGCAGGAGGAAGTTTATCCTGCAGTATGGGCTGCACAACTGTGCAGGAGGAAGCTTTTTCTGTAGCTCTGGGCTGAACAAAGATGCAGCAGGTGCTAAATAATTTAAAATAATTTATTTTAAATAAAAATTTCATGCCGATCGTGCGGTTCATCCATCAATTAGCCAATTATGTGTCATGTTCAATCTTATTTTGAAAAACTGCAATAGAGTCAGTCTGCAATAAACGAACCACAAAGTAGCGAGAGACTACTGTATAACAGCAGAATTAAGTGCACACTGTCAAACTGCCTGATATGTAAAGATTTAAATAAAACCAACTTGTATTTAACTTTTGTAAAGTGTTGCAGGTTGGAGTTGTTGTTTCTGGTGCTTTGTCTAGGTGTTGCTGTGACATCTGAGTTTCACCACTGTGGGATAAATAGTCTCATCTATCTCATCTTAAAGTTGACTAAATTAAATTTTGGAAATGGCTAGACAGAAAATGCTACTAAAGTAAACTCCAAAATTTCACTTCAGTGTGTGTGTTTATATAAAACTTTAAATTAATGCCAAGTTTTAATTTTAAGATGGTGACAATCCACTTTGGTCATAGCTGTGTTCAGATTAGCTGTTGGCTCTTCAGTTCTGTATTCTGATTAAACTCTATTTCTCTAATCTAAGCCCATTTGAAGAGCTATCTACAACAGGTAGGATATTATTTCTTCACTACTTTTACACTGAATCTAACTTGGAATATTCCAGATGTGATTCAGCTTTAACAGGTTATCCAAACTGGTTTAAATGAGTTTTACTCAGCCGAGAATCCATCTATCCATTATCTTTTTACCCACTACTTTCCTTTCGGGTCACAGGGGTCACTGATGCTCATATCCAGCCATCACTGTGTGAGGGGCGGGGACACCCTGGACAGGTCTCCAGTCCATCACAGGGACACATAGAGACAAACGAGACAAACAACCATTCACTCTCTCACTCACACCTAGAGACAATTTAGAGTTACCAATCAGCCTAACATGCATGTTTTTGGTCTGTGGGAGGAAACCGGAGCACCTGGAGAAAACCCACGCATGCACGGAGAGAACATTATAACTCCACCCAGAAACGTTCCGGGCCAGGATTTGAACCAGCGACCTTCTCGCTGCGAGGCAACAGCTCTACAAACTGATCCACCGTGCTGCCCAGCTGAGAATCATCAGCTGGTGAAACATTTTTTCAAATCATAAATGATCAAATGTTTAAAAATCCCACAACAGTTCCCCCCGGGAGACGTTTCTCTGCTAAATGTACCTGTAGTTCTGTCCATCAGTCCAACTCCTTCTGTCTTAGAAGCGTTATCCAGTTTTCTAAAGTATTATTTAACTTACCAGTAACATTATTGAAACAATGCAGAACACCAACGCTCCTCTTTTATTATTATTTTTCACTCCCTAACCTTCACCTCTTCTCCCGGCATGCGCCACACACACCTGAGGACGCCGAGCGAACATAAGGAAACCTGCATTACAAATTACTGCACATCATAGAAATTGTGCAGCAAGCTTTTTAAAATACCAGCGCTGCCAGTGAGGCGCTTTGTAATTTATCCCTTCACGGCTGTTAGCCGCGCAGTGCAACGGTGATTTATTTGGTTTAAGAGAAGTTTTGTTTAGAGAGATAATGAGCAGGACTTCTCTTTAATGATTTAACACGGCGCAGTGGAGAAGAGAGGAGGGGTGGGCACATATATTTTTCATATCTTTAACTGCACTGCAGAGAGGAAGGGAAGGAATGAAAGAGGAGAAAGACGCATTAGCAATAGAAGCTAACAGCCTTTAACCCCCAGCATTTTTGATTCATTTTGTTTTCTCGCCTTAAACGACTTTTTCACCTTCGTGTAGCGCAACGTAATTCCAACACGTTCATTGAAAAGGTTTCTCTGTCTTCACGGCGGAGAACGTTTCATCTCTCCGCCTTTTTTTTTAATCTATAAAAGTAGATCATGTTTGTGCTGATACCACACAATATGCCAGCTTTTGAAAATCTATTTTGAAAAGTGCTTTAGCTGCTTTTGTAACCGCCTCGTACTTCTTTTTCCGCACCTCTCTTTTCATCTCGACACAAAATACAATAATATTCTTTCTTGTTCAGCATTTTTCCAAGTTTCTCCTCTCGCTTAGGATTTAAATCCCAAATTAAAGCAGTTAATTAGAAAATATAATGAAGCTGAGCAGCATAATATGCAAACAGGGCTATGACGCTCAGAGCCGGGAGCTTCGTAAAGCTGAAACTGCCATTGGCGCATAACGATGATGATATCAATAATAGATTACTTCATCAATCGCTGTTCCCTTAAAGATGGAAATGCGCTCTTGGGAAGGGACTGATTCTTTTTTTCTTTATTGTGATTTTTTTGTCTTTCCCCCTTCCTTCCTGTAGCTTGAAAATGTGTGTTTCATCTCACATTAGGGTGTGCTCTGCATAAGTGCAGGTGGAACTTGCTCCCTCTAAATGATCCTTTAATGGAACGGTGTGCACTGGAGCCGGGAACTCTATGGGGCGCTGCCACCGTCTATGAGAACTTCGCCTCAATCAATCCGTCAAGCCCCATCACCTGCCTCAGCAGATGATCCAAAAACCCCTTCGGAGAGGCAAAGTGAGCTTTTTATGTACATCCGCCAAGACTAAAAGGACACATACTCTGACGCACACACAAGCAGCGGCATCACAAGTGAGAGGTGTCTGTTTCACTGAGAGCCCTGACGTTGATCAGTCGTCAGAGAGCCACTTTACCTCCCTTTTCTTTTTATCAGGATCATCTCAGAATAGATCGAGTGCTCGCTTCGCGTTGGCTCGGGCCGCAAAAACAGAATCAATTTGGAGGTTTTATTTATTTATTTTCCTCCCAATATCTGTTACATTAGGGGATGTTTCCATAAGTGGATCTCTCTGGAGTCCGAGTGGTATTGACGTGAAGTCGCTTCTTGCTTCAGTCAAACTAAATGACAGCGCCGCAAACTGCACCGGCCTCCGCTTTTCGCCTCGGTTTAAGTTCACTTTGGCTTATCTAAAACCTTCATGATTTTTCATGTTCACTTTTTTTTTTTTTTATCTCTTGTGGTTTCTGTTCCTCCATCCATCTATCAGCTTCTGTCTTTGCATCCCATCTACAAATTTGACATGAAGTTTACTGTATTTCGCCCCACCTGCTGCTGTAGTGTCGCTCGCAGAACATCCATTAAACCGAGCCTGTACACTCAGCAGAATCCTCTCTCTCCTCCAAGTCTTGTTCTTGATGTGCGCCCGTCTGTCTCTCTGTCAGAAAAGCAGCCGCTCTGTCAATAAATGTCTCATCGTATGACTTTGTGTTCCTGTCTGTCTGTCTGTCTGTCTGACGTGTCGGCAGCTGTCTCAGCGCTCCAGGGTTGCTGTCAGCCAAGTGTTGGTTTCTGTTCTTCTGTCAATCCACCTGCTTGTCACAGTTCCTCAGATTAGACGTGTCAACTTACCTCCAGCTCTTCCGTTTTCTTCAGGACAGGCTTATAAAAAAGTAAACAAGCAGCAACGCATTAGGTTTACTCTGAAGAGTAAATTAGTTGTGACATTGTGAAATGTTCTCTCTCATTGCATGGATCTCCCGCTTCTCTGTTAAATATAGAATGAGGGTGCGTTGTTTATACCTGCAGCATATCTACTGCAACAACAGAGAATTGTCAAGTTACTTGTAAGAGGTCTTTTACAAACTTACATCGCTCTAACGTTCCGTATCTATTATAAGTGTGGAGTTATTGCACTGTGGAGATGTGCTTATGGATGGGAAGAAAAGATGGACAGAAATGGGTAGAGGACGTGAAGGGAGGTATGGTCCAAAGGATGCAGAAATAGGGATGCGAGCAGAAGTGTCGGGAGATGGATGGGAAGAGGCTCAGTTGAGATGAGTGGTAGGAGAAGCAGGAGATGGAAGTGAGGGGAGATGAAGGAATCTGGGATGGCAGATGAGATGGAGGTGGGAGTGTGCAGAGGGGAGCTACCTGCTGCTGATGGCAGTCAGAGTCAGTGAAGGATGGAGGACGATCCAGCTGTGACATTAAAGCAGCAGGTGGGGGCCGTCATTAGGACTAGCACATGAGGCTAGATGAGCCCGCGGGCGCTCATTTCTTTGGGGCCTGGCGGACCACTGCGGAGGCAGTGTCTGCATGTGTGCACTCATCCGAAGAGAGCGTCCCATAACTTGAGAGCTCGTACCCACCTCCCCTTTCATTCTCCCCCAACGACCTGCTCCTCCTCAGCAAGACGGCTTCTGAAGGCTGGCGGAGGTTGACCGCTTCCTGCATCTCGTGGCTCTCCTGTAATGACTTTTCAGCAACTTCAGGCACAAAACAAAGCACGTTTGTTTGACTTTTCATCCTATATATATATTTGTTGTTTTTCTAATTTGTTAGAAAATGTCAGTCTATTGGCTTGTATGGGGGTGGGGGAGATGTGCATAACCTCTGTCTACTTGCTTTTTGTCTAATTGTTTCCGCCCATAAAAATGTTTTGAGCACATAATTTTGATTTAAGTAAATCCATTTAATTTTCCTTGTGTGCAGGTTTTCTTTGGCTTGCACAGGTTTTAACTCAACAAAAATTCTTAATGAAGGGTTTTTCATCTTTACTGGTCACTGCAAGACACTGTCAGTATCCAGCTTTTGTTGAGTTAAGTAGGTGCATACCCATCATTTTTTGTGTTAAAAGAACTGGTTATTTTGTTTACACTGGTTCACAAACTTATACTATATAACATGTAACAGGGAGAACACTGTATAGTTAATACTCATCTGAAGGTCACGCTAAAACGCTGCAACAACCATCCACATGCTGGCTATTTTTTTAAACGCCTGTCAAAAGACACGTATTATGGGGTAATCTCTGTCCGTAAATGTTCTCTTGTCCTGCTTATAACTTCTGATCCGCTCAAAATAATTTAACAAAACTTCATACAAATATGCAGCGTCACTAGACAGAATGACTCGACTTTTCATCCCTCAACTCCAAGGTCGAGGTCGCAAATCCAGCTCAAATAGTATACAAGGTGTGCTGATGAAAGTTTCCTGGCCTGGTCATTCTTTTGTTCGATGCTAACTGGCTCACACGAGGACTTTGTGAGTTAGGTAAAAAACTTACAGCCATAATGCAAACTTGAAAAACGAGCTGAAAGTAACTCTAAACAGGATGACGAGGTACCTTCGACCCGCCCTCTGCACAGCTGATGACAGTAGGCGTGCGTTATGTAGGAGGGGTGTTACGGTTAGGCTAAGCTAACTCTTGCTCGAGGCCTTTTCTTAGATGTTCCATCCCTTTTGGGCCTGTAGACGGGCCTATCCAGGAACACCATTAGGCAAATGAAGTTGTTTGTATGGAATATTGACATGTTATCTCTTCATCATCAGGCGACAGGAGGGGAGAAAGAGAAAGATTGTAACTGTGAGTAATTGAGCCGTGTCTCCCCTGCTTATCGGTAAAGCTCCGGCACGTCACGGACCTAACGAGCTGTGGCGCGCCGATTAGTCTGAGGGGAAAGTCGAACGTGAAACACCAGATTCTCTGTCCTTTTTTTTTTCTTCTTCTTCTTTTTTTTTCTGCAGTAGATATTATGAGCATCCCTGGAGGGCAGAGGCACAGCCTTATTAGTTCAATTCATGAGGGGGAAGAGAATTGATATGGATGAATGGCATGTTAAAGTATCCCTTTGTTACAATAACCATCAAGGCTGATGGTTTGGGCTGATGATGCAGCCCAAGGCAGCAGGACGACAAGCTGAGGCCTTGACCTGGATGGCAGAGGATGCACACACACCGTGGGCAGGGGGCTGATTACACACTGCCTTAAACAAATGGATTTGGCCCCTTAACATTTAGATATGGGATCTTGCGCTGTGTGTGTGTGTTTGCACGAGAGAACAGGTACTTGCGGGTGTCTTTTTGTGAGGAAATATACTCATTTGTCTGCATTTCTATCAGTATTTGTGTATGCTGCCTTGAGTGTATTTGATAATCACATAGTGACGGACTAATTGTCAACGTGTTATCAGCCTTTACGTGCAAAGGAGGTTTTTATTTTTCCCGTTTATGCACGGTTATTTAGGGTTGTGCATGGTATTATTGTGCATGTCTGTGAATAATAAAACTCATTCCTGTTTGTGTGTGTGTATATGCAGCCTGTGCCAGGTGCCTCCACAGGGCATTACCCATATTGCACTGGTGCCACTCTGAGAATAATCCAGTAAAAAGGGTGAGATGAGAATCTCACAACATGCCAGTTTGATTTGTACCCCTTGCTATCAAAGAATGCTAATTAAAATCATATTTTGCATATGTCTTGTCTTTCATGCGCATATGCAAATTGCCCCGGTTGCCTTTCAGCACTCTGTAATTAGGTTTATGAAGGACAGCTGTAATACATAATTAACAGAAATGTTTGCAAGCTCTTCTTTTCTTCACGTCTAAACACGACGACTTAAACAAGCTTGCGTGAAGTGTTTCAAGGCTGCGCTTTTTTCTCAAATGTATTGATTAATTCCTTTATGACCCCCCCCCCCCACACACACACACACACACCCTCTCAGAAACATCTTAATTATGCTGTTTGTTTATTTATAGATGTTAGTCAAAGGCGCTTTTAGTAGGCCAAAGAAGCTCAGCATTTTGATCGTGCTTGTCTCCCTGACTGGAATGAGAGAGATTTAATCGCACGCTTGCTCGCAGTTTAACTCCGAGGCAACATTCTGGACGGGTGGATGGATTGAGTTAGAGAGGATTGAGAAAATCTGGAGTGATGATAATGAGGCAAAACAGTGGAACATGTTTGAATATTTGCGTGATGGTGTTAGTTAGAGTTGGCCTCAGGGGCCTCGATGACGGACACAACTCTGGGGCCATAATGAGATGGAGGACACTGTCGCTCATGTGTGTGTGTGTGTGTGTGTGTGTGTGTTTATGTGTGTGTTCAAACGTCAAAAGGAGTGTTGGTGTAAAGGGAGGCAACATAAATGGTGCAATAATTATTCTTTTGCTCCACAAAACACAGACTGCTGAGTGAAAATGAAGGCTTCAAACAGACTCGCATGGGCTCGCCGAAGAGAAAATAGAATAACTGTTGACTTGGAAAAAGGATGAAACTTAAAAACATCCAGAGAAGAAGAACAGGGAGGGGCAGCACAGGGCAGGGTCTGAGTTTGTGCAGCAACAGTGCCAACCGCATGCCTGTTGGTTCAAATCCCTCGCCCGCTTTCATGTTGCTCCATCCTTGGCTTTCAGATGTGGTCATTGTCTCTCCGTTGCACAATAATGGGAAGTGATGGGTGCTAAATGAAAAGGCCAGGGGATGAGAGAGCTGGTGAAGCCGCTTGGATGTCAGAGTAGTTAGTCCTGTCATCCGTTCATTATGTTTTCATAAGCTGTTTTAGAGACACGTTAAACTCAGGGCCCTCGACGACGTCAGGATGTTGTGGTCACTGTCGAGCAACGGTGCCCTGGTGTTTGAGCACTGTAGATACATGTGCAGTTAAATCCTTGCACATGTGGACATGTTGGTGTGACTCAACATGTGGGTCACTTGCTCTGATGTTTAAATGTAAAAGTGACATTAAAGGAAACAAACTTGTGTTTTCTTATAAAGTTTTATCCAAATCAGGGTCATTTCTGCTACTCTGTCAGGTGACGTGTTAAATTTAAGTAGCTATGACAGCAGAAAGTAGTCACACCTACTTTTTGCAAGTTTAAGTTGCAGATCGACACTACGTTTGTTTAACTTATTATTTTAATAATATACTCTTCATACTACATATTGAAAACGTGAAAACAATGTTTTATCCATCCATCCATTATCTTTTACCTGCTTTTTCCTTTTCGGGTCTCGGGGGTCACTGGTGTCCATATCCAGCAGTCACTTTGCGAGAGGCAGGGGACACCCTGGACAGGTCTCCAGTCCATCACAGGGACACATAGAGACAAATGAGATAAACATCCATTCACTGTCTCACTCACACCTAGAGACAATTTTGAGTTACCAATAAGCCTAACATGCATGTTTTTGATCTGTTGGAGGAAACTGGAGTACCCGGAGAGAAAACCAACGCATGCACAGAGAGAACAGGCAAACTCCACCTAGAAAGGCCCCCGGCCAGGATTTGAACTGAGTTGACCTGCTCGCTGAGAGGCGGCATCTCTACCAACTGCACCACTGTGCTGCACACAATATTTTATAAAAATATATATATATTTTTTCATATTTACAAAAATATTTAGGTGGAATAGTGGTGCAGAGGTTGGAGAAGACAAGCCTGTGATTGGAAGGTTACTGGTTCAAATCCCCTGACTGTTACAACAAAATTTAGGTGTGTGGCATCTATCACCTGCCTCTACCTTCATTGGCCCCACTCTGGGCCCTTCAGCATGTTCTCTCCGTGCATGTGTGGGTTTTCTCTGGGTACTCCGGTGGAAATCCTGTGTCGACTTTCTTCCATTTAGGAATTAACAAGGCCACTGAGATCTTGGGAACACCATGTACTGCAAAAATAAAATAACGTAAATAAATAGATTTTTAAATGTAGCTGTCCTTTCAGATCTGCGTTGTGCAACAGTCCTGTCCCTGATCTCTGCAGGCATTCACTTTGACCTCCCAACTTGGTGTTTGCTCTGATATGAATATAGGCCTTCTACAGACAGTTCTGTGCCTCTCGAAATCTAGTCTAAATAATTTAATTTACCACAAGTGGACTTAATCAAGGTGTAGAAACATCATAGCAGCAGTTAAAATGTCCTGAAAGCTGCAAGTTACACAGGTTTTCCATCCGCAAAAACGGTAATAAATCAAGGGTTTTATGTTATGCAGATGTATGAACATTATGGGAATCACTCCTGTTATAAGTTATAACGTGACAACGTTGACCTGGATGGAAAATAATCTTTCCTGAGTGCTCTTGTTGAGAACCATTGACACCTGTTTCTACTTTTAATCAGCACATCAACGTTTGTCGTTCTCCTTTGGTAACTCTGCGGTGTTTGCTTTTGTAGATGGGCCTTTGTGATGAAGAAACACCTGAACATCCACCTGCTGGGAAAACACGGGGTCGGAGAGCGTAAAGAAAGGTAAATCAAACGCCAGCATCTGCCTTTGTTCATAAATCTTAATCTGGATCCTAAAGCAGGGTTTGTTTTGGTCGACTTTTATTAGCATTTGAAGGAAAGCATCAAAGAGTTCTTATATAAAGAGAGAAGCCTAATTTAAAGTAATTTCTGACAAGGTTAATGTAATCCATCCTAGATTTTGAAGAATGAGTTCAACAAACTCTATGGAGGTCTGCAAGCTTTTAAGCCCAAATTCCCGGCTTTTGAATTTCAAGCTAAATATAACTGGAATTCTTTCCCTGATGAGTTAAATGGCTGTCTGCTGTCTGTCTCACTCTCTTGCGTACATCACTTTTTTCTGTCAAACTTTATCTTGCGCTCTCCCTCATCTTACTTTCTGCTCTCCCTCTTGAATTAGGGATGGATGATGTTTCTTGTACCATTTATGTTTGTGTACATGTGTTTCTGTGAATGTGTTAGGCCTCTCGCTTGGCCCTGTCTATCAGACACAGAGCCCTGCTGTCAGTGTGTGTGATGAGGAGATGAAGTTGTGAAGCGCCTCCCTCCCGTCCTCCCCTCAACACTGACAAGCCAAAATGAGATGTTAAACACCTCTCAATCTGTCAAGCGAGCTGCTAAAATAGAAACAGACTCGCTTTTTCATTCCTCCACAGCTAAATTGATACTTTTGACAACATGTGATATTAGATATGACAAGTGGTCTCAGA
This sequence comes from Nematolebias whitei, assembly GCF_014905685.2. Taxonomy (NCBI): domain Eukaryota; kingdom Metazoa; phylum Chordata; class Actinopteri; order Cyprinodontiformes; family Rivulidae; genus Nematolebias; species Nematolebias whitei. The sequence continues at coordinate 33,030,440 of NC_056502.1, read as the reverse complement.
TAGAAGTAAGCAGCCCAGCCAGACGCCTCTCCATCTTTCAGACTTTATCAACTAAATTCCTGCTGTCATCTGCTCATCTGGATTAGATGGAAACAAATCCCTGGTATCCTCAACTGCTTCAAGTCTGCTTCCTTAACGTTTCTGTTTTCGTAGCCTTTATTGATCCACTGGTGCTGGCGAAGTTCCACACGTGTTTCTACTGTAGACACAGTCTAACCAACAGGAGAGCACATGCACATTATCCTGATGCATGTTCAATAATCCAGGTAGATTAATCTAACAAGGTTGTCAGGTCCTCTGCACAGATTCTTTTTTGTTGAAACATTTCGTCTTTTATCCAAAAGACTTCTTCAGTGTGAGGAGTTGCATCAAAGTTGGTCTTATAAGCAGCACTCTCTTATAGTGGATCAACCAGTTTGCTGGTGACATCCAAAACTAGCTGTCCACATGCAAAAAAGGACGACCATCAGCTTAACTACTGATCATTAGTGTCTTGATGGCCACTTTCTATTCACATGGGGTTGAGTGATACTTTCAATAATAGTATTGTAAGAAGGGGACAATTGAACATGGAGGCCTCTGCCTTGTTTAATGATGGACGAGTTTTCTTCACAGAGATGGCTTCCTTCACTTCTCTCTCAAACCATTGTTCCTCTCGATCAAGCATGTGCACATCTTCATACTTGAAAGATCAAGAAAGGTCACTGCTGGCCTGGAGATGAGTGTAGACCACAGAGTCCTGGCCTGATGATGTTGATCTTCTGTGCTGGGCCATCCTTTTGGCCAGTGGCTGTTTAGTTTCCCTGATGTAAGACTGATCACAGCCCTCCTGACACTGAACAGCATACACAACATTACTCTGTTTGTGCCGGGGGACTGGATCTTTGGGATGAACCAGTCTTTGCCATAATGTATTTTGGGGTTTAAAGCCACTGGGACGTTATGTTTAGAAAATAAACGTCTCAGTTTCTCTGATACTCCCTCAACATATGGAATGACCACTGGTCTGGGTCTGGGTTCCTCCTTTTCACCTGTTGGCTGACTGGAGTCCTGTTTGGGTTTCTTCTCTGCTTTCAGGAAGTCCCAGTTAGGATATCCACATTGCTCTAGAGCCTGTCTTGTGTGGGATTTCTCCTTCTGCCTGGCTCCTGAGTTAGTGGGGACACTGTCTGCTCTGTGGTACAGAGTCCTGATGACTCCTAACTTGTGCTCCAAAGATGAGATGATGGGAGTCAAACTGCAAATACTGGTCTGTGTGGGTGGGTTTGCGGTACACCTCTGTTTGCAAATGTCCTCTATCAGAAACTGAGACCTCACAGTCCAAGCCGTATGTCCCACCACGTTCTCTCAGATCAGCAGACCAGTTGCTCCTAACAGTCCCAGGAACCCGTCTCAAGCGCAGAGGTGACAGGGCCTTCTCTGTAGCAGGCCCAAGACTTTGGAATGAGTTACCTCTGCTCATTAGACAGGCCCCCTCCCTCACAGTTTTTAAATCTCGCTTAAAAACACACTTTTATTCCCTGGCCTTCTGCACTGTGTGATCTGTGCTGAGTCTGTGTGCATCACACTGTGTTAGTCATGTTGCGGTTGTTGTTGTTATCCATTATTGTTTTTGTTGGTTTTTACTTTTTGGTGTCCTGTTATGTAATCTGTTGCTATGTGCTTGTTCTGTTTGTCCATGTACAGCACTTTGGTGTGCTTTGTCACTGTTTAAAGTGCTTTATAAATAAATTGGTATGGTATGGTAAGAAAGTCAACCTTCTATTTTTTTCATCTTCTCCTGTGAACTTGATGTATTTATCCACAGAGTTGATGTGGTCAGTAAAATGTTGGACTTCCTGAGATTTGATTTTAACCCAGGTGTCGTCAACATACCTGAACCAATGACTTAGTGGTGTCCCTGAAAAGGACGTCAAGGCTCTCTTTTCTACCTCCTCCATATACAGGTTGGCAACAATAGGAGAAACTGGGGACCCCATAGCACACCCATGTTTCTGCCTATAATATTGCTCCCCATATGTGAAGTAGGTTGACTGCAGGCACAGTTTCAAGAGTTGACACAGTTGTTCTGTGGAAAGCGTGGTCCTGCTGCTCAGAGTGGTGTCTGATTTTAATTTTAATCTGACCACCTCTACTGCATCATCAACAGGAATGCACGTAAAGAGTGATGTGAAATCAAAAGAGACCATTGTTTCATCAGTCTCCATGATGACATCTCTCACCTTATCCACAAAGTCCATGGTGTTCTGTATGTGGTGTTCTGAGCTGCCAACTAAAGGGATGAGTACAAATGCCAGGTATTTGGAAGCATTGTAAGTGACAGAGTTAATCATGCTAACAATTGGTCTTAAAGGTACACCTTGTTTCTGAGTTTGGGTTAAACCATACAGACTAGGTGTGGCCTCCCCTGGGTACCATGTGTGGTACAGAATATGGTCAATAGCCTTGTCCTGCTCCAAATTTTTCAGGCAATCTATGAACTTCTTGTAACCACTTCCTGGATCTCTTTTCAGTGGCTCATAAGTGGTTAATTCACTAAGGAGTGTCATAACTTTCTCACAATAGTCTTTGTGGTTCAAAATCACTGTGCACCTTCCTTTGTCTGCTGGGAGAATGATGATGTTCTTGTCCTTGCTAAGAGTGGTGAGTGCATTCCTTTCCTCTCTGCTGATGTTGGAAGGTGGTGGTTTGATGTCCAGCCTTTCTTAAGGATATTGTTTCCGGAGCCCTTACTGTGCATAAAGGTGAGCACAACTATATCTAGTTGGTACCTCTCGACCTCATGCACAAGCTCAGGCTCCTTCCCCACCAATGATGTTATGTTCCATGTCTCAAGAGCCAGCTTTGGTAAGCCAGAGTCAGAGTGCCAAGGCCTCCACCTTAGGCCACTGTCCATGGCATCGTGCACCTGACTCGTATGATTCAAGATAATTTAATAAGGCTCGATAAACTTATGCAATGTCAATAGACATAGTGTCATGTATACTTTTCTTCATTCCAGCTCTGGGGTCAAGGTCAAAAATCAAGGTCAACATTAAAATTTAACAAAACTTCAGCCACATTTGTACCACCAGTCATGTCACAGTCTTGATCATCTCAACGTCTAGATCAAGGTTACAAATCAAAACCAAATGTTATACAAGGTCTTTTCTTGTCTGGGCCATTGCTATAGATTGCCGTATAATAGTTTCAACAGATGTATAATGTGACGTATACTGTACTCTTGTTTTGTGTTTTTCGAGCTCTTTGTGTGAGTCTGCAATCCTCTATCCAGTCCTCCAACAAATCGTGATGAGATTACGTGATTCTCTGAAGTAAACTGGGCAGCTTTTATAACAGACAGTCTGATATGTTCACTGTGCTGGGATGTCACTTGTAAATCCAAATCCTGGTAATGCTGTGATTTATAGAAACGTTTCTCCTCTGAGATCACTTTTGACCCTGCTGCCACCAACCCCATCCCTCCTATAGAACCTATTCTGCCCGTTGCCTGAGAATTTGCATTCACCCCAAACATATTCCTTTTTCTTTTGCATGAAATTATAGAATCATACAAAAACATTCAAATTACATACCTTTTTGTCCTCTGTATGCCAAACGCTTGTGTGAACTATACGTAACATAAAAACACACTAATTCATTGGTGCTTTAACAGATGTCTAAATGGCTTTTCTGCAAATCCTTCTGGCTGTGCTTTCTGAGCTGTAAACTTCACAATTAAACTTTTATGCATGCTTGTAAAATCATCAAACTACCAATGAAAAAACTTAGTCTGCACCAAGGTGGGCATCCCTTGATCAACGTGAAGGGTAAACTGCTAATTCTTTTTTACTCCAATATCGATTTATTCATGTTTTACTACAAAATATTTCTAATCTGAGAAGAATAAATTATGAATAGTTGTTTTTGTAAATTTAAAGTTCTAAGATCAGAAGTAAATCTTGTAAATTCACCACACTGGCTTTTAATGGCTGTCATTAAATTAGTATTAATTTTATAATTATGAAAAGGCTTTGATGTTAAACTCTAATCGTGTAATAATTAATCAGCTGCTGTGATCATTTAAATCTCTACCAGAACCACCTTTTGGATTTTTGTTAGTTTTTATTATATGTGCATCAAAAGGTTGTTGTATTATGGTATAGTCTGCATATGTCCATAAACTTTCTCTTGTCCTGCCCTTAACGCCTGAACTTCTCAGAGTACTTTAACAAAACTTCATACACATATGCATCATTAGACATCCATCCATCCATCCATCCATCCATTTTCTTTACCCGTTTATTCCATTTTGGGTCACGGGGGTCGCCGGTGCCCATGTCCAGCAATCACTGTGCGATGGGCGGGGTACACCCTGGACGGGTCGCAAGTCCATCACAGGGCCACATAGAGACAAACGAGACAAACAACAATTCACTTTCTCACTCACACCTAGGGACAATTTAGAGTTACCAATCAGCCTAACATGCATGTTTTTGGTCTGTGGGAGGAAACCGGAGCACCCGGAGAAAACCCACGCATGCACGGAGAGAACATGCAAACTCCACCCAGAAAGGCCCCTGGACCGAGGTTTGAACCAGGGACCTGCTCGCTGAGAGGCAGCAGCTCTACCAGTTGCGCCACCGTGCTGCCCCATTACTAGACAGTGTTGCATAATCTTTTTATCATCCTTACTTCAAGGTCAAGGTCACAAATGAAGGTCAAATGTTAGACAAGGTCTTTGCTTGTCTGGACCATTGCTATATTAAAGTTTTATAGTTTGTCGACAGGCGTATAATGTGCTGTAATCTTGTTTTAACATAGCAGTTGAAAATGTGTTTTAGTTAAAAGTTGTTTGAATTTAGTTTTTTTTTTTTTATCTTTTCTACAGCATCACTAGTATAACCTACTATAACAACTTAATAACAAGTTGCATAACAAGTTTCTTTCTAACTGCATTTAATTTTTGTCTAATTTTTTTTTCTTGTGCATATTGTTCGTGTAAAGCAAATGTGTAAAAAAATAAAGTTTTATTGACCACACACTTCCATCCATCCTTCCATTATCTTTACTTGCTTCTTCCTGTTAGGGTTACGGGGGTCACTGGTGTCCATATCCAGCAGTCACTGTGAGAGAGGCGGGGGACACCCTGGACAGGTCTCCAGTCCATCACAGGGACACATAGAGACAAACGAGACAAACAACCATTCACTCTCTCACTCACACCTAGAGACAATTTAGAGTTACCAATCAGACTAACATGCATGTTTTTGGTCTGTGGGAGGAAACCGGAGTACCTGGAGAAAACCCACACATGCACAGAGAGAACATAAAAACACCCAGAATGCCCCCTGGCTGAGATTCGACCTGGCAACCTTCTTGCTGAGAAGCAGCAGCTCTACCAACTGAGCCACCGTGCCGCCACAAACACACACTTGTTCAACCAAAACTACTCTGTTAAACAAGCTGTGTGGTGTTTTTGTTACTGCTTACAGTTAGTTAGTTTAAAGGAAAGACAGAAACAGACTCAGCTTCAAACCCATAAAACATTATTCCACGATATCACGTCAAAGACACATTACACACGTCAATAAACTGTTGTCCTGTTCCTGCAAACCATCATCAAAACGTCGTTCTTTGACCTCCTTTTTTTGTTCATGGTTGTTGTACTTCGTCTCTTGCACTTAAATATGTGCAGGCACAGATATTCAAGCACACACACACTTGCACACACATACAAACACACACAGTCATGCACACAGAGGGAGGACAGCCACAAGGTTTGTTCTATTTAAACCTGTAAAACACGGTGTCATCATTTTTCTGACAGTCCTGCAGACAGAATTTATCTCATCATTAATTAACCATCATATTTCCAACACAGTGCAGCTTAATTAGCACAAGGTCATTGGGGAGGGCTTATTAAGTGGAACAAATTTGGGCAAGTGTAAGAGAGGAGGCTGAGGACGCAGGATGGAGGAGTGAGAAGGGGAGGCAGATGGAGAGATGGGTTGACAAAGAAACAGGCAGAGAGGGTGGATGAAAGAAAGAAAAGAAGGAAATGGAGGAAGCATGTGTGTATACCTGTCTATTTGTGTGTGCGTGCATGTGCGCGTGCGCGAATGGTTTGGGCTGACTTGACAGAGCTGGCTCAGTGATTGATAACTGCACCGGTTTTGAAAGCCCAGACCTGGAGACTGGGACGGTTACTGGGGGAGAAGGAGAGACGGGTAGAGGGAATCGTGTGTGTGTGTGTGTGTGTGTGTGTGTTAGTGCGGTGGAGGAGGGAGGCGGGGAGGTATCTGAACAGGCAACTGGGGACCAGTTTGGGGAGGGATGGGGAGTTGAGAGGCAATGGGGGTTGCTGGGGGGAGCCAATTGCAAACATATGCTGGCTGGCAGGCGGTGGAGAGATGGATTGCAGTGGGACAGTGTCAGAGAGGCAGTTTCATCACCATCCACAGCCCTGTTCACCAGGTATTTTTAGAACACTTGGGAGATCTGTTAGTCAAAGGAAGAGGAGGAGGAGGAGGAGGCCTGGCTAGCTGCTGGTTACACCCGGCTCCACTTAACCAGATCTGTCTGGAACCTCCAACTCCAAGTTATTTTGGGTGGGTATCTGTGAGGAAGACCACCGAAATGGACCCTGACATTTTGGCACAGCTGACAATTGGTATTAATAATTACTTTATATGACTGTGCTAGTTTAGTTAATGAACCTCTATTTATTTGAATGTATCTATTTATTATTGAAGACTGGGCTTCTTCATTAACCACTGTCACAGGTCTGGAAGAACTGGACTCAGGAATACAAACTGATCACAAGGAGCTCAAACACAAAATCAGACTTTATTAGTAATCAAACAAAATGGCTGACGCAGCAGCAAACTTGCAAAAGTGAGGGAGTGTGTGCAGAGGAGAGCTCAAAGAACTGATCAAATGAAATGCAATAATCAGAACACGTAAATAAACCTGATCATAAACACGGAATGATATGAACTTTTGTTATCTTTAAGGGCCATGCTCAGTGGTCCAGAGTTGGGTAAATGAGGGTGGAAGCAGATTTGTGTGCTTCACCTTTCCCACTTAATTTTTCTGTTGTAAAGGTCTGGGGATTCAAACTAGCAACCTCCCAACCTCTGCACCATCATTGCCCCCTACAAAGTACTATAAACTCATATATATATATATATATATATATATATATATATATATAT
>NC_056502.1:33009098-33022844 GCF_014905685.2 Nematolebias whitei | reverse complement strand
ATATAAATAAAAAAAACAGATCTGACAAACACCAAGTTCTATCTGGTAAAGTTGAGTTACAGCCTTTTTTGTGTTTTATGAAGTCAGTTGGCTTTGGCAGCCATCTTGAATCTCACTGATTTCAAAAGATAATCAGTTGTAGACGTACATCCAGTTATTACTTTCTGCAAGTTTCATTAACATCCGTCCAGTTGTTCATGAGACATTTTTATAACAAACAGGTATACAACAGGGTGGCACGGTGGCTCAGTTGAACTGTTGCCTCTCAGTAAGAAGGTCGCCGGTTCAAATCCCGGCCAAGGACCTTTCTGGGTGGAGTTTGCATGTTCTCTCTGTGCATGCGTGGGTTTTCTCCAGGTACTCATTTCCTCCCACAGACCAAAAACATGCATGTTAGACTGATTGGTAACTAAATTGTCTCTAGGTGTGAGTGAGAGAGTGAATGGTCGTTTGTCTCGTTTGTCTCTATGTGTCCCTGTGATGGACTGGAGACCTGTCCAGGGTGTCCCCCACCTCTCGCACAGTGACTCCTGGATATGGGCACCAGTGACCCCCGAAACCCGAAAAGGAAGAAGTGAGTAAAGATAATGAGTGGATGAATAAAACACATCTATAAACTGTGCTAAAAGATTCAGCATCATTTTGATGCCATGTTTTCACCACAGTGAAATTCACTGATTTTTATCATCATTACTAAAAAGGAGAAATTTTCTTTACAAACACATTTAAAATGTGTTTTAGTTTTGTGCCTGTTGCTGTTTGAGCAGTTCTTAATTATATGAAAACCTTTAGTCTCAATCCTTCAAATGATGTTCACACCTTGTGTCCACGCTCTCAACAGGTTTTAGATGGATCATCAAGAAATGAGAGAACATCTTCAAAACCACCAGTTTATAACATTTAAAGCCTTTAAGTGACATTGTTTTAATGTCTCAAACAGCTTCTCTTTTACCTGTAAGAAAATTAGGACACGTTGTCTCAGGACGATCACTCTTCACTAATGAATCGTGGCCATTGGTGGCTGCTGCCGGCTGAATCCATGACTTTAAATAAAATGCTAACATTAGTCCCTCATGCTCTAACCCCAGAGGAGGTAAGAAAAGAAAGATGAATTGAAGGGGAGGAAGGGTGAGACGACAAACTCGGACCATCTGACAGGTTCTGGGTAAAACAGAGGAACAGAGAGATGGAGCTAAACTGTTAGAATGTGACACAACTGGGTCTTTGTTTCAGTCACTGCAGGCACTGAGCACAGATGAGTTTTCTTTTGTCCTTTCTGTGCCTTGTTGTGTGTGTGTGCTGTCACGTGCACACACGTGTCCTTATGAGTTTACAGGAACCGACCTCATTTGTGTGCGTGAGGTTATTTCATTGTATTTGGCATGACACCATGGCATCTTAATGAGAAGTTGTTTGAATTATTCTTTTATTTTGTGTATTTTCATCATCTGTTTTCAGTGAGGTTTGACCCAGAGTACTGGGAGTGGGGGGGGGGGGGGGGCATTTAAAGTTTTCAGAGTCTGCAAAGACCTCCACACTAGTTTTATGATATTAATGTTGATTATTGCACATCCAAAGTGCCGGTTCCTTCTCATTCACCGGAGAACAATGGAGCAGTCTTGATTATAAAAGGAGGATGGAACACAGAGGAACAACTAATCAGCCTGGAATGTGTGGCGTTAAATAGTACTGCAAAGAATACCCCCCCCCCCCCCAAGCAGGAACATAGAAACATGTCAGAGTTCTCACTAAAGCGCCTTGCTTCTTTTACGTTCTTTCATTGTGAATTTAGTACCAATTTACATTTTTCACTAACTTTTGTTAGGGTTGGGCAGTGATGTTTAAAGGTGTATCCAAAAATAGAAATATTACTTTGAATGCCGTCCTTAAAAGTCAGCTGCGGTGCACAAAAATATCTAAATTATGTACTGTAGTTGCATTTGTTTATATACTGTAGAGTACAGTCTGTAAATGCTTCTTCTTCTGCTATTCACGGTAAATAGCAGCACTTTTATTTTCCTTTTGCTAAAGAGATGGACTGCAACTTGCTCGCTCTACTACCAACACACCACCTGTTTTATTGACATAAGGACTTTAAAGTATCTATATTGTCCAAACTCTCATAATAGTGATGGGATACATTGCTCTTTTCTGGGATCTGGCTCATTTGGCTCAGCTCAGCACAAAGAGCCAGATCAAGAATTTGTTTTTCATCTCCCAAAGAGTTCTTTAAGGCGCTGACTCAAAACCAAGTCAGCTCAGAATGCTTAGAGCCCTCACTTTTTTATAAATTACGTAAAGAATGTCTATCAAAACACCTGTCTTACAACCAATAGTGCAGTAGTTATCAGAGGCAGAACAGGAGTACACGGTGAATGCTAGAACCTAAATAGAGTTAGCTTGGGACAGTTTGTGCCATTTTCCAGGGCTCGAACAAGCCTCCTTGGGTCATCTCAGTGGGGGTTCAGTCTTTCTGTTTGGTGGTCTTACCCATATCCAACTCTTCTCTTAGGACCTTTTCTTCTGAGGTTCCAAGCGAGCTGAGTCATGTTAAAAGTTTAACATCAATAGATTGCAGGGCATTGATTTGCCAGAGAGCAATGTCAATCCTGAGAGTACCTCCATCACAAGAATCAAACTTCCATTTTTTGTTACCTTGCAACCACATCATTCATTTTTGTTATTAACTTTAACAAATGTGTAAATTTATATCATATGCTCATTAAAACCATAGTTTTGATTCCATGAGGAGGTAGACAGTAAATGTTTTGTGACCTTATTTCACTTATTTACCAGTTGGTGGTAAGGTCCGGGCAGCTGTGCTGTAACCGCTCACCTACATCAGATGTATGGAAAACTCCAGAGATGGTGTAGAACTGAGTTGGGTTGAATTATGGAGAAGCAAATTGAAAATACGTTTGTACTGCGTGCGGTTTAGAGTCTGAGCTGAGCTGCAAATCTCCGCTCCCCATCCGGAAGTGGCAGAGCAGAGTGGGGTCTGTGGACCGACGACGAGGTCCAGACCTTTCTGTTTTTATTGGCGGATCTGAGGATTCAGTGCGAGCTGGATGGCGCTACAAGAAACCGCTCACTTTGCATTTATGATCCCCCCCCCCCCCACACACACACACACAGAGCAGATAAACAAGTCACATTGGCAACTCCTGGGAAGAGCCGGAAAGACGAGAACCGACTCGAGTCACACTTATCAATGGCCAAGCGGGGCGGCTGTAGACCACCCCCAAGGGCGTCAGAAGCATCCGTAATGTGGGGGGGGACACTATGATGTGTGTAGGTGTGTGTGTGCGCGCGTGCGTGTTAAAAAAAGGTGTTCACTAGTGAACAAAAAAGCAACATTTCACCTAGATTTCCTTTAATTCCACACATTTAAATCGTGTTTCTCACCAAGTTTGTGTAAATTCACTTGTGGGTTTAAAGTAATTTTAACTTTAATACACTTTAATACAGAGCGTCAGGTCGGCACTATTTGTGTTTATAGAGAAATGAAAAACATCACCACTGGACTTTTTTACTTGTGTTCAACACTCCTCATCTAAATGATGTTTCTCATGAAGCTTGAGGACAATAAGGTGTGGGGTTTTAAAGACATTTCACCTTTAATGCACCTGAACACTTCACGTCTCTTACACCTGCAGCGTCTGACAGCGTCACAGTTACTGCTAAGCTAACATGCCACAGACGTAGCTCCTCTCAAGCATCCTCCTAACATGAATATATGTTTATGATCAACCTCCCTGCTCAACAACTGCCCGCACTAAGCTGCTAAACTGGCGAGCGAGTAACACAAAGGTGTCTCCACCTCCTCCACCTGTGCGCGTTTTCTGCCGAGGCAGGAAGAGACGCACAGAAACACTGCAGGTGTTACACCATATTCTGTGACCACCGTATATTGTGACCGTGGCAACAGGCTGAGGTGTTTAGAGTTGGAAGTAACCAGGAAAACCTGGAGTGGAGTTTTAGTGGTTTGAGTATTCTCCTATTGATCAAGTGGAATGGATTCGTTCACGAAGAAAGAAACTGCGCCGCCTGAACTAATGTTTCATAGTAAAACTGTGTGTGTGTGTTTCGGGGGGGGGGGGGGGGGGGTCCAAATGAACGTTTTTTTTATGTGGGGGGACTTGTCCCCTTCACATATAATGGCTGCGATGCCTATGACCACCCCATTTATCCACCATTGCACCTAGTGGTGGATATAAATGCTCCTCCTTTCGCCAGGACCCGTCACTTTGCGCCAAGACGAGCCAAAAAAAAAACAACCAACCAACAACATACCTCTGTTTTTCTACACAGTTCAACTACTCCGCACTTGAATATCTTACACCACACATTTTAAGGTTTGCTTGCATTCTCTGTTCAATTCCAGTCCAGATAAACACTCATCTCCAACACTACAAACATTCACCATTCAAATCCTTCAGCGACAGGGGACATTGGCATACCGTTTATTTTCTGTGCGGGTTCTGCATGCACCTAAACAAATAGTCTGGTGTAAAGGCCACGGGTTGAGAGCCTGACTGACAGCAGCAACCTTGACTCAATTGCTTGTAATTAGTTCCTTAAAAACAGGGCGCCAAAGGACAACTGACCTGTCTCACGTATCTGTTTTCATATGTAATTGTTAAAACGCCAGCCATTTTCATGCTTGTAATAATAAACTTCTCGAACTAATACACCAATCACTCTTAAAAGTGGAGCGCTGACAAGCCAGAAGAAAAATATATTTGTTTGAAGTAGGTGGGAGAGCACAGAGCCCGATGCGATAGCTGCAGCTGGAGAGCAGAGTGTTTTTTTTAAGTAGTTGTTCGACACTACAGTGTGTTTGAGCCATGAAAGCCGGTCCTAAAATCCCATGGAAGAAAACAGAAAAGCAGGTGAAAAGGCATGAACACAGATCCAGAAATAACCAGCATGATGCACGCAGCGCAGGTGTGGTGACTCACAAAATGAAGACAAGAACATTCACATGGCGGCAGCGAGAAGTGCACAAAAACTGCTTTTAACTTTGATCTTTAATCACAAAAAGTTACAATAGTCCGTTCAAGTCTTTGACTTCTTTTAATTGACTTGTTTGACAGCATTGAAAAAATCCCAAACATAGAATATTAAAGGTAAAAATCAAATCCTGTTATGGAAAGTGAATTTAAAGACTAATTCAATTGGAGCTCTTTCACTTGCTTTTCACATTATTTTAACATTTTGTTGAGCCACGCTGGGGGTGAGGGTGTCCTTGTCTTTTTTATGAAAAGGAGAAAATAAATAGCCTTTAAACTGGACAGTTTTAATTATGTATTTTGAAAAAAAAAATTATCAGCTGCACTTTGACACAAAAAACAAACCCTCACCAATACAGTAGTCCCTCTTGCAATATTCTAAACAATGTTTCTAAACTCTTAATCATATGTGTCAAACTCAAGGCCCCGGGGGCCAAATGTGGCCCTCGTTGACATCTTATCTGGCCCCCAAGATGTTATTTTAAATGTAAAATACTTTTATCACTTGAATTTTTTTCAGTAATCTTTGATTATTGGTGCAGAGAGAATAACCTTCACATCAATGTGAAGAAGACAAAGGAGATGATTGTGGACTTCAGAAGGAACAAAAACACCTACACCCCCCTGAACATAAGAGGATCTGCGGTGAAAGTGGTCTCCAGCTACAAGTACTTGGGTGTACACATGAATGACAACCTCAGCTGGAGCAACAACACCACCAGCCTGATCAAGAAAGCTCATCAGAGACTCTACTTCCTCAGACGGCTGAGACGAGCTGGTCTGGGAAGCTCAGTCCTCACCTCCTTCTACAGGTGTGCAGTGGAGAGCATCCTGTGCTCGAGCATCAATGTGTGGCATGGAGGCTGCACAGCTGCAGAAAGAAAAGCTTTGCAGAGAGTGGTGAAGGCTACACAGAAATCTGTCGGAATCAGCCTCCCCACCATCACAGACATCTACACCTCCAGATGCAGGAAGAGGGCCACCTGCATCATGAAGGACCCCACTCACCCAGCACACACACTTTTTGCCCCACTCCCCTCAGGAAGGAGGTTAAGGAGCATTAAGTGTAGAACCACTAGACTGAGGAACAGCTTCTACCCTGAGGCTGTTAGACTCACGAATCTCTAACTAGAATAATCACTGTGAAAAACCATATCATGTTGCTGCTGATCTGTTTCATGTTGCTGCTGATCTGTTTCAATGTTGATGTGTTCATGCATGCACATCTGCTCACAGACTCATGTTCATGTTTGTGCTGATGTTCAATGTTTTATGTTATGAGTGCTTAGTGTATATTTAGTTGATGTTTTTCTTAGTTCATATCTTAGATGTTATTACTGTTTTTCTTATACATTTTATTGTTGGATGTAACTGGGACCCCGTGTACATAATTTCGCTCCACCACATGTACCACATGAGGTGCGAATGACAATAAAGAAACTCTGACTCTGACTCTGATTATGATGTCAAAAGTGCAACAGAGGACATAAAATGAGACCAATCAAACTCTTGTTGAGGAACCCGCAACCAATAAAACTTGTTGGGTATCTAACTTAAGTTAATGTAGATTCTGAAACCAGCCCTTAGTTTGAAAAAGGTTTTAATTTTGGCCCCTTTTGTAAGTGGGTTTGACAACCCTGCTCAAAATGCTCTAAAAAAAGCACAGAATGTCATGATTTCAGTTCTCTGCCTAGGCTGCACTCTTGTCCACGCTCACTTTTCAGAGATCAGCTGATCAGCTGCAGGGGGAAGTTTCTCCCACAGCTGTGGGCTGCACACAGGTGCTAAATAATTTAAAATAATTTATTTTAAATAAAAAATTCCATGCCTATCATGTGGCTCATCCATCAATAAGCCATTATGTGTCGTGCCCAGTCTTACTTTGAAAAACCGCGATAGAGCGAGTCCATGAAAAACAGACCGCGAAGTAGCAAGGGGACTACTGTATGTACTGTACTGTAAGATGAAAGTTTTTTACTGGCACAAAAACTTTATTTTGTTTATCAAAGTTCATGCTCAATAATCCAGGTTAAAAAAAGATCCAACAAAGTTAAGTCATGTCCTCTGAACCTTTTCTCTTTTTTTTATGTTTCATCCTTCATTCACAAGACTTCATCAGTCTGAGGAGCCACAACAATCTTGTATATAGCACCTTCACTTACTGGATCAACCTGTATTATTGAGCATGAACTTTGATGTTTTGAACCACTTTGGCCATGGCTGCCTCAGACGAGTTGGTGGGGGAGAGGGTGGGCTCCAGAAACCATCTTATCACCATCAAACTGGTTGAAGGTTCTATTTATGACTGAGTTTGTTGTGGCTCCTCAGACTGATGAAGTCTTTTGGATGAAAGACGAAACGTTTCAACACAAACAAACCGTCCAGAGGACCTGACTTAACTTCGTTGGCTTTATTTTGTTTAATTTGGTACTTTCTGTTGTATTACATTGTAGATGAACATATTCTGTGATATATTCATAAATTAAACGGATTCATTCATTTTTCTGGACTGAATAATATCGTGCATTGAATTTGATAAATGTAACGTGAGACGTTAATTTTCTTTGACCCATCAAAATGAACGTGGTCATTTATTTACAGAATCAAAATTTAACATCAAACATTTACATTAATTTGGCAAAATATGAAAATAACAACAGGTTAATTAATCAGTTTACAATTAGAAAACCATACGGCGATGGTTTTCCTTGCTTCACCACAGACATTTCTGAAAATATCTGGAATGATTTCTAGAAAGATATAAGAGTTTAAAGATGGAAATGAAGTTTAAATGGAGAGGAAAAGATGGGTGAGGGAAATGTGTCAGTATCAGGACGGCACTCTCCGGTGAACTCCCAGCTTCCTCCTCGGTACACTTAGGTGGTGTAAATCAACTCTTTACCTGTAGCAGGTGACTCCACTGGTACGGAGTTCCATTTAACGCACCCTTTCAGCGTCTCCGTAGGAACAGCTGTGAATCGTCCGAAGTAGCGCCGGTATTCCGTCCGACACAGGTTCACCCCACTGGGTTGGGCTCACATGAGTTGTGAGTCCGTCAGAGTTCCACTCAGATGTGGAAGATTGCATAATTCCCACAAGACTCGGAAGAGCTCCGGATCATGTCTGAACTCCTGTTCTCTCCAGCACTTCTCAGTTCGGCTTGCTCTCCGAACTGAACTCGACTGCACTCGACCGCAACTCGGCTGAAGCTGCTCTCTGCAAACGACTGAAGCTGGTTTGAACTAGGAAGTACCGACATTTAAAGAGTTCTATTTCCGGTTCATTTGGGAGGTTCCTGATTGGTCAAATCGACCAGACAGGGGTGTGTTTTTGTGACGTAAGAGGTCACTAGAAGTCAGAAAAACAGAAAATGTTTTGGAACAGATTGAAAATGTTTTAGAGACAGACGAGAGAAATGTTTGGACGAGTTGGGCGAAAACAGGTGCCAGCTTCTCTATATTACGTCTGAGAGGATTTAAAACATGACAGTTCGTTCCAACAACTTGTTTTCGACCTTTGACCAACTTCACAATTTGCTCATTTCAGACAGAAGATCAGAAAATGCATGAATTACTCCGTAACACATTCCAATTTGATTTCCACTTTGAATGAGGATTAAAAATCACTAATACTGTTTCACAGTTGATTAAAAATTATTAGTTCACTTCAACATTTAAAAATGGTTTGAACTAAACACACTTTGATTATCAAACATTTGTAAAATAGTAATGATAATAAAAAAAAGAGAGTGTTCTTTCAATTGATCAGTGCAGGACACTTAGAAAGTCTCTGGATGAACTTAATCTTGTGTTTCTGGACTCAAATCAATGAAATACAGTTCTTGTCCCAGGAAGGCCAGATTTGACCTGAGGCTTAGTTCACTACAACATTTTGTATCATTGAGCAATTGTTAAACTACCACAAAATATTTATGTATTTTCCAGGTAAAACTGCTTTTGTTTGTGTACCAATAAATTACATTTAGTATTATGATCAATTGTTTTTAAGGCTAAAAGTAGCATAATTAGCATTGTATATCTGATAACAAGCAGTACACTGATGTCTCCCTTTGCTGAGGGATTCCAATAGAAAATGGTTGTAGTTTTTGAGTTGTTCATGTTTTTGGTGCAACATATGCAAGTGGGTAAGAGTTGCACTGTGTAGTAGAACAGAGGTAGGTTTTTATTTTTATTTTTTGCTTGTCTGAGGTGGCACAGAGTGATGGATCATGGTGAGAGAAGTGAGCAAATTTTTCCTCTTACCAGCCCAATAGCAGAGCCCAAAGGTGGCCGATCTTCAGCCACTCCAATCATTTGAGGAAACTATACTTTTAAATGATCAGTCAGTCAGACGGATGGAAGGTATGCCCAATTCCCCCTCTTTACTCCATGAAGGAGAACAAATATTTTTTGTCTCAACATTTTAACATTAGTTCATTGTATTATGTTTGGTGGTATTGTTTTCGTAATGAGCATAATTAGTTAAGAAATGTGCTGTTGTAAAGTCAGTCATTAGTTTTACACAACATATATATATGTATATATATATATATATATATATATATATATATACACAACATACATTGGCAATAAGCTTAGAATAAATAATAAAAATCCACAAAGACATTTTGTAACAAATATAGATGAGTTTTGATGACTCTGCGTGACTCTAAATTAAGAGCCAGATGCCTGGAGTTAGGCTAACACCAGACAAAGGTGAAAAATGTGTTCACCGGACAGGATTGAAATATGCAGATTCTGTGCTGCAGTTGGTTGTGTTGCTGTGCCAGGGACTGGGTTTGGCTTCACGGGCATCTGGCTTTGCTGCCCCTGCACTGTGGGCTTGCTGCCGTGACCCAGCATGCAGTGCAGTGCAGCCATATTGCCCCGGCACAGAGGGCTGGGACCGTTCATGCTGAATGGAGGAGAGCACGGGAGGAAGAGCCATGCCTGGAGCCAGCATGGTGGCAGTATGGACCACATGGAGCAGGCGGGAGTCATGTCACACAAAATCCACCAGCCAGCGTGTGCAACCCAGGCGTGTGTGAGTGCAGAGAAAAAGTGTTAGCAGCATGATGAGGAGATAAAACGTAGATAAAGACAACTGCTAATTCATTATAATAAATCATTTCCCTTAATTATTGATAATGAATCTGCTCTTTAATCTTTCTCTTTCTTCCCCCTCTTATCTGCCCGTGTCAGCACTTTGTCTCCTTGGCATGGAGTTGGGTGGTAAGGCCTAGTTTCCAGCCACCCAAGGGCAACACTCAATAACATCCTGTGTGGTTATACTGTAAGCTGGAATATGACTGTAGGAGCTACAAGTGTAGAAATTTCCTTCAGTGCTGCACAATTTTTTCCAGCTACACAAAGCAGTTTATATAAAACGCACGAGGAGGCAGCATCAACAGAACAAAACGACCAACATAAATCAATATCAAGAAGCCGGTTGGGTTTGCTTGGACTCTGTCTCACAGAGGTCCCTGCAGCCCATGTTGTCCCAGCTTGGTACTGGCAAGCCCTCAGACCTCTAGCTCACCTTTGGGTCTGCTGGCTGCTTGTTTGAGCAGCAGCCAGTGGACAGCAGGGCCTCCCTGTTTACCCCCGCTCAATATTTCACGGGGAGTGAACACTTGCAATGTGAGGGATTGAGTTAATATTGCTGTTAAAATTAAGTGACAATTAAAATTTGTTAGTTTAAAAGCCATCGCAGTCTATAAAAGTTTGATTACTGGAAAATTAGGTGCATTAAGTTTTTATGGGTTGGCTTGCGCTAACTCTTGGGAACGATTTTTATGCACTTGTCACAGCATATGGTGCCGAATCGTGAGTGTTTGTGAGGGTTGTTGCCTCCCTGGAAGCTGAAAAACTAAAATCTTCACTCCTGTGGTTTCACCCATCATCAGTTAAAATGCACTACCTCTGACAAAATGCCAATTATAAATCTGATGCGGTGTCTTGGAGTTAAAGCCAGAGGTCATATTCTGGTCACCTCATTTGGCCAGTGATATCACATCGGCCGTGTGTTATTGTTGGTCGCTCTTAAGATCCAGCTCCTCATTGCCGGGTGCACCGGGGTCACATCGGCTCCTATTACTAACAGTAATGTTGGTCAGCAGTGGACAGCTCGTCCCAGAGTTGGAAGCCACTTCTCACGTCATGCCAATGTGACCTTGACTTGTGGAATAAATCTGCACCAGTAGTTCATCTTCTCACAGCGCCGTCTACCTCATCTGGGAGTGCAGTTCCAACAGTCCCACCAGCTTTTGAAGGTTTTTTTTCTTTCCCTTAAGAATGATCTCACCCACTGCTGTAGCCAAAGTGACATTACTCAACCAGACAACAACGGAGAATGTCTGCAGTTCACCTTCGTATTCATTTCACATCCTGTGGCACAAAACCAAGCAGTGTTACTGTGACACAGTTGTGCAGCTAAGTGTTGACAGAAGTTGGACATTATGCGCAGTGGGACAGTGGAAAAACTGGGCTGTTGCCCGCCTGTTTTTCTTCCCTATTGAAACATCAGACTGTCATTGCAGAAATAGATGTTGCCAGGCATCACTAATGAACCAATTAATCAATGAATTAGCTGAGCAGCGATTAAATTAATGCGAGCTGGACGGGCAAGCGGCAGTCCTGGATATATCCTGGGGAAGGTGATTAACACACACACAGAACAGGCAGCAATCAACAAGGCCACTATTAACTTGGACAACTTCCTGAACTTTTCTCTTTACAGCTAAATATGGAACAGCCTAATTCATTTTAGTTTTATGTGAACTAAAGGAGCATCTTCATATTCTCCCGTGCTGGTGCACTGCAGACTTGTGGAGCTGTTTATTCTCGTGGCACAAATGATGGCAATGGATTATATTTGTTGAATGTTGTTAAAAAGTCAACACAAATGTACAATATTATATCCATCCATTAGGCACGATTGGATTAAAATGTCATTATTGTCATTTTCAGACGATAGATTACAACTTGTGTTCTGATTCCATTACTGGATAATCCTTTCCTTTTAACACTTGTAAGAAAATACTCAAACATATACCCAGAAATTATTGCACAGTGTTGTAAAGTATTACAAAAAACGGGTTTGTTATGAATACATGACATACCAACTGTTTTTATTTGACATTACATCTTAACTTTAACCCAGAGGTGGTCTTTTTGAGACCCAATGTGAATTTCAGTCATATTTGTTATTTTATGTTGTGCTGTTTATTTGTCGTATGCAGGTTAACACAAGGTCAACAATGCAATGAAATGCTCAAGATGAGAAGAACCGATTTGACTCGCTAAAAACAAACAAACAAACAAACAAAAAAGTACAAGAAATACTAAAGCATTCAATAAGGGTACAAAATTAAATACCAAAAAGTGAAAAAGAAATATAATATTTACAAGGTCCAAAAGAAATATAGTAAACAACAACATGGTAGAATAGAATATGTTCTATAATAAAATATAACATACAATATAGTGCTGCTGTTCGGCGTATTGTTTTTGTACTATTAGTGCTTAGCATATTTTTAGTTTAACCTTTTTCTCAGTTCATATCTTAGATCTTACTACTCTTTTTCTTTTCCATTTTATACTTTTGTTGAATGCAACTGGGGCCCTGTGTACACAATTTCGTTCCACCACATGTACCACATGTGGTGCGAATGACAAATAAAGAAATTATGACTCTGATAATGGTGCAAGTAGGATGAATTAGTATAACTATTTCACAGGTAATAATATTAGCTTAAATGCACATGATGTATATTTCACATAACATATACTACACAGTTTGTGTGGCAGGTTATTGCACAGGTACTGAGTAACGTTTACATTACCATATTTTTCGGACTATAAGGCACACTTAAAATCCTTTTAATTTTCTCAAAAATCAACAGTGAGCCTTATAATCCGGTGCACTTTATGTAATAATTCTGGTTGTGCTTACTGACCTCGAACTGATTTTATGTGGTACACAGTGCTCAGAAATCTGTCAAAATGTTTTAGTTTCACTTAATTTGCCTTATTATCCGGTGCGCCTCATGTATGAAAATGACCCGTTCATTGATTTTGCACCTTATAATCCGGTTTGCCTTATAGTCCAAAAAATACGGTATTTGAATTACGATGGTAAGG
Source organism: Nematolebias whitei (assembly GCF_014905685.2). Classification (NCBI taxonomy): domain Eukaryota; kingdom Metazoa; phylum Chordata; class Actinopteri; order Cyprinodontiformes; family Rivulidae; genus Nematolebias; species Nematolebias whitei. Next base: position 33,009,691 of record NC_056502.1, on the reverse strand, counting down.
TAGTGACACACATAATACAACCACATTTTGCAGCAGCAATAAACATATTAGCTGTCACAGATGTGGCTTAGTGCAATGTTACTGGCTTAGTTTATTTCCCTTTCTATCCATGAATACCACTGAAGTAAAACATTATACAGTAGCCCCTCGCTACTTCGTGTTTCGTTTTTCACGGACTCACTCTATCATGGTTTTTCAAAATAAGATTGGACATGACTCACCATTGGCTGATTGATGGATGAGCCGCACGATCGGCATGCAATTTTTATTTAAAATAAATTATTTTAAATTATTTAGCACCTGCTGCACATTTGTGCAGCCCATGTTGCAGGATAAGCTTCCTCCTGCAACTGAACAGCTGTTCTTCCGGCAGAGCGGGAAAGTGGGTGTGGCCAAGAAAGTTTGCAGGTGGCTGAGGGCAGCAGACACAGAGAGGGAAATCATGACATTCTGTGCTCTTTTAGTGTTTGTCTAGAAACATTGTTTAGAATATTGCAAGTGTGGGAAGAGTTTAAAACACCTTTGTACACACACACACACACACACATATATATATATATATATATATATATATATATATATATATATATATA
>NC_056502.1:32970997-33009088 GCF_014905685.2 Nematolebias whitei | reverse complement strand
ATATATATATATATATATATATATATATATATATATATATATATATAGTAAAATAAACTACTACTTACTACTTGTTCTACTATTCCTACTTGGCAGTTTTTCACTTATCGCGGGTCTTCAGGGGATGGATCCTCCGCGATAAACGAGGGACTACTGTATCACTTAATAAATAGCTTTGAATAATTGTAGTTTCTTGTAAAATTATTAGGAGACTGGTACATAGAGATGGTGTCATATTTATATGCCAGTCAAATGTGGACCTATTGTGGTATAGTTTTTGTCTGTAAACATTCTCTTGTTCCACCCAAAACTTCTGTTGCTCTCAAGGTAATTTAACGAAACTTCTTACATTCAAGGATTCATCTATCCATCCATTATCTTTTACCTGCTTCTTCCATTTTGGGTCATGGGGGTCACCGGTGCCCATGTCCAGCAATCACTGTGTGAGGGGCGGGGTACACGCTGAACAGGTTGCAAGTCCATCACAGGACCCATTCAAGGATTCAAGGTTCTTTTGTCATACGCACCACATGTGGTACATGTGACAAAAATACATAAATACATACAAAAGTACATTTAGCAAAAATGTTACACTAAAAATATGCTAAGCACTAGTAGTATAAAAAAACAATACACCGAACAGCAGCATGAACATGGGTCTGTGTGAGCAGATGAGCATGCATGAACACATTGACATGAAACAGATCAGCAGCAACATGATGTGATTATTCTGGTTAGAAATTCATGAGTCTAACAGCCTCAGGGTAGAAGCTGTTCCTCAGTCTAGTGGTTCTACACTTAATGCTCCTCAACCTCCTTCCTGAGGGGAGCGGGGGGAAAAAAATGTGTGCTGGGTGAGTGGGGTCCTTCATGATGCAGGTGGCCCTCTTCCTGCATCTGGAGGTGTAGATGTCTGTGATGGTGGGGAGACTGACTCCAACAGACTTCTGTGCAGCCTTCACCACTCTCTGCAAAGCTTTTTTTTCTGCAGCTGTGCAGCCTCCATGCCACACATTGATGCTGGAGCACAAGATGCTCTCCACTGCACCTGTAGAATGAGGTGAGGACTGAGCTTCCCAGTCCAGCTCGTCTCAGTCGCCTGAGGAAGTAGAGTCTCTGATGAGCTTTCTTGATCAGGCTGGTGGTGTTGTTGCTCCAGCTGAGGCTGTCATTCAGGTGCACATTGTAGCTGGAGTCCACTTCCACCACGGATTCTCCTATATTCGGGGGGGGGTGTTTGTTCCATCTGAAGTCCACGACCAGCTCCTTCATCTTCTTCACATTGATGTGAAAGTTATTCTTCTTGCACCAGCTCTCCAGATGTTCCACGTCATGCATGTAGCTGGACTCATCGTTGTTTGTGATGCATTCCACCACTGCTGTATCATCTGCAAACTTTACAATATGACAGCCTGGATGGGTAGGTGCACAGTCATACGTGAGCAGAGTGAACAGGAGAGGGCTCAGCTTACAGTCTTGATGGGAGTCAGTGCTGTGGGTTATGGTGGAGGAGGAGAAGTTGTGGATCCTCACAGACTGTGGTCTGTTTGTTAAGGAGTCCAAGACCCAGTTGCAAATGGAGGGGCTTTGTCCTAGTGTGATTAGTTTGTTCATCAGGGTCTGGGGGATCTTGGTGTTGGAGGCAGACGTGAAGTCCACAAATAGCATACAGATGTAAGAGTCCTTCTGCATACATACAAACCAGATTCCAAAAAAGTTGGGACACTAAACAAATTGTGAATAAAAACTGAATGCAATGATGTGGAGATGGCAAATGTCAATATTTTATTTGTAAATAACATAGATGACAGATCAAAAGTTTAATCTGAGTAAATGTAACATTTTAAAGGAAAAATATGTTGATACAAAATTTCACAGTGTCAACAAATCCCAAAAAAGTTGGGACAAGTAGCAATAAGTGGCTGGCAAAAGGTAATTGAGCATATAACGAACAGCTGTAAGACCAATTAACACTAATTAGGTCAATTGACAACATGATTGGGTATAAAAAGAGCTTTTTAGAGTGTCAGTGTCTCTCAGAAGCCAAGATGGTAAGAGGATCACCAATCCTACCATTGTTGCGCAAAAAGATAGTGCAGCAATACCAGAATGGTGTTACCCAGCGTAAAATAGCAAATACTTTTAAGTTATCATCATCAACCATGCATAACATCATCAAAGGACTCAGAGAATCTGGAACAATCGCTGTGCATAAGTGTCAAGGCCGTAAAACTCTACTGGATGCTTGTGATCTCCAAGCCCTTAAACGTCACTGCACCTCAAACAGGAATGCCACTGTCAAGGAAATAACAGAATGGGCTCAGGAATACTTCCAGAAAGCATTGTCAGTGAACACAATCCACCGTGCCATCCGCCGTTGCCAGCTGAAACTCTACAGTGCAAAGAGGAAGCCATTTCTAAGCAAGCTCCACAAGCTCAGACGTTTGCACTGGGCCAGAGGTCATTTAAAATGGAGTGTGGCAAAATGGAAGACTGTTCTGTGGTCAGATTAGTCACTATTTGAAGTTCTTTATGGAACACTGGGACGCCATGTCATCCGGACCAGAGAGGACAAGGATAGCCCAAGTTGTTATCAACGCTCCGTTCAGAAGCCTGCATCACTGATGGTATGGGGTTACATGAGCGCTTGTGGCATGGGCAGCTTGCATGTCTGGAAAGGCACCATTAATGCAGAGAACTATGTTCAGGTTCTAGAACAACATATGCTCCCATCTAGACGTCATCTCTTTCAGGGAAGATCCTGCATTTTTCAACACGATAATGCCAGACCACATTCTGCAGCAATCACATCACGGCTACATAGGAGAAGGATCCGGGTACTGAAATGGCCAGCCTGCAGTCCAGATCTTTCACCTATAGAGAACATTTGGCGCATCATAAAGAGGAAGGTGTGACAAAGAAGGCCCAAGATGATTGAACAGTTAGAGGCCTGTATTAGACATGAATGGGAGAGCATTCCTATTTGTAAACTTGAGAAACTGGTCTCCTCTGTCCCCAGACATCTGTTGAGTGTTGTAAGAAGGGGGGATGCCATACAGTGGTAAAAATGGACTTGTCCCAACTTTTTGGGGATTTGTTGACGCCATGAAATTTGGAAACAACAGATTTTTCCCTTAAAATGATACATTATCTCAGTTTAAACTTTTGATCTGTGTTTTGTGTTATATTCTGAATAAAATATTAGATGTTGGCACCTCCACATCATTGCATTCAGTTTTTATTCACAATTTGTTTAGTGTCCCAACTTTTTTGGAATCCGGTTTGTATATGCATCATTACCACATGGCAGCTCCAATGTCAAGGTCACAAATCAAGTTCAAAGTAAAAACAAGGTATTTGCTTGTCCATAACGTCTGATCCGCTATGGATAATTTATATTATTAATTTATATGGATTTGTAACACCACTACTTGGTGTGTTTGATAATCTTTTCATCACCCCAACGTCAAAGACAGGGTCACAAATTAGGGTCTAATGTTATACAAGGCCTTTGCTACAGCTGTGGCTGAATGGTTAGAGCAGTCGTCCTCCAATGGGAGAGTTGGGGGTTTGATTCCACCATCAGTGACATGCTGAACTGTCCCTGGGCAAGACACTAAACCCCTCATTGCCTCTGGTGTGTGTCCCATTGGTGTATTAATGTGATCTAAAGCACTGATTATTCTTTGTAGAGATCTAGTAGAGTGCTGTATGAATGGATAAATGAGGGCACAGATTGTAGTGTAAAGTGCTTTGAGTATCTTGTTGAGATAGAAAGGTGCTATATAAGTACAGTCCATTTACCATTTAGTCATAACTTCTGATCCACTCAAGATAATAAAACAAAAGTTGATACACATTTGTACCTCCAATACTCAACATATTACGTAATTTCATATAACATATATATCATAAATTGCATATCTTTTCATCACTCTGGCTCAAAGATCAAGGTCACAAATCAAGGTCAAAGGTCATATAAGCTTTTTGTCTGTCCGGGCCATAGTTTCCTGTTTGTTTGTCAATTGGCATGTAAGGTGCCATATACAATACTCTTGTTGTGGTTTTAACCCTCCCCCTCCCCCCCTATTGTCCTTAAGTCAAAAATGATCCAATTTTAAAACGGAGGCTTTGGGTCATTTTGACCCAAAGGAAACAGGAGGTTTAGTCATGTATGTGGGGGCAGATCCTAGCTTACAGTTTAAAGTACCCAGTATACAAAGGTACTTTACTATGAGAAACTTGTGTTTTGCGAGAGCTTACCACATTTGACTTTCACTCACCGTACTGCGAAAGTTAACAGTTTTTATAAGCACTTCCTTTCTGACAAGTTCTTGTTAAAAATGTTTAAAACACACTCTTGTTTTTGTTTTATTTTAGACATCAGTAGAAGCATTGCTTCTATTCAGAATTACTTTCCACTACCACTGTAAGATGTTTTGAAATATACTATACCATTGTAAGCATTGAGCATGTATCAGGATATACCATTGTAAGGTTTTCAAAAATATCTTGGTTCATTTCGTGTATTTTTAATAAAACCTTGGCCCTTTAAATTGACAAATATTTGTGTAATTGTGCATACAGCTTCAACTCCTATGCCAGCTGTGTTTATACACATTGCATAAGGTTTGCCAGCTGTAGTTTAGGAACATTTATTTTTTAAAGTGAGGTCTGAGGTCCATGAGCAGGAATGACTCAAGCAGGGTGTAAGGACCTACAAGGAGTCAGCCAACGTAGGACCAGTAGTTCACGGTGTCTGTATAACGTTAAAGTTAGGGGTGTCAAAGTTCACGCTCAATAATCCAGGTAAAAAATCCAACAGTTAAGTCAGGTTCTCTGGACTGTTTCTTTTTTTGTTGAAACGTTTCGTCCTTTATCCAAAGGACTTCATCAATCCAAGGAGCCACAATAAACTCAGTCCTATAAGTGACTTACTCATGTAGTGGACCAACCAGTTTGATGTGATAAGATGGTTTCTGGAGTCCACCCTCTCCCCCGTCGACTTCTTTGAGGCAGCCATAGCCAAAATGGGGAAAGATGGGGAGAGGGCGGATTCCAGAAACCCTCTCATCACCATAAAACTGGTTGGTTCACTAAGTGAGTAAGTCACTTATGGGACTGAGTTTGTTGTGGCTCCTCAGATTGATGAAGTCCTTTGGATGAAGGATGAAACGTTTCAGCAAAAAACGAAACCATCCAGAGGATCTGACTTAATTTTGATGGATTGTTTAAGGGTGGTTCACAATTTTCAACATGTTCACAAAATTACAAAAATATGCCTGGGTAGAGGGGGTCAAGAACTGGTGTAGGTTTTTCATAATGAAAAAATAAAAAGTTAACTGTTTCTTTGATACGCCCAGTATGATTGACATGTTGCTATTCTCCCACATGGCAAATACTGACACACATCTGATGTACGGTGAGCCTGGGTGCAAGCAGCGGCTAAACTGTGAGCCCCTCTCCGTCCCAAATAGATTACAAATATTACAAATATTTGTATGCCCCAGAGCAAAATATGTGTCTCCGTTTAGCTTTATTTTATTTCCCCCCAAACTCACAAAGTTGTCTTTGTGAGAGAGTTTCAGGTGTTTGTAGTTTATCATAATTACCAGTACATCAGTATTTGCACATTTGAAACAATTTTGAGATGTGTACAAACGTGGAATGACTATACAGTGTTTCCCCTACCATTGTACAAGCAGGGCACCCCACCATGTCAACAGAACCAAGTACCCTGTCTCCCCCCCCCCCCACCCCCGACATCTACCAGCACTGATGTAGTGGCGCGCAATGTATACGCGCTAGCTAAAAAGCTATGACTATGGAGGTAGTGCCCCTTTCTCCCTTCCCTCACACTAAGCAACCCACCCCCCTCTCAAAAACTCGGTACAAACAGCGTGCAACACAGTTGTGTCTCCGTCCCCCTCACCTACCCTGTCGCCAAAAAATCACGGAAAATAGTAAGTAGCAAGTAAACTAGGGGAAACAGTACAATAATTTACTGTCTTTTCTGGACTATTATTCACACCCAAATATAAGCCACACCCACTAAATCTAAACAATAAAAATAATTTTGTACATATATAGGCCACACTTGTGTATAAGCCGTGGGTGTCCATTTTGTAACGTGAGACATTTACACAGAAAGATTTTTTTAAAACTTTTGATTAAATACATGTCAGTAACATACACAAATACGTACATTAAATGTTTTTTTTTTAACAGTACCGGTAACACGGCTGGTTTAAAAAAAACAAACAAACAGTACCCTACCAGGAAGTCATTGATCGCTGTCTTCATCTTCCTCCTGCAGATGACTTTTTAAAAACTGCTCCTCTGTTAGCATCCACTGGCAAACTGGAACAGAAGTTGATCTTCGCATGCCGCCAGTTTTGGTAAACGATTTCTCGCCACCAGTCTTCTGACTTCCACCAAACTTCGAGTGTCACTTTAATCGATGCACACTAATATCAAGTGGCTGTGAATACTTTGTTGTGCCCCCAGGGAGGGGCACAGGTTCCCCCTCCCCGTTCTCTCCTCCACTCCTCGTTTCATTTGTCCACTGTGACCTGTTTAGTAATTTCATAGGTCAGATTGTTTTTACCTTTATTTATACAGGTAGTCTCATTGAGCCATGAGGACCCACCCCCCAGGAGAGATGTGCATTGGGCAGCTATGTGAGCGCCGGGGTGTGATGAGGCTAAATGTTTTTGCGACAGGAAGTTCGTTAGCCCGTCCAAAAACAAAAATCCATAAATTAGTTACAACATTATATAAGCCACAGGGTTCAAAGTGTGTGGGAAAAGTAGCGGCTTATAGTTCGGAAATTACGGTAACCTTAGTGCAATATCCATGGAAGCACAAGGGTTATATGTCTCAGCCTTACTTATAAAGATATAGACTTTGTGAAAGTCAACATATATATTTTTTTGTCTCTGAAAATGTTGAAAATTGTGAACACCCCTAAATGCAAAGCCAGCAGTAGCTGTGCCACTGTAACAGCATCGTTTTAAACATAGTGTGTGTTTGGAGCTGGTTGTCACATCTACCAGTTGAACATCCAACAAAGTATTTATTACAGTTAGCTGTGTAGGAGGTGTTGGTTCTGTACTGTTTCACATCATCCCCTGACGTTTGTGGCCTCCAGGTCTCCTATGTTCTACTCCAGCTTTAAAAAAGGCAGGGGTGGACAAGTCTCAGTGTTTGGGTAGAGAAGGGGGTGAGGCGGCACGTTCGGTGGAGACATCTCCCTTGATTATGTGACATCCTCCGGAAGGCCGCCGGAGTTGTTTCCTCCATTACTTAGAGAAGGGAGAAAAAAGAGGCCTTTTCACTATTGAGACTGTCACTCCCAATTTGGACTAACGGTAAGCATGCACAAGGTCTCCTGACTACACCCCTACCCCACCTGCTCACACCCCACTCCCTTTCACTCCCCCCTATCTAAACACACACCATATTCACAAACACCAGCACAACCACTCCTCCCCGTGCAGCGGGTCGCCGTGGTGACAGTTTGATTAGATCATCAATCGTGGCCGTTAACAGCGGTTTTCCTGAGCACCTGGACCGGCAGGTCACAGCTGGCTCTGAGCTACCGCTGTCCCTCTGACCCGGCTCAGTGTGTGTTTGTGTGAGTCCGCAGACACAAAATTGCACATGCTGCCTAATTGTGCTTGCGTGCTTTTTCTACAGTGCAGCCTGCTCGTTTGAGTTCTAGCTTATTGTATAGTTGTATGTGTAGACCTCCGTGTGGTAAACGTGAAGGCGTTCGCGCATATGTCTTCAGGTATTCATTTTTATAGAGAGCCCCTGGGGGGCAAAGGATGGTTTGGATTTTTTTTTTCCACTTTATTGCAAATATATTTTTCAAGGGCCCTTTAACCCTTTTTATATTTTATGTCTGATCTAAGAGGTTCAATACTCTACGAAGAAGAGACTGTTAAAAGTGAAGTATTCAAAATTCTAGCAGTAATAATGCGCCTAGAAGGAGGTAATAAAGCACACACCTGTATTTGTGTGTTCTCCACCTCATGCTTCTCAGAGTCTATTATTCTCCATGTTTGCAGACACACTGATGCTGGCCTACAGTAGTTATTGCAATTCATCTGAAACACCACACACACTCCACAGTTGCTGCGACATCCACTTCACAAACACACTCATACATAAATTCACCTGCTTCCCCGCATTGTCTGCAGCGCCGGCTGTATCGGGTTCTGCGTCGTTCTGGTAAAGCTGTTAAATTTATGGGCTAACAATAATGGGACAAAGTGTGTGTCTCATTGCGATTCCTCAGGTATTCTGTGATTAAATAAACGTCCCTGGTCTTTTCATAAAGCTTGTTTATGGCAGCGCGGCACCATATGCTCCCGCTTTCCACCACCACTCTACCCACCCATCTCTTGCAGTCGCGCTCTCCGTTTAATTCGTTCTCTTTTTCTTTGTCTCTGTTTTGCTCTGCGCTTCACGTACCACCCTGTACCAGATGCAGGCTCGCCATTATTCTGCGGCAGAGTTGTCACAGAGAAGCTAAAGTTGTGCATTAACATGATGGAGCCATCAGGGAGTCATGATGATACTCGTACGTGCTGCTTGCATGGCCTAAGCTGTAACAGCGCAAAGGTGCTCTGCCTGATTGTGTGAATGTTTCTAAATCATTCTCACTATTCAGATCCATTTATCTTCTGTACACTTTTTGGCATCAAACTCGTCCCACAATATTTGTGCTATTTCACAATTCAGGTATCAAGACGTTTGGCTCATTCAGAACATTCCTGCTGTGACTTTGGGTATTTGTGCAATTTCTATATTTAGAAATATTTAGCTTTGTTGGCCATGTCAAGAAGGACCTCACTCACCCAGCACACACTTTTTGTCCTGCTCCCCTCAGGAAGGAGGTCGAGGAGCATTAACTGTAGAACCACTAGACTGAGGAACAGCTTCTACCCTGAAGCTAACTCATGAATCCCTAACCAGGATAATCAATATGAAGAAAATAATAATAAAATCACTGTAATGCCACTTTGGTGATATGTGCTGCTGATTATCCATGCTGCTGATCTCATGCTGCTGATTATTTCATGGTGCTGTAGTCATTCATACTCATCTACTCACACTGACTCATGTTCGTGCTGCTGTTGTTCGGCATATTGTTTTGCACTATTAGTGTTTAAAGTATTCTTAGTTTATCCAAAAAAGTTTAATCTGGTCCTCTGGACATTCAAAAAAAAAAAAAAGATGAAAAAATTCAAATATTTGAATGTCCAGAGGACCAGATTGAACTTTTTTGGATTTTTCTACCTGGATTATTGAGCATGCATCAGGATATTCTTAGTTTAGCGTATATCTTAGTTTATGTCTTAGATCTTTATTTACCATTTCTTTTTACACTTTATGTTTTTGATATTGTTGGATGTAACTGGGACCCTGTGTACATCATTTCATTCCACCTCATGTTCCACATGTGATGTGAGTGATAATAAAACCAACTTGAACTTGATGCATGCTCAATAATCCTGGTTGAAAAATCCAAAACGGTTAAGTCATGTCCTCTGGACCTCTACCTGAACTTGAACTTGATGTTCTTCTCACTGAAAATGAATGGAGCTCTCCACGTCCTTCAAACACTTTGAGCTGTTTACAAATGTTTCCTGCTCATTTTAACTTTCATTCTGGTTTAGCTTTTTTCACTTTGTTTCTGCTACTTTTGGCTTCCTTCAGCTCTTTTCAGCTTCTTTCTGTTCATTTCAGCTTTTTTGTTGTTCTTTCAGCTTTGTAAGCTCCTTTTAGCTTATTTCTGCTAAATTATGTCTCTTTTGGCTATTTTCACATTTTTTTCTGCATTCTTGGCTACAATTCAGCTTTTATGGGCTCTTCAGTTTCTTTCTGCTTATTTCAATTTTTTGTGCTTTTTTTCAGCTGCTTTCAGCAGAGTTTTTTTTTTTTTTTGTCAGTTTTAGCTGTTGTGTGCTCTGTTATGTAGCTTTTTTGTTACTTTAGTCTTTTTTTCTGCTTACTCAGGCTTTTTTACACTCCTTTCATCTTTTCTTTCTAATTTCAGCATGTCTCTGCCATTTTGTAGCTTCTTCTGCTAATTTCAGTTCTTTGTTTATCTACTTTCAGCTCCTTTTTTTTACATTTTCAGCTTTTTTCTCTCTTTTCAACTTCTACTTTTCGGCTATTAGTGTATTTCAAGTAAGCTTTAGCTTGTTCAGCAGCTTTCAGCACAATCGTTCAGCAACAAGACTTCACACTGAGTTTTTGCAGGAGATGTAATTATAATATATATATAATTATATATTTAGAGTTTGTGCGTGTCATTCTTGGTCTTGATGCAGTAAAACTCGTCCAGATGTTCTCAGCTTAGTGACGTAAAACCACTCAAAATGACTGCTCCTTCAGACAAACCTCCTCCAAAGTTAGTATTGATAATTAATTCTCAAAAGCCGTTTATAATCCTGTAAATGTGTGTGTCGTGGTGCTTCCACAAAGCAGAATCAGAAAAGCAATTAATTTCTCCAGCCATGACAGGGCAGTAAACAAATGTGACTGTTTGCTGTATTGTCTGGTCTGGTTTTGTCGTGGTTCTGTCAGACGCTCCAGAGACCGAGTCTGTACGCTGCAGACTTTTGTTTTTATTATTAATGGCCGTTTCATATTAACTTTGTGCTGCTAATATACTTGACAATGGCCCAAATCACCTGAGCGATGAGGACGATGGAGGCAGGCCTGTCCCCCTTGTCCAGCCGGCACTGTATCGCCTTCTCCGCTGACCCCCCCTCCATGCTCAATGACCAAGATTAATGAAACCTCCGCCGTTTTTAATTAGCATGGCCGCAGTCATCAATTACGTGTGCCCCACCCCAAATACAAATATTGTTATATTTGGTGGGAAAATTCTTGATTTATTTCATTGTGGCGGCCAAAGGAGTGAGATGAATGGCCTCCCATCATGGTCATTTGTGGAGATGAGGAGGAGGAGAGGAGAAAGAAGAGTAAGGGTGGGTGGGGTAATAAGATCAGCAGAGGGAAGAGGGGGTCGGTGGCTTACACAGCACGATAGAAAACGTGTACATGGCTGGCTAGGATAAAGTCAAGTCTAACAGGGAAGGACCAGTCTGGGTCTCGGTGTCCCTGTCCGGGGATCTGACTTCGGCTGTCCAGGAACTTAATTAGAGTTTCCCTGAGCCAAGAGCTGCAAGATCCCAGTTCCTCTTGAGTCAGTATAAGTAACAGGTAGCTACAGATTTTATACAAATTATTATTGCTTCAGTCATATATAGAAGTACCACACGTATGGACGATGGCCCCATAATCAGCCAGTGGATAATCTTTGAAGAGTCCTGGTAAAGTCTTCAGGTGCGTGTTAAGATTCTACATTACAGATGATCAAACCTGATTGGTCCCTGAGAGTTTTGAACTTGCACAAATGTTTTGTGTCAAGGTTGTGGTGGTGACAGCGTACCTGGGTGGAGCGAAGGGCAACCAGTGCTTTCATAACGTTTGAGCCCATGTGCTTTGGCTGCTCGGTCATGGAGAAGTTGAGACAGTTCAACCACGCTAACCTTGAGCTCAGGCTACGACCATGAGCGTGATTAAGCCATGGAAGCAATCTAGACGTGAAACCTTTGGCTGCATCCTGATACGATGTGAGAGAGTCATGACACGGTGGACTCAGTTTCATCACGCTCACCTCACCAAATAATAAAATCCTCTTTGGCAAGCGTTAATATAGCAGTGACATGACTACCTTCACACTGAAGGTTTTCCACATTTACCTTAATGCAGACACATTCTCACTGGCTGTTTATGTCGTGGAGATTGTAGCAGCAGCCTCATCCAGTGTCCTCTCAGTGTCCAGTACAAGTCATCCATCCCAGGCTTCCCTTGCAAAAGAGAGTTGGATCTCAATGGGATACGCCTGGTTAAATAACGGTTAATAGAAGTATGAAGGGACCAAAGGCAGCGTCAAGTGCAGAAACCACTGGCTAGTCGTACTGGACTGAACTGAACTGGGTCTATAAAATGTTGACAGGGCTTTGAGGTTTTTTTTGTTTTTCTTTTTGACTTTTGACATAAAATATATGAAATAAAGTACAGATGAGGTGTCTTTTTAAACAGCACTCTCCTTTTAAATGTGACATTTTCCTTCAGTTGGGTTAGTTATGATATTTAAAGCTGCATTTGAGACCTGAAAGGTTTGCTGTATCAGTCTATGTTTTACTCAGAATACACTGTAAATGTAAAAAAAAAGAATAAAAATAACAGGATCAGCAACTGGATTTGTCTCTTGTTTGTTTTCTGTTCTGTGTAGATGTGGTGTAGATGACAGTTCAGCCTGTTCAGAAATGAAGTGGCAAGGAAAGGAAGGAAACAGTGCAGACATTGTACTCAGCTTTTTTATTTCATTTTATTTTTCTTGTAAGAAGGCTGTGCTGGCTCTTATTCAAACCAGGACTGGCCTTGCTTTGCGCATATTAGCATTCTTCTATCAGTTGAGTTATAAAAGGAAAATGAGCTCTTCAGAATCCCCTATTGAAGAACAATAAAAGAGAAACTACACCAAACATCAATAATTACATGTTAGAAGCTCCTTTCTGCACTTGCTCACATTTACTAGACTCTGACTTGCCTCGGTTTGTGATGAAAGTGCCGCTTTATGATTCGAAGATGTGAGCCGCTCCTTCTTGCGGTTTGTGAGCTCGGGTGTTTTCTCTGCGGCGAGCCACCAGCCATTTGACTTCTGATGGCCACACGCACACACATGCACACGCAGATTTTTTTTATATGGCCACAACCATCGCCTGCCCACCGACTCAGGAGGGAACGGTGGGAAACATCTTGAATATTTTATGAGGCTCAGGAACCCCACCTCTGTCTCGCCAAGCCTGCAAAAAAAGCCACGGTCGCTCGTGTCCAGCAGCGCGCGCACCGCTCACTCCCATACACACCGGCAGAAAGAAATAATGTTTTAAATGCAATCATTGTCAGGCCCAAACAATGTCATTTATCAAGGGAACGTTTGGGACTGTATAATAAGTTTCACATTATTAATACAATTTTTCATCCTCTGTCAAGCCTATCTGATTTATGGCACGCGTGTGATCTAAGGTGATCATTGAATTACAATTCCAGTAATAAGAGAGAGAATGGACCTGGTTTACTTCTGCTCACTGGAGCACACACACACAAACGCACACACATGCACTTACACTTACAATCCTGGCTTAACAGCATTCGCTGGCAACGTACCGCAGTTCAACTTTCACCCTAAAACGTATTTGTGAGTAGAGCCAGGATGTAAAGCTCCTAATGTCATTGAAGACCAGGCCTCGATAATTAGACAAAGAATAAAGCTCATTATTCCAAAATGATATTGGCGCCCGGCGAGTAAATATGAGTGGCCTGTTCGGGTCTCGGTAATGGGACAGGGATGCAGGTCGTTACAGGGCTGAATGATTTACAGCTAGATGCTCTTTGATGTATGGACTGCACCTTTTTTTATTAAGTGGCTGTCGTTACGGTCACTGGCTCAGTCATTTCCCTTTGTGTCTAATCAAAACCCACATCCACAGCCAGCTGTTGGGAGCGCAGCCGCTCCGCATGGCGACGGAACAAAACCAGCAGCGGAAAACTGAACCCAACTACAGCAGATAACTCGCAGCAAACAAATGGAAATGTGGAATTCTTGTTGTGGTAATTAAATAACAAAGACAGACTCCTATCATTACATCTTGGATTAAGTTTGAACGAGTATTTTTACGATTAGCGCTCGTGCTCTGGCGTTATGAAATTACCCCGTCGTCGAGCGCCCGCTGATCGTCGTCGTACATCACCCTGTTTGATTTCTGTTTGGAGCAAATTTTGGGAAGCTTCTAATTGGATTGTGGCAGTTTAGCTTCGGTTAGAGACGGTAAACTGCAGCGCCGCCTCGTCCCCCGGCTCGCAGGCTTCCAAGTCCGCCCGTTCTTCTCAGGATTGCCACAATTTATGACACATTTCCTCTGTATTCGTCAAAGATAAATAGGTTTATCACCCATGTTTCCCCACCAGCACCCCCTCTCAGCCCCCTGCTTCCCATTATTTCTCTTTTGTGTACCTGAGAGCGCACAATTGCCGCATAAAAACATAAATATTTCTGCAGCACAGCAACGCTGGCAGGTGAGCCTAATGAAATTCTAGGAGTGTAATTTGATTTACGAGGTGCTAATGCGGCCTGATATTAGAGAGAAAAAGCCCTAATATGGCTGCCTTGCGCTGTATTTAAGGCCTATCAGAAGCCTGATAAAGAGCATCCTGTCCTCAGCGCTGCAGCTGAGTTATTGTTGCAGATATTCACATTGATAGTAATTCTTCCCGACGCAATTTAGTGCTGGCAATATATAAAAATGGAGATAATGGTTAATTTCAGTGGCTGCTCAGATTGCCATGCTTTAAATTCGAGCCTTTAGAAAAAATCTTGTAGCCGTGAAACATCTGGACACTGTTTAAGGTGTCGTAAGGAGAACCTTTGACCTAAACAGTCGTCACAAAATTCAGCTGGAAGCTTTGGGGAGCTCTTGATTTGCACCTCAGTTACAATGGATGAGTGGTTGTGGTCTGGAAACAACAAGCGAGGGCTCCTCAGAGGAGCTGCAGACATTTAATCAACCTTAAGAATGATTACCAATGTCACGTTTGGCCCTAGGGGTTGTAAAAAGATCAAAGTAGTTCTCACTGTAGGAGCGTCCCAACTTTCTCATACGTGGGACAACACTGTCAAGATTAAAGGACTCGCGGGCTAAAACTTCAAGAAAATATTTTTTAAATAATTATTTCTTTTTTAAACTCTCAACAACATGAACAATATGTTGGTGTTAGACAGAAGTGGACTAGTTTTGGTGGAGAAGGAGTTCTACATTGTTGCAGATCTGAAACATTAAAAGTCTCATTAAGATTAACCTTATATTAAAAAAAAAAGATTTATTTGATTTGATTCGGTGGGTTTATTATTATTATTATTATTTTGTTCTTGTAAAGTTCATTTTAGTCTATTCTCAGAAACACAAATGTAACATGAGTAGCGTTCTTTAATAACAGACACTATAGGGCAGAGGTGGACAACATTTTTTTTTCCATGGGGCCAAATCAAGATACTGAAATCAATCAAAGGGCCTCATAAAGAATTAGAATATATATATATATATTAAAACGTATGCAGGAGACTTTTTTCAGGCTTTTTCTTGTTGTAGCATAGCAAGTTTAATAAAAATGTGTCTTTTATCTAATCTTTAGGATTTAAGACTCTGTCATCTTTATGTTGTAAAAATATATTTGTTATCTTAAATATGCAAAATAAAAATTTAAATTAAAACATGAGAAATAAGTCCACTTAAAAGATAGTTTTAGCTTTTTTTTAACCCAAAGGTTTTTTGATGTATTTGTCCCAAGATGCTTAATTCAGTTTTCCTTGAATTTCATTGATAAAATGCAGGTTTTCATTAACTTATTTAAAATTGCGGGGCCGGGTAGAGATTATTCAAGGGCCAAAACCTCTGGCCATATGTTGCCCACCTCTGCTATAGGGGGTTGATCACCCGTTTGGATCATAGATGACCCAAAAGGCTCATAGAAGAACTGAAAACTGGTACAGCTGGCAGATTAAACAGATTTATAAAAGGTTTGAATGGACACCAATAATTAGATTTTACTGCTTTATAAACCTTGAAAATGTCCAGCTTCCCTCTATCAATTATTACTTCAACTGCAGGTATTTTCTTTTGTTAAGTTTATTTTCTTTTATTTATTTAGCCAAGCTTCATGAATGAATATCCAGAAGTCTAAATTTTGGTAGAAGTTATTAAAGGTTTGTGGTGCTTTGACCATGAAATAGGGAAAAAAAAAAAAAAAAAAGATTAACTATAGAAAAATTTTAGAGTTGAAGATTTTTTTGTTTTGTTTTGTTTTATGGTTAAACCTAAAAAATATATTTAAAAAGTATCACCCTTAATTTTGCACATGGTCAACACCTGCATCAACCTCTTAAGGCCAAGAGGCAAAATGAAACCATTCCTAAAATCCAGTCATGGGCCGCACAAATCACCCCAAGGGCCGCAAATGGCCCTCTGGCCACACTTTGGAAACCCCAGCACCAATGGATAAAAGTTATATAATGATTGACAGGGCTC
Source organism: Nematolebias whitei (assembly GCF_014905685.2). Taxonomy (NCBI): domain Eukaryota; kingdom Metazoa; phylum Chordata; class Actinopteri; order Cyprinodontiformes; family Rivulidae; genus Nematolebias; species Nematolebias whitei. The sequence continues at coordinate 32,992,916 of NC_056502.1, read as the reverse complement.
TTTTTTTGTTAATTGGCTTATTTACTGTGTTTGTGTATTTCAGCCAGTAGCTGTGAGGGTCAGAAGCTTCTGAGGCTTTTATTTTGAAAAGTGTGGGAAGTTTTTGTCTAAAAAATGGAAACCCTCTTAAAATGTTACGTGATCTGGATCTGAAACGAGGAGACAGATTTAAAAGATTTGTATTTTGGAGGGTCATTTGTTTTTAAAAACAGGACAACTGTTTTTATCATTTGAATGTGTGCGCGGGGTGGACGTCCCACGGCGGTGTGGACGTCCCACGTCGATGTGGAAGTACCACGGCAGTGTGGACATCCCGCAGGGGTGTGGACATCCCGCAGGGGTGTGGACGTCCCACGACGGTGTGGACATCCCGCAGGGGTGTGGACGTCCCACGGCGGTGTGGACGTCCCGCAGGGGTGTGGACGTCCCGCGGCGGTGTGGACGTCCCGCGGCGGTGTGGATGTCCCGCGGCGGTGTGGACATCCCCCGGCAGTGTGGACGTCCCGCAGCGTGTGGACGTCCCGCAGCGTGTGGACGTCCCGCAGCGTGTGGACGTACCGCAGCGTGTGGACGTACTGCGGCGGTGTGGACGTCCCATGGTATATCTTTGAGTGTGTCTTTGTACTCGTGGGTTTGGGGTCATATCTAAGGGACGGCTGAGCTATGGCTCCCAATAAAAACAGGCAATAACGGGGCCACCACAGTGGGACCTGGCCTTTGTGTCTCCCCCCTCACCACCCCCCTCCTAAGTTATGGGCTGAATAACAGCGCAGCAATATTAAGATAACATTTCCTGATTGTTTGTCAGGCAGCAGGCTCCTTCACCCGCTTTCATCACATCCACCGTGTTCATTAAATTGACAATTTGTATTTGGCCTGCAGCAGGATAAACAGCAGCTTATCTGATGGGCTTGGTCTTTTATTATTTATTTCATTATCCCCCACCCTCCTCCTATTTCTCTGGGGATTGAAGGTAAACATAAATCAGCAACAGCATCTCTGTTGAGCTGCAGTACTCTGCGGCGCTCTGTGCTCCTCTGCAGACGCAGAGGCCTCCTCCAGGAAGTTCTAGTGGCTTCCATCAGTTTGCTCCTCCTGCTTTCAAAGATGGAGCTCTGCGGCCGCTTCCCTTTAACACGCTGCTCTGTTTGGACGCTCTCCCGAGAGTTTCCTCTCCTCTTTTTGTTGTTTATGTTGTGTGTGCAGCAGGTCAGAGACGGATGTCTGCTCATTTGAATGTTAAACTAGCAGCATCCCGGAAAACCGATCCGAGCACCCGCAGACCACATCGACTGCAGCGCTTCCTAAAGCACTTCTCCCAGGCACAGAGAGCGATGGTGTTGCCCACCTCCATATCTTACCTCAGGAGCAGGCCTGTCGTCGGTCAACGTGGTGCCCGCAAACGAAAACTAACGAAGCCGGTGACTTTACCCAGGAAACACTTGTCCCAGAAATGTAATCTTTTGCCCATTTTTAACCCTCTAATCAGGTTTCAATTGACTGCCACTGAAGGAAGAGCCTCTCCGCAGACACATATATAGGTCCAAACCCAGTCAGACACCATTTAGGGCTTACTCTGTCTTCCTCCCAATATCTCCGAGAGCTCAGGGCCAAATGATTTAATCTTCATTCAGCTAATTTAGTCTGGATTTAAGCTGCCGGGTTGTCGAAGTGCAGAGTGATGGAGTCTGAAAACAGGATGAGAGAGGGGAGAACGGAAGGAAGGAGGGAGGGAAACGAGGAGATAAAGTTAAAGCGATGCAGGGAGGGAAAAAGAGAGGGAGGAGGAGGAGCAGGGGGGCTGAACTGAAGATGATGATCCATCCTGACCCTAGTGAATGCTGTCATGTTCCCCCCTCAAGGTAATCTCTCTCACTCCCTCCCTATTTTACATGTGAAAATGCTCTCCTGACAGTTGCATATCAGATACATTTTCTCCTTTCCCTCCACCGAATAAACAACAGTCTTCACTTTGAAGTTGTCTGTTTGTGTCAGTTTGGCTCGAGGCGAGCGTCGGCCTCTCCCTCCTCTGTCTTTCTGCTGCAGCGAGAGCAACGCAAATTATTTCCTCTCGCAGCCGGTCAGCACGGCGTGGAGGAAAGACGTCACAAGGCGTCTAAAGATGGCAAGCAATAAGACAAAATAAAGTAAAAATAATTAAATGATTAAGATCTGGAGGGGCATGTCAGTAATTATGACATCCCTCCTGTTAGTCCATCCGTTCGTGCTGTGAGCATCAAACGTTGAGTATAAGTAAAGCACCGACTTGTTTTGTGTGTGTGGCTACATCTAGATGAATGAAAGGTTCCTTTCAAAAACTCGGTTTCCATGTCAAAATCCAAGATGGCTGCCATCATATCTAGATCATATATGTAAACCTCGTGAGTTGGAGCACTTCAAAAATAAGCAATGTGTTGATTTATGTTCTGGTGTGTAGCTGTGTTGTCAAAAATTGAGCAGACAAGTCAAAATCCAAGATGGCTGTCACCACAAATATAGACCAGCCTCCCCAATCATTTGAGGAAACTATGATTTCTAGTTTTTATATTGCTTTAATGTATAGTTTTCACACATGTCTGAGGTGGCCAAAATATAATCTACGATAGTCAAGGCCACCATTGGCCACCCCCTGGTTCCATCACTGCACCTGGTGGTGCATGAAACTGCACCCTGTATTCACCAGGAGTCTGTGCTGCCTCAAACAAGCCCATAAAAACACCTCCCTCTGTTCTTGCTTCAGAAACATTCAGGTTTACTCCCAGTTCAATTCCAGTCCAGAAAAACACTCATCTTGAAATCTACAAACATTTGACTCATCTTGTCTAATTTGGGGATGTGTGGGGTCAGATCAAACATCTGTGTCCCCCTTTTTTCCTCTTGGCTCTTCATCCAGTTTACCTTCGTTGTAGTTTCCAGTAATCACACTTGCTGTGCCGGGTTCTCATCACTCACCACTTGGGGGTGGTAGTGAGTGTGTGGTAATGAGTCAGATCCTCTTTAGAGGCTCAGGAAGTCCTCCTGAGGGATCTCCATCACAGTTAAAGGCAGCAGTGCGCCTGGATGTCCTGACAGGGGCTCCTGGAGTCTGAGCTGGATCTGGATCAGGCTGCAGTATAGATATGGTAATGAGTGACAGTATGGAGACGGCAGCATGCAGCTCCCTCGCTCTTCAGTCAAGACTCACCTGTAGTTGGGAATAAATCTGCACACGGTGTCAATCACATCGCTCTGCTCCCGCCATCACAAGGAAAAAGAAAAGGAGGAGGAGGACCAGGAGGTGTGGGAGGATTTTTTTTCAGCCTTTGACGATCAATATTTGACAACAGCTTTAAAAAGCCCCAAAAAAACTTGTTTGTGTTTCTAACTTTATGTTATATTTTAATGTTGTTTTTTTTCCCCGTGTCTGTTTGTCATCTGTTAGCATAATATCTCATGAACCACAGGACACATTTAATAAAACTCTTAGAAAGTAATTATTTGATGGGCAGATGAAAACAATGTTTGGAGCCAAAGTTAACCAAACACACAAAATGAGCTAAAATCGGGTGTGGTAGTAGCTGAGAGTCATCCCCAACACCTTCTGAGCACTGACCACACAAAATTAGACCGCTGTCTGTTTGTTAGCAAAATATCGCATAAACCAGTGGACAAATATAAATGAAACTCCCACAAAACAATCACTGGATGTTCTTCTACATGTGATTAACTTTTAAAGGTAACACAGTTAAAGATGGCCGCCACAGCTAACTGACTGTAGAAAACGTAGAAATGATTTACAGTTCCTTCAACACTCTGAACACGACACAATGTGTGTGCAGAAAATTTTGCCTTTACAGTAATCTCCCTTTGTCTGTTAGCAAAACATCTAATGAACCACTGGACATATGAAAAGTCTTGTAAAATAATAATTGAACGTACGTCTGCGGTGGATTAACCTTTGTTGGAGGATCATTCACAGATAGGACTGTGGGTGGGAAAATAAATACTTTGTTTTAACGTTGACCTTGATTTTTGACCTTGACGTTGGAGCATCAGGTCATGCACGATGTAATTTTTGAGGTTTGACTAAAACTCCTCAACGTAGGTTTAAATCGTGGATGTTATTCAATCCTTCTGGAACCTGTAGACGTTGATATTTTTCCTCCTGTGTGTTTAAACTTGACAGATGTTGCTGAACATCATCGTCACATTACGGTGATGTGTCGATCTTTGTGTCGTTTTTAAACCAAATACATCTCATTTACAGAAACTGAACATTTGTGTTGCTGCTGAAACGTCCAGCTCAGTTTCAGGATTTACGAGCGTGCGCTAACTTCTCAAACTTATAATAAGTTTATGCAAATCATAATAATTACTCTAAAATAATTAGGATTCCTTACATTTATATGTAAATGTGACGTACATCCACAGCCTTTGCCTTATTTTGCCTGTGTTTGTTCTTAATGGTTTTTATTAGCCCTTAAAACTAAAAAAAATAAAATAATATAAAACAGGCAAACACAGTTAGATGTTTCTGAAAATATTCCTGCATATTCTTCAGCCATTTTGGCCAGCGGTCATAATATTTCAGCTGCAGACGTCGATTACTTTTTATCGTTCGCCCGTCGAAGGCCGACTTTTACAATACAGTCTCCAACCGTATGTAAACTTCCTCTTGTCCCACCTATAATTTCCAATCTGCCCAAGATAATTGAACAAAACTTCATACACACATACATCTGTACTAGGAGTGTCATGTTCACTGTAATCACCCCATCTCTAAGGTCAAGGTCACAAATCAAGGTCAAATTCAAAACCAGGTCTTTGCTCGTTATGACGATAACTTTGGATCTGCTCAAGATGATTTAACAAAACAATTTGGATTTGTACCACCACTAGACTGTGTTGTGTTCACTTTTCATTATCCCAGCTGTAAGTTAAAGGTCACAAATCAAGGTCAAAGTTTATTCATGTTCTTTGAATGTCTGGGCCATTGCTAAGGTTTGTCAGCGTGTGCATGATGTGCCGCATGCTCTTGTTTTGTTTTTAAAATATTCAAACTCACAATAGAACATATTGTCCAGCTTCCATCTCTAACGGTTTGTGGGATCCTTGACCTGAAAGTCTGTGTCTCAGCTGAGGTGACGAGTGGAATTAAATCTTGTTTCTCTAAAGGAGGACATACCTTAATTAAATAAGTAGTCCTGAATCATTAAAACTTAGTGTCTTCACGTCTCTTTCTGAACTTCTTCAGCTGTTTCTCTGATCTGGCCGCGTAGGGAGGACTCTTCCAAAATTTATTTGTTGTTTGTTCAAATCCAATTCCTAAGCAGCGTTCTAAAAGTTTGCACGTATTTCAAACAGACACAACTCTCCATTTCTCGTAGTCGTGTCTCCGTATCTCAACCTCCCCTCCTTTGCACAGACGCACTCACTCCCCCTCTGCCTCCCACCGTCGGTGCGTTCTTTGCATGCCGCCTGCCTGTTTAGAGGCAATATGCATATGTATGGGTGAGACGGTGGATCATGAAGGGATCTGACACGCAGGGACAAGATCAAAGCACTCCATCTCATCCCATAAAAACAGACTCAAACCTTCCTCTCATCCGTACAGAAAACACCACTGACTCTGCCAGCCCTGACTCCTCCATCTTCTCTCCTCTCCTCCTGGCTTCCTGTTCTCACTCGTTCTTTTTTTCTCCCTCCATCCCAGCGTGCCCCCGTCAAGGCCCGCCTGCCTGACTCTGCGATTACGCCCGTGATGAACAAGGGCCCGTTGAGCTCATAAAGCAGGAGTGTTGTGCATAATGCTTACAATAAAAGATAGCATCTCCTCACTCATCTTATTTACCTCTCCCACGTCTGCACGGGCGACGGGCCGTTCCATAAATACTGCAGGGAGGGGGGAGAGGGAAGGAAATACAGATGCAGACGTACACGTGTTGGTCAAATGATGAGAACTCGAATCCAGATGAGAGGGGCTCTGTTTTAAAAGCAGCTTACAGCGTCCTCTCATCCGGTGCATGGTTACACCTCAATCACGTTTAGATCCATTTCTAAGGAGCATTTAGATTGATACAAAAGCCGGGACGCGTTCCCCCCCCCCCCCCCCCCACCCTGTAAAAAAGATGTACGAGCTTGAATTATTGATTCCGACACATGCTACATGCTGCTCGCAGTCATTATTTGTTCAGGTGAGTGTCATGCTGCTCGCTATGAAACAGATACCGCGGGGATTAAGCGACACAATCAGGACTTAAAGACAGCCGCCCTCCCTAAAATAACACGACCCTCCCTGCAAGACAACCCCCCCCCCTTCAAACCCAACTTCATTTGTTTCTGACTCGCACATTAGTCATTCTGTGCCTAAATGATGGCACCGGGGTAAAGATTGATTCAAGCCCAGGCGTTCTCCTATTGTCTTCTGTGTTTCTTGAACATCGCAGCAGATGAATATAGGTGCAAACATCCTACACACTGCTGATAAAAATAAATAAATAAATAAATAAAAAGCAGCTTTTGTTGGGTCGTGGGCGTGATGAACAGACAGATGTCCGGAGCAAAGACAGAACGGCATGCATATTCACCGTTTCTGTGCCGAATCTTCAAAAGAGGCCTCGGGCATCAGAGGAGAAAATCCCAAGCACCAAACAATGAATAACTCCTTACGCTCTGTGAAGTGATCCTAACTATCCAAAGCTAGACGACGGCTGATGTTGGTGATGGAACAAGAGGTTTTATGTCTTGATGCAGTGGAAGCTCTGATACAAGAGCCTGAACAGACGCGCAGGAGGTAACATGTTGCTAACTGTTCATTTAGCCCTGGCTAAGTGGTTGGGGACAGTGAACAGGTGAACTCTATTCTTCCCAATGGCCCTGCAGGGTGTGTGTGCGTGTGTGCGTGCGTGCGTGCGTGCGTGCTTGCGTGCGTGCGTGCGCGCGTGTGTGTGTGTGTGTGTGCGTGTGTGCGTGTGTGTGTGTGCGTGTGTGTGTGTGTGTGTGTGTAGACTGTAACAGAATTTTTCTAGTCCTCTGGGCCCTGGTGCAAAGCAGAGAATAAATGGTGGAGGTGGCAGGCCAGGACAGAAAAATCAATGCCTGCTTATACAGACATGACACACCAGCAACCAACTGCAGTGTGTGTGCACATGTGTGTGTGTGTGGGGGGGGGGGGGGGGGTGAGCACCCTGCAGCCTTCGTTTCCTCCATCTCTGGGTGGATTTTCTAACATTTTACGTCAGCTTTGGATCAGTAAATAACTCTTCTCTCTCTCCCCCCCCCCCCCGCCCCCACTCCTCCTGCTCCTTTTATTCTCTTGCAGGAAGTTCGAGTGTGATCTGTGTGACCGCTCCTTCAGCGAAAAGTGGGCCTTGAACAACCACATGAAGCTGCACAACGGAGAGAAACCGTACAAGTGTGCGTGGCCGTCCTGCCACTACTCCTTCCTCAACCTGTCAGCCATGAAGGACCACTACAGGACGCACACAGGTGAGACGCGCACAAGAAGGTCCACCCTCTTTTGAGGTTTACGGATCACAGCATGGCGGCATGGTCACTGGATCAAATCCCGGCCTGGGGCCATTCTAGGTGGAGTTAACATGTTGTAACAATACGCAGTACAAGTGGGCTTCACACTGCCTCTTCCTGCATGCTGAACCCTAACACTGACACACACACACGCATCCCACTCGAAACCTGTCATTACAAACAGCACACAGCTGAAGACGTGTCTCCGTCCACCCCCCAATCAACAAAAATCATGGACAAGATGGACGCCCTACCATGGCAAGTTATCTAAGTTATCTAGGGGAAACACTGAACTCTAAATTGTCTCTGGGTGTAAGTGAGAGAGTGAATGGTTGTTTGTCTCATTTGTTTCCCTGTGATGGACTTGCGACCCGTCCAGGGTGTCCCCCGCCCCTCGCACAGTGATTGCTGGACATGGGCGCCAATAACCCTCGTGACACAATAAGGAAGAAGTAGGTGATGGATGGATGGATGGATGGTACTCAACTAATTCAAATCTCTAGTGTAAAAACCACTCAGCAGGTTCAACCAGGTCAGCAGCAAGTTGAAGCAGATGTTTTCTGTATGACTTCAGCCTCCCATGATGCTGCTGGGAGATTTTGGCCCACTCTTCTTTACAGTGTTGCTTCAGTTCATTTAGGTTTGCAGAATTTTGTTTCTCAAACAAAACCTGAAAGTTTAAACCTCTGTCAGGTTGAGGTTATGGACTCTGACTGGACCATTGCAGCACCGTGATCTTTTCGTTTTGAGTCATTCTGTTGTAGTGAACTAAGCCTCAGGTCAAAATCTGGCCTTGAGGGCCTGCCTGGAACAAGAACTGTATTTCATTGATTTGAGTCCAGAAACACAAGATTAAGTTCATCCAGAGACTTTCTCTTGTCCTGCACTGATCAATTGAAAGAACACTCTCTTTTTCTATTATCATTACTATTTTACAAATGTTTGATAATCAAAGTGTGTTTAGTTCAAACCATTTTTAAATGTTGAAGTGAACTACTCATTTTTAATCAACTGTGAAACAGTATTAGTGATTTTTAATCCTCATGCAAAGTAGAAATCACGTTAAGGTCTGTTACAGAGTAATTATGCATTTTCTGATTTTCTGTCTTTGAATGAGCAAGTGTAAGTTGGTCCAAGGTTGGAGTCAAACGCAAAACAAGTTGTTGGAACAAACTGTCATGTTTTTAAATCCTCTCAGACGTAAATATAGAGGCTGGCACCTGTTTTCCCCCAACTCGCCTAAATATTCCTCTCGTCTGTCTCTAAAAACATTTTCAATCTGTTCCAAAACACTTTCTGTTTTTCTGACTTCTAGTGACCTCTTACGTCACAAAAACACACCCCTGTCTGGTCGAAACGACCAATCAGGAACCTCCCAAATGAACCGGAAATAGAACTCTTTAAATGTCGGTACTTCCTAGTTCCAACCAGTCGCTTCAGATTCCAGCTTCAAGCGCCAGCTCCAGTCGAGTGCGGTGGGAGAGAAGTTCAGTTCTGGGAGCAGAACCGAACCGAGAAGTGCTGGAGAAAACAGGAAAATCCCGACATGATCTGCAGTTCTTCCGAGTCTTGTGGGGATTATGACATCTTCCACCTCTGAGTGGAACTTCTGACGGACTCCACTCATGTGAGTCCACCAAGAGGTGAACTTGTGTCGAACAAGTACCGTCACTACTTCGGACGATTCACGGCTGTTCCTATGGAGACGCTGAAAGGGTGCGTTAAATGGAACTTCGTACCAGTGGAGACATCTCCTCCAGGTAAAAAGTTGATTTATACCACCTAAGTGTACCGGGGAAGAAGCTGGGAGTTCACCGGAGAGTGCCGTTCTGATGCCGACACACACATTTCCCTCATCCATCCTTTCTCTCAACTTAAACTTCAATTTCCATCTTTAAACTCTTCTTTTTGCTAGAAATCATTCCAGATATTTTTAGAAATGTCTGTTGTACAGCTGGAAGCAAAGGGAAACCATCGCCGTATGGTTTCCTCCTTGTAAAACTTGCTAAATTAGCCATGTTGTTGTTGAAATCATTTTGCCAAATTAATGTAAATGTGTGATGTGTTTAAATCGTTTTTAAATAAATGACCCACTGTTGTTGGTGAGTCAAAGATAAACACGTTTCCGTCCACATTTAATTAAATTCAATGCACGTTATTATTCAGTCCAGAAAAATGAAAGAATCCGTTTAATTTATGAATATATCACAGAATATGTTCATCTACACTGTTGTAGATTACCAGTAGCTGCTGGGTTTGGGGTCTCTGTTGTGTGTCAAATGTTTGCCTCTAGAATCCTTTGGTCTACAGAGGAGTTCATGGTGGACTCAACGACTGCAAGGAGTCTGTTAGACAGTTAATTTGAGGCATCTGTGCTGATTGACGATGGTTTCATGGACCTCTTTTGTTTTTGTCATGACTCTGAACATTATACAGTCTGACTTTGGGGTGAATTTTCTGAGATGTTCATCAGACTGGCAGCTGTCTTAAATGTTTTCCACATGTGAACAACTGGCAGACTTCAAGTTGTTTGAAAATGTTCTAACTTTCTCAGGTTGGTGAGCAGCAACAGCTGCTTCTCTGAGGTCATTGCTGGTGATTTACCTTCTTGGCGTTGTGTTAGCGCACACCTGAAGATGTGTTCACACTGATGACAGTCAGCAGCCTTCTGTTCAGTCCTGTGGAGGAGACATGAGAGGATTTAGTTTTTCACAATCAACTTCTCCATTTTGGGTTTGATTTTCTTTAACAAATAAAACCGTGTCTGGGACACATCTGTTGTCTTTCACTTGAGGTTACATTTAAATAAATATAGAACTGGTAAAATCAGGTCATTTTTATTAGTGGGAATTAAAAAGAGGGTGCACAAACTACTATTACTCCTTTAAAAACAACATGCTATGACACTTTAAAGTGCTGAATTCACATGTTCTGACTTTTACAAGCACTTATTGTTCATTGAAGAGCAAAACAAAGAGTTATTTGTCAGGAGGACTGCTTGGATCTGACAACATGCACTTTATTCTATAGCTGAAGACAATTTCCACAAAATAACGTTTAGGTGAGCTGTGAAAATCTCACATTAATTATGAATCTTCACAGCTTTGCTTGGAAGGAACATTCACAAGTTTTGGCTAATAATAGCGACCAGTCGTCCATCTGTAGTCGGCGTCCACATCCAGAGAGAGCCGAGCTCCTTCTTGGCAGTCCTGCAGGGCGACGTTAGACGGTGAAACACCTCCTGATCCTGATAGGACTGCCACTGTTTATGATTCGTTATCAGCCAGTTAAGAGCTATAAAAAAAAGATGATTTTGGTTCCTGTGTTTGCTGCCATCCTCCACACTGAGAGGGCTACATGTTGAGGATATTTAGGTGTTCTGTGTCCCCCGAATCCAACAGGTTGGAGCTCCTGGGAGCTCCATCTGGACACAGAGTGTATTTTCCTCGAGTCCAGCTGGTCAGCAAGTTGTTTTCTTCAGATCCAACTTATGCACAAGAGCTGCTTTACTGGACTGAAGTGTTTGTGCAGGTAAAAAAAAAAAGCAGGAAACATTATTGTCTGAATGTCCATGAAGCATTCACTCTATTGTTATCCATTTTTCTTCTGTACAGTTTTTCAGCATCTTCAATTTTCACTTTCAACAAATCAATCAAAAATGTTCAGCTATTTCAAGACAATCCTGCTATGACTTTTGGTATTGGTGCTTTAGCTTTTTGAAATATTTAGCCTTTTCTTCCACTTTTCCCTCATAGAAATGATCTGAGCTCATTTTACGTCCTTCAAATCTTTAGATCTGTTTACAACCTTTTACTGCTCCTTTCACATTTTGGTCTGCTTCAGCTTATTTCAGCTTCCTTGTGCAAATTTACACTTTTCAGCAACAGCTACTTTTAACTGTTTTTTAGTTTTGTGCTCCTTGAAGCTTTTTTTCTTCTAACTACAGCGTTTTGTGCTTCTTCTAACTTCTTTCTGCTCTTTTCAGCTTTTTTCCTGCTATTTTCAGTTTTTTTCTGCTACTATTTAGCTGTTTTTGTGCTAATTTTAGCTTTTCCAGATAATTCCACATGTTATGAGCTCATTTCAAGTCTTTCTGCTTCCTTCTGGTAGTTTAAGCTTCTTTCTGCCTTTTCAGCTACGGTGACATTGACATTGTGACATTATTTACATGAACGCTCCTACAAGAACCCTGCAGATGTTGGATGCTGTCTATCATGGTGCACTAAGATTCATAACTGGCTGTGATTATCGTACCCACCACTGCACCCTGTATTCACTGGTTAACTGGACATCATTAACTTCACGCAGATTCTTCCACTGGTACATTTTCATCTTTAAATCACTTCTTGGTCTGCTGCCTTCATACATCTCCTCCTACATGTCACTGCGTGAGTGCAGCTACAGCGTGCGCTCTCAAGACATTATTACCTGCAGTGTTCCCTCTGTGCGAACTGAACTAGGCAAAAGGGCCTTCTCCTACTCCGCTCCTGTTTCCTGGAATATCTTGCAAAAAGATCTGAAGCTCTCGACCTTGACCTCTCAGTGACTTTAAACATCTGTTTAGTTCCTGGGAAAAAAAAACAATGCGGTCATGTTCCTGTTTTTAGTTTTCTACATTGCTTTATAATGAAGCTGTTTTTTTTTTTTTTCATTTTTATACAATTTATTGTATTTACTTTTCATTTTATGTGCTTTTTATATGATTGTCTATTGTCTGTACCTCATCTGTGTTCTTTGTTTAAATCAGGTCTCTCTTGTAAACGAGGCCTTGAGGCTCCATTAGACTAACCTGTAGAAATAAAGGTTGAATGAATGAAAGAGCTACTTTTCAGCTACTTTTCAGATATTTTTAGCTAATTTCAGCTGTTTTCCTGCAAGTTCTTCTGCAATAAGCATTCACACTGCATTTTGGCAGTAAATACAATTCTCTGGTTTTATTTACATTCGTTCCAGTTCTTGGAAGGATGACTCAAGTTGTAGACCCCTTCCTAAAGAAAATATATATATTTTTTGTTGTTGTTGCGTCTGTATTTCAAAGATAATGTAATATTTTGTGTTAAAATCTTGGATGTTTTGCTGTAACTCTGTAATAAAACCAGCAATAAAGTTGGTTTTAGTTTCTTCAGTTTAACTTGAAGTCCGCTGCAGATGTTTGGATCAGACTGAAGCCATAATCAGATCTGTAGTCAACCTACTTTCTTGTTTTCAAGACTGCTTCTCCTGCTCAAAGAAATCTCCAGCCATGAAACACAAAACGTGGATTTTAGCTCTGGGATAAGTGCATGTTTTCATTATACTTTCTTAATTCTTTGCAGCAGCTTGTCTTTGCAATTCCATCCCTCCTTGTAGCCTCTGCGTGTACAGTAAAACGCACTGTGGGACTGCTCAGAATTGTGTTTTTTTAACTTGCTAAAAACTTTGGATGGACAGATGGTTCAGTGGGCGGTGGGAGGATACTGTCTTGAATAATGGCCCCTCGATAGGAGCCCAAGTCCGCCTCTTTGAAAGTGTCTTTATGCTGCAGCCCAGCAGTTTCCCCTCGGCCTCGGTAATGTCCCACACATGGCTCCTTGATGCCCTTTTAAGTCAATGACAGAAGCAGCGGCAGCCACCGGCCTGACAGCCTGACTGAGCGCTTGCAGCAGAACCCTCCATCCGTCACCGGCGCCTGCTGCGCGTGTGCGTGTATGTGTGTGTGCGTGTGTGTCTCAGATTAAGACTTGCTGGATGTTATTTTAAATGTGTTTTAGCAGTGATGTAGCGTCAAGGCGTCTCTGACATAATTAGACGTTTTATTTTCATTTGTTCCCAGCTCTCATCATTCCTCATCAGGCAGGTGGTGTCACACTGTCACACAGCTGTCACCTGGAGAGGTGTGAGCTTGTGTGTGTGTGTGTGTCTGCGTGTGAGGAGGAAATGCACTTGAAGGTGATTGAGATGGAAAAAGTGATTGAGCGAGGGAACTTGAAAGATCAAGGGTGAGCAAATATGAACGTAGGAGAATTAAGAATGAACCTGAAACAACCTCATTTTAGTGAGCGACAAGCCCCGACTTGATTAGCGGCACTCAGAAAGCTAACACAATTTGCACCGCGGTGACCTCCAACGCTCCTTTGTCAGTAATTGGCGCCGGGTTGGACGGTTAGCTGCAGCTTTACTATCACCGCAATCACATTCCAGCAGCCGGCCTGACACGCTGAAATATTATCTGCATGTTTGTGATCTGTTTAGAGGTTATAAATCGCCTCCTTCACACAGCTAAGATGCAATACTAATAAAATAAGGAGGCTGAGAAGTCCAACTGAACCACGCAGAGTACCGAGCGGTCAGGAAGCAGGCTTTAGACTTCTCAACACGTTTGTGTCTTGTGTTTGGAAGTTTGGACGTTAAATGAAAACTAAAACAGACAAAAGTGTTTAATCAACGCCCATTTTTATTGTGTTCTTCTAACAAGCCTCTTTTGTGGATGCTAAAAATTATATTTCATCTAATTTCATCATGTTTGTTGATGCATACAATCACGTGAGAGAGGAACTACACACTACATGAATTAGTTTTATAATGTAACGAGGAATCGCTTTTCCTGTGAAACTGCAGTGTGAATGTCTAAAAAAGTTAAATCTGGTCAGTGTGAATGATTATTGCTGAAAACTGCTGAAGAAGTTCAAACCAGTCTGAACAGGTTTCATGACTGAACTGTTAATGCAACGTTTGCTGAAAGCAGGAAACTAAAAGCAAGAAACAGCAGAAATGCAGAGAATAAGTAAAATGGAGCAGAAATAAGTGGAATAAGCTGAAATAGCAAGAGAGGCTAAATAGATTACAAAAAACTGAAATTAGCAAAAAAGAAACTGAAATGAGCTAAATAGTTTGTGAAAAGGCTGAAAGGAGCAGAAAGAGGCTGGAAGGAACATAAAAAGGTGAAATCATTCAAAAGAATCACTAAAGGTGGAAAATGGCAGGAATAAAGGCTGAAAATGTACATAGCTGAAAAAGCAGAAAGAAGTTAAATTTATCATAAAGAAGCTGAAGGAAGCTGAAATGAGCAGAAAGCATGTGGAAAAAGCTGAACAAGAACAGCAGCTGAAATGAGCAGAAAGCATGTGGAAAAAGCTGAACAAGAACAACAGCTGAAATGAGCAGTAAAAGGTTTGAACAGCTCAAAGTGTTTGAAGGATGTGGAGCTCCATTCATCTTCAATGAGAAAAACATGGCCGACAAAGCTAAATGTTTCAAAAAGTAGAAACTGCACAAATACCAAAAGTCATAGGAGGAATGTTCTGGATGTTCTGAACATTTTGATATGTGAATTGTTGAACTAGAACAAAAATATTAGGACGAGTTACGTGCCGAATAACGTACAGAAGAAAAATCCTTTCAATAGTGTGAATGATTTATAAACTTTTATACTATTAGACGATGTAAGCTTTAGATATAGTAGAAGTCTGTAACCTGAGATTAAGGTGGGAATCTAACCATCTGTAATATCATGGTTAGTTTTAGTACAGGTTTGGAACAACAGGTTCAAGACAGAACTGACAAATGTTACCTTATTGTTTGTTTGTTCGACTTATTTTAACCACACGTTACATTTCCTAAAAGTTGGGAGTGGTGGCACAGAGGTTAGAGAAGGTGGGCCTGTGATCGGAAGATGGCCGGTTCAAGCCCCGGTACCAACAACATCAAAAATAAGGGTGGGGTAGGTGAAGCACCCACACCTGCCCCCACCCCCATTCGCCCCACTCTGGGCCCATGAGCAAGGTCCTTAACCTCCACCATCTGATCCCCAAACAGGTCTCTCTTGAAAATGAGTTCTCGTGGCTCAATGAGACTAACCTGGATAAATAAAGACTAAATGAAAAAAAAATGAAAAAATGCCTCAGTTCAAATCCCAGTTGGTGGGGGTGGGGGCCTTTCTGAGTGGAGTTTGCATGTTCTCTCCGTGCATGCGTGGGTTTTCTCCTGGTACTCCGGTTTCCTCCCACAGACCAAAAACATGCATGTTAGGCTGATTGGTAACTCTAAATTGTCTCTAGGTGTGAGTGAGAGAGTGAATGGTTGTTTATCTCATTTGTCTCTATGTGTCCCTGTGATGGACAGGAGACCTGTCCAGGGTGTCCCCCGCCTCTCACACAGTCCTAGATATGGGCACCAGTGACCCCCTCGACCCGAAAGGAAGAAGCAGGTAAAGATAATGGATGGATGGATGGATGGATGGAAACATGTCAATTGTCTTGGTCACTGATTTCTGGACCATGTCTTGTTCCTTATTTTCTGTTTAGCTTCTAACATATGGCTTGACATCATTGTACTCTCTTGGCTAAAACAGAAACAAAAAATTATTCATATTTATTTTTATCTACTAGATTTTAGAGTTGGACCAAGACTCGTTACCTTCAAGATAGCTTTCTTTAAGGTTTTTGTAAGGCTTCATTCCTGTGACCAAACAGCTCTGTGATCCAGAGTATGGTTTTCCCTAAAGGCCCAACTTAATGTTCTTTTTGCCACTGAAGGCTGTTTCCTGGCTGCTTGGGCCAGGTTATATTAGTGCTGTCGTTCTTTGACTGAAGAAAAATATTTCTGAGGCGTGTTTTTGCATCAGAACTGCCTTGGGTCTGAATTTGCTGTGGTGGCAAGTACTGTGTAAACCAGCAGTTATTTAACATCTGCACCACTTACAGATGGTTCCTTACATTGGAAGAACAAAATGAAATAAGGCTCATGAATACTAACATGTACGATGCAAGATTTTTTTTCTTTTTTTGAAGGCCTTAGGGAACTCTTTAGACCTTGGCATGGTGACAATACATATTTTGATAACAGTGTTCTGTTTCTTGCTAAGAAGATTCTAATTATTTCTACACAACCTGGAAATCTTGACTCTGATGTAATAAATTTAAATATGTGATAAACATAGAGGCTACTGCAAAAAGACAGGATCTTAGAGGATAAACAACTTATTCATGTTCATCTGAGGAAATAATCTCTGGCTATGCTCAATGTTTCAATGAGCTCAAAGTGTTGGATTTTACCTGCAGCATTTCTGTTGAGTAGATGTAGTCTTTAGAGCCATATGGAAGGGATGCTAACCATCCATCCATTCATCCATAACAACCACCATCCATTCATCCATCCATCATCCATTCATACATCCATCCATTCATCCATTCATCTATCCATCCATAACAACCACCATCCATTCATCCATCCATCATCCATTCATACATCCATCCATTCATCCATTCATCTATCCATCCATAACAACCACCATCCATCCATCCATAACAACCTCCATCCATCCATCCATCCATCCATCCATTCATCCATAACAACCACCATCCATTCATCCATCCTTCATCCATTCATCATCCATCCATTCATCCATTCATCTAGCCATCCATAACAACCACATCCATCATTCCATCTATGTCTCCATAACAACCTCCATCCATCCATCCATCCATCCATTCATTCATCCATAACAACAACCATCCAACAATCTACATACATAATGTAGGCAAAAACATCCCTAATGCATCCATACATTTCTATGCTGACGACACAGTTGTTTATTGTCGAGCTAAAACAGTTGCTAAGGCTTTCCAGCTTTTGAAATCTGCATTTAACTACATCCATTTGCCTTGAACTAGGCAAAAGGGCCTTCTCCTACTCCGCTCCTGTTTCCTGGAATATCTTACAAAAAGATTTGAAGCTCTCGACCTTGACCTCTCTAAGTGGCTTTAAGAATCTGTTGGACTCCTGGCAGGGTCCAATGCTGACATGTTCCTGTTTTTAGTTTTCTACATTTGTCTTGGAATCTAGCTGTTTTTTGTTTTGTTACCTTTTTCCTTTTAGCCATCCTATTTGTTAAAAAAAATAAATAAATAAATAAAAACTGTAGTATGAGTTTTTATAACTGCTTATTGTTGTTGCTGTTGTCCATTGTTGTCATCTTTCTTTGTTGAAATCAGGTCTCTCTTGTAAATGAGTCATCGAGGCTCAATGGGATTTACCTGTATAAATAAAGGTTGATTGATCCATTCATCCATCCATCATCCATTCATCATCCATCCATTCATCCATGCATTCATCCATTCATCTATCCATCCATAACAACCACCATCCATCCATCCTTCCATCTATGCCTCCATAACAACCTCCATCCATCCATCCATCCATCCATCCATCCATCCATCCATCCATTCATCCATCCATAACAACAACCATCCATCCATAACAACCGCCTCCATAACAACCACCATTCATCCATCCATCCATCCATCATAACAACCACCATCCATCCATAACAACCTCTATTCGTCCATCCATAACAACCACCATCCATCCATCCATCCATCCATCAATCATCTATCCATCCATAACAACCACCATCCATCCATTCATTCATCACAACCTCCATTCATTCATCCATCCACTTGTCCATTCACCCATCCGGTGAATGGACAAGTGGATGGATGAATGGATGGAGGTTGTGATGTATGAATGGAATCCATCCTCCCATTCGTCCATTATCTTGTATTTTCCCCTGAGTCAGGTCTCAGGGACAGCATCTTGAGCAGAGAGATCCAGATCTCTTTCCACAGCCACCTCTTCCAACTCTTCTGGGAAGAAGCCAAGGTGTTCCCAGACCAACAGAGATACACTGGCTCTTCATCGTGTCCTGGGTCTTCCTTAGGGTCTCCTCCCAGTTGGACACACCCAGAACGCTACTTGGTGCCTGAACCACCTCAATTGGCTCCTCTCAATGTGGAGGAGCAGTGGATCTAGTCCGAGTCTCCCCTGGAGAACTGGACTTCTCACCTTATCAGTGAGATACCAGCTGCGCTGCAGAAAAAACTATATTGTGAAGTGATGTGTTAGCTCTGAGAGTGTGTTGTGGGGCTACTACCACACCAAGTTTTTGCTATACAATTACTGGAGTTATACAATTTTTTAAAAATATTATCAGGTGGATACGTTGTAATAGGTTACCGGTTAGACCAAAAGGTAATCAGTTGTAATGATCTGTAATCTGCTCCAAGTTTCTTTAAAATTTGTCCACTTGTTCATGAGATATTTTACTAACAGTCAGATGATTGAACACACACAGACATGTGTAAAACCGTTATTGCCTGCCTTTTCGCTGTGATCACAAGGAGCTGGTGTCTGTCTTCACCTGTCATTGTGCGAGAAGCAGGAGACACCTTGGACAGGTCTCCAGTCCATCACAGGAACACACAGAGACAAGCCCTTCACGATCAGCAACAATCTAGAGTTACCAATTAGCCTAATTTTCATGTTTTTGGTCTGTGTGATGGAAAAAGGACTACCTGTAGAAAACCCACACTTGTAGATGGGGAGAACAGGTAAACTCCCCCCAGAAAGGCTGGGAGGCGAACCTTCGACCTTGTAGCTGAGAGGCAACAGCTCTACCAGTGGAATGTTCTTTTTGGAGAAACAAGAACTGTGTGAAATTGACTACGGTGACATTATTTACATGAACGCTCCTACAAGCACCCTGCAGATGTTGGATGCTGTCTTATCACGATGCACTAAGATTCATAACTCGCTGTGATATGGGGGCCAAGATGGTGTAGAGGCAGGGCAGCCGGCTTGGGACCCGAAAGTCCCAGGTTCGATCCCCAGTCACTGCACATCACGTGGCGTCTCTGGGCAGCACGCCTCATCCCCAAAATGCCCCCCGGGCGCTTTCAATAGCTGCCCACTGCACCACCTGGTGGTGGATGGGTTAAATGCAGAGACTAATTTCGCCATTGTATGGAAACATACAGTGCTGACATTGTGATGACATTATTATTATTATTATTATTATCGTACCCATCACTGCACCCTGTATTCGCTGGTTGGCTGGACATCATTAACTTCACGCAGACTCTTCCACTGGTATATATTCATCTTTAAATCACTTCTTGGTCTATTGCCTTCATACATCTCCTCCTTCATGTCTCTGCGTGAGTGCAGCTACAGCGTGCGCTCTCAGGACATTATTACCTGCAGTGTTCCCTCAGTGAGGACTGAACTAGGCAAAAGGGCCTTCTCCTATTCCGCTCCTGTTTCCTGGAATATCTTACAAAAAGATTTGAAGCTCTCGACCTTGACCTCTCTAAGTGGCTTTAAGAATCTGTTAGACTCCTGGCAGGGACAAATGCAGACATGTTCATGTTTTTAGTTTTCTACATTCGCCTTATAATATAGTTGTTTTTTTGTCGGTTTTTTTCTATTATTGCCATCTTATTTTAATTTGTTTAAAAAAAAATCTGTATGCCTCTTTTATGATTGTCCATTGTTATCATTCTTCTTTGAAATCAGATCTCTCTTGTAAATGAGTCCTTGAGACTCAATGGGATTAACCTGTCTAAATAAAGGTTGAATGAATGAATGAAATCAAAACCAGTAAATAGGCTGATCTGATGTACATCTCCCAGCAGTGACTCAAAACATTTAAAAAGCCAACCTAGAAATAATGTTTTACCTTTATGAGCTTCAGTTAAGGTGTTACGTTTAGCTAGCTAGTCTGTAGTCAGGACAGTGTTTAGGTCACATGGAAATCCATAAACAAAAGAGAGAAAAAGTTTTGTTTGTTTATAAAGCCTACACCTGGGGGAACTAAATAAAAGAACTCAGATGTTATGGTGTGGAAGGAGCTGCTGAGTGTGAGATGCAGCGTTCCTTTTTTTGACAAAAACACGGGGGACACTAAATACCTCCACTGTCCTTTTCCTGCCTCCAACAGGATTCATTGTTCGTCTCTGATTTGTGTGTTTTTTATGTTAATCCCTCCCCACTCACACACCACTCATGTCTGAGGAAGAGGGAGGTGGGCGGTGATCGGAGGGGGGGGGTTCAGTGGTCGTCAACCGCCAGGGTCATTTGTAACGGCTGATGAATGAGCGGCTCAGATAAATAAATAAGCGCACTGTATCTGACCCACCCAGCTTTTCCCAGACTCCTGGGTGTTTTGAAGAGTGTAAAGAGGGGGGTTGTGGTGGGGGGGTGGATGTTTGAACACGGCGATGGTGCCACAATTGATTTCCTCATTGCTTCAGTTTGTCGCTTAATCTAGCAATATGCTGATAAATCTTCACACTTTGTCAATTAATTTCCCTGAAAAATGAGACCCAAAATGGTGGGCACATCAATACAGCAGCGGATTCCGTGTCAAAAATTAAGCGGTAAAATTAATTGCCCTCCCATCCGCTCCTGCTAAAACATAACTAATGAGGGAGGCAATTATAGCCGCATGCAGACTCCTCGGGGGTTATTTAACACACACACACACACACACACACAGTCTATATGTTTAAATTTGCACACACATGCAAAGAAAGGTTGTATATTTTGACTTCAAAGTTCTTTTATTGTCTTCCAGTGAGAAGTGTTTACTTCCAGGATAAAGTGGAAGGTGCAGGTGCATCATGGGAACAAAATAAAGAATTGATAGCCAAAACAATTTATCTCAGTGTAAATACATTAGCATATGTGGATTTAGGCTTTTTAATGGCAGGCTCACTTTTAAAGAAATGCTTGACAGTTTTGCCTTAATTTCTAAATGTTACCACTTCCTCCAGATCAACTGTCACGCCACTCCTGTAGCCCCCCCACCACCTCAGTCCCACCCAGGTCCTCGAAGCACTCGGCCTGTCACAACAGCAGATGAAAAGCCCACGTGTAATTTATCGCCGGCGTTTCGTCCTCAGGAATAATTGTGGCGACCGTGACTGGGCAAAGGGATCGATGGCGATGGATTTTTCTGTGGTGGGGTCTTGTAGCGTCGGGGGTAATGAGAGGTGGGGGTGGGGGGGTTAGAGGAGTGACTAGTGCTGTTTTTCTTTTTGTTATTTTTATTTTATTTTATTTTTTTACCCTGATGTTTACAATCAGCCTGAACAGGGTGTTAACTCATCTGGAGTTTAAGAACGGAAAATAAAGGTGTCGTTGGGTGAGTTATTTAATATTTAGTTAGAACTTTTAAAAATCCTTTTTTATTTTTTTTAAATCAGTTTTGTTCTTCAATTTTTGTTCTTTTATTGTTTATAAGTAATTTTGTCTTTTATTGTGTTTTCCTCCTCTGTAGTCTGAAGTTAGCTGAATTATTGGAGCATGAAAATAAAAAATAAAACATTTATTTCCTGCCACCATGGAAGGACTGGTGATCATGAACTGGCCTGTGTTTGTTTGTCTGTCAGGAAAATATTTCATGAACCACTGGATGGATTTTAATCAACTCACTGGATGAACATCTACAACTGATCAAATGTTTAACTAGTTGCTAATCAGCTAATCAGTCATGCCGAACAATAAAATGGTCTTATGCCATGTCATTTATATATGTAAATATATATATGTATATATATATATATATATATATATATATATATATATATATATATAT
>NC_056502.1:32957415-32970987 GCF_014905685.2 Nematolebias whitei | reverse complement strand
ATATATATATATATATATATATATATATATATATATATATATATATAGACACTAAATTTGATGTAGTAGTAGCTGAGAGTTATTCCCAGACAGATTAACAGATCACAAAGTTGTTTATATAAAACTCTGGCGTGTAAGGTGTTCAGAAATACGCTTGTTTTCAAGGAATGCTCGTTGGCTGTGTATGGTCTTCTTCTGTAAACTTTTTCTTGCCCCACCCATAACTTCTGATCAGCTCAAGATAATTGATTGAAACTTGTTATGGATTTGTACCGCCAATAGACAGCATGTCATCACCCCAACTCCAAGGTCAAGATCACAAACCAAGGTCAAATGTTAGACATTGTCTTTGGTTGTCTGGGCCATTGCTATAGATTGCTGTATAATGGTTTGTCGATGAATGTATGATGTGCCATATGAGGTGCTCTTGTTCATCAGTAGTGAGAGGTGACTAACTACAACTGATGTGAGTTTACTAGATCAAGGTTTCAGGTGCTTGTATTTGTTTTGAAGCCAGTAATTAAAATCTAATAAGGTTGAGCCAGGTCCTCTGGACGGGTTCTTCTTTGTCAACCAAGAAGAACCCGTCCAGAGGACCTGACATTGTTAGATTCATGGGACTGGACTACTGAGCATGTATCAGGACATAGTAATTAAAGTGCTTTTCCTTTTGCACCAGCTCAGCTCGTTGGAGATTGATTTATTAATGTGTCCGACCCAACTTTATTTAGAGGTAGTTCACAATTTTCAACATGTTCTCATGTCTATAAACCATACACTGGGGTGGGAGCGGGCCAAAGACTGGTTTACACTTTTCAAAACTAATTTTATTTTTATTTTATTTATTTTATTTATGTTATCAGTTTGGGGAGTTGAACCGGCAACCCTCCGATCACAGGCCCACCTTCTCTAACCTTTGCGTCATCACTCCCTGTTTTCTAACTCATCTCTTTAAAAAAATACTTAAATTATAGATGTCTCTGTTCCAGTAATACGTGACATAACTCCGAGTACAGTTTACAACTTAGCTTCTAAACACAACTTTAATCACGTATTTACCACTTATGCTAAAGAATCGTCTCTACTTCTAAAGTGCTTCGCAGTCATTTATTTATTTCTCACTTTATTTTCCCAGAATCTCAAGAGGTTAATTTGTTTTAACCTGCTGCTCAAACGGATGTTTTGTATTTTGACAAAAGGTGTCACGCTTGAGTAAAGACTGATATTAATTTATCATTTTTAAATGAAATATATAATCTAAAACCATCTTCTACCACTGGTTTGTGCCTGCACTCATCAGTAAAAGGGGTTATGCTGTCAAACAGTTTGTGTAGAACATAAATACTATTTGAATTAAAACTTCTCACACAACTGTTAAAATTTAGCTATTGCCTAAAAATATATATATTTAAAAATAAAGCAACAGGCTCTTTTTTATTTTTCATCTTTCTTGTCATATAACATTGTTTCCTATGCAGTCCTTAATGTGAATAAATCAGTTTAATCATTTAAATGGTGGGGGGTGCAGAGAGTAGAGAAGGCAAGCCTGTAATTGGAAGGTCTCTGGTTCAACTCCCAACAAGCAGCTCTCTGCTCCACACAGAGGCTGTGGTAGCTCCGTGGTCTGTGGTTGTGTCAGGAAGGACATCGGGCGTAAAAACAATCACCAAGTCTGCATGTAAGTTAGTTCTCTGTGGCGGCCCCTGAAGAAGGGAACAGCTGAAAGAAGAAAATAATAATAATTTAATCTGTAAAGAATTAGTAAGTACATATAAGTAAGTTTATTATCTCAATTATCATTTTTTGGAAAATGCCAATTAATTAATTATTTACCCTTAGTAGACTAAAAAAAGGTTTGTACGCTCAAAAACAGTAGACTAAATATTTTAAGGACTTTAAATGCATTGTTAGTGTCACTTGCTCAGTTCTTGACTTTTTCTGACTGAAACAAGCGGCGCACCGATGTCCTCCATCACTGAGGGCTTTGAGTAGTGAATGTTTGTAGTTTTCAAGATGAGTGTTTTTCTGGACTGGAACTGAACAGGGAATGCAATGAAATAATGTTTTTGGTGCGAGATATTCAAGTGAGTAGGAGTTATACTGTGAGAACAACAGAGGTAGTTTTATTAATTAATTAATGTATTTATTCTCCCTTGAGGCAGTGCAGAGTGGCAGATTCTGGAGGCAGCAATTTAATTTACCACCAGGTGCAATGGTGGAGCCAGGGCCACCATAGATGAATCTTCTGCCACCTTACTCATTTGAGGAAACTATACTTTTAAACATAAAAACTGGAAAGCATAATTTCCTCAAATGATCGGGGTGACCAGTTTACATATATAAATAAAACACAAAACATGCATGTTAGGCTGCCTTCAGGCCCAGGCCTCCTTTGCAAAAGAAATCTGTGATCTTAATGATGAGAGTCTGCGATGAAGTTAGACTCAAAGCAGTCTGCTCCTCGTATAAATAATGCAACTTACTTTTTATATCTATGAATGTTTCTGTTCAGTGCCCTGAGACGACTTCTGTTGTGACTTGGTGCTATTTAAATAAACTGAATTGTATTGAATTAATGGAATTTGCCTGGTTAAATAAAGGTTAATGAATGAACATATACAGTATATGGTGGCAGCCATCTTGGATTTTGACGAGGCAACCCATTTATTGATAGTAAGCTTTCTTACATCTAGATGCAGCCACACACCAAAATGTAAGTTGGTACCTCATTCATTTTTTAAGTTAGTTCACAACATACATAGATTTGGGGTATTTCCAATTCCCCCTTTGTTCCGTGGTGAGGAACAAAAAGTAGAAAGTTAAAAATTTAAAGCTTTCTTTAATAGTTTAAATTATTCCTCCAGGATCAGCCAGGTGTCTGGATTGTCACAAAGAAGTGATTTTATGTATCAAATAAAAGACTGAATTGTCCATTTTCAGTTTTTTTAAACAATAACAACATTGTTCATTTTAAGGCCGTCCACACGAGCACTGAAAACTCCATAAACGTACCTTTTTTTAAAAGTTGTTTTTCTCTCGTCTGAGTGGCCCCACATTAAAACTCTCACAGCCAAGTGGGTTTTAATGGGTGTAATAGAGGAAACTTGAAGCTGTTTTGTCTCTGTGGACTCGATGAAAGATGCTGAAGAGGAGGCGAGCGCCTCCGAGGCCCAGCTGGAAGAGGCGCCCATATTTGTCAGTGAGTGGCAACAAAAGAGCCAAAGTTCAGCATTCAGACAGGTTTTTACTGGAACATATCTGAGCTGCGTGCACTAAACATGCACACGCATATTTATGCACCATTTTTATACACAAACATATGTAACAGTAGCTGACAACGTGCAGTTGGGGTGCACATCTGCATCCGATCTGAAAACGAGCGCGCATGTTCGTCTGTGTGAGTCTAATCACGAACGCTGGGTGCGTGAGTGTGTGCGCAATGGAAGACGGAGAGAGGCAGAAAGAGAGACCATCATGGCGTTAATGACGGAGCCAGATGCAGAGAAGAAGAGGAGGAGGAGGAGTATAAAAAAGCTCTCCACGCTCCCCATCTGGAAGGCATCGCCCCAAATGAAGTTGTACAAAACCATCCCATTGATAATAAAGCTAATTTTTATGGCTCTGACAAGTATGTAATTATGTTCAGCGGTGCTTTTCAGATTTTATCACAGTCAATAAACCACACTGGCAATTCCCGTCCCCCATTTGACATATTTACATGGATCCATCTGATTGGAGGAATTAGTTAGCTATGAGAGCTCTGATGGATATACGCTAGTGATCTGCGACTTCTGCTTCGCTCATCTGTTAGCCAACCAGGCCCTCCGCTCATCTGCTCAGTCTGTCTTTTCTTTTCTCGCTTTGTGCCTCACTCCTACTTTACACATTTCCCCTTTTGTCACCGCTTCCTTCCTCTTTGTGTCGATGAGCGCCCGGCGTTTGCTCATCGACACCTCAGCTGTTGGAGAGAAAAGAACGTCGCTGGGAGGATTAAGGGTTCAGATGTCATAAATCTAACCCTGCAAACTTCCCTAAAGCCTCATCATCTTGTCTGAGACTGTAGTTTTATTTATCTGCATTACTTCTGGATTGCTGATGCATCTTTAAAATTAAAAGTAAAACGCATCACAGTTTAAAAGTGAGTAAAAGCAGTTGTACCATGATTTTCTTTATTTATTGGTTGTCTTTTTATTTGCCCATTGAAGGCAGATGTATTTTGATATAGTCTCCATACGTTCGTGAACTTTCTCTTGTCCCAGTCCTAACTTCTGATCCACTGAAGATAATTTAACGAAACTTCATACTAGAGGTGCACCAATTGCAGTTTTCTGGTCGATCACAGATCTCTAAAAAGTTTGACCTGCCGATTCCGATTTTGGCCAATACAGATTTTGTTTATAAGCGACACTGTCAGGTGTTATAAGGTCACAATGCACCTTCAATTTTACAATCTTATTTTATTGAAAAACGTTACCTTGAACAATACCCTAGAAGCAATACAAACTTGTTTTAACTGGCCATTAGGTAGTGCTCTGAAATAAAAATGAAGTTCAAATAGTCGTTGTTAAAAATACAAACAAATCTGTAAAATCGGTTTCTCATGCAAATATCGGCCGATTGCGATCACTCAAAATTAAGGAAATCGGGGCCGATAAATCGGCCGGCCAATTTATCGGCGCACCCCTACTTCATACACAAATGCATCATCAGTAGACTAAGTGTCACATACAAGTTTCATCACCCCAGTTCCAAGGTCAAGGTCACATATTAAGGTCAAATATTATACAAGGTCTTTGCTTGCCCTGGCCATTTCTATAGATTGCTGTATAGTGGTTTTTCGACATATGTATAATGTGCCGTATGCAGTACTCTTGTTTGCTCTATCAACAAATCAAAATAAGTTTGACAAACTCTTTAGTTGTTGCTTTGTGTAAATTGTTGCTGTTAATTCTTAATTGGTTGCAATTTACAGTCTTCATTATGTTTACTTGGTGTATTGATCATTTGTTGTAAATTCATTCTTTTGAATGTTCAAGACTTTCAGTTTTTGAGTCCCCAGTTTGTGAAATTAACCAGTTAAAGTTAGAAACGGCATCTGTGTGTTTGTCAGGTGGAAAGGTTTTATTTGAGACTTAATTTTGCAGAACACAGATTAGGCTAAAGATAACTTCCCTTTTTTTCCTGTCCCTGTTAGGGGTTGAACAACTACATAATTTTTAAACTCGACATTAACATAATAAAACTTGAGTAGAACTCGAGTAGTTGATGACGTCATAGGATCGCAAGATGAAAAAATAAATAAATAAAAAATAAAAACACAAAAAAAGTCATTTGTTATTTACCAACAAAAAAAAAAGACCACCAAAACATTTGGAGAGTATATTATGCTCCTACCATTTATCATTCTGCAAATAAGTCACAGGAAAACCAAAACTATTAGTTATTATTATGAAGCTGCAAAAGTGAAATAAATAACGTGCAGCACGTCAAAAATGAAACTAAAAACAGTGGGGCGGACGACCACCCCACACCACTGCCAGCTGTGGTGCGTATTAGGTTTAGTTTTACAGATTAATATGTTTATAGGTTTTTTTATAGGTTTAGAGATTAATATTTTTTGCTTTTAGTTTGTGAAACAAGGTCAGAGGAAGCTGGTTCTGGTTCGGACGATTAGAGCCTGTGTTACACCATATTCTGTGACCAGCAACAGTGCATGCAACACCGCCCCCTACAGTCACAATATACGGTGGACACAGAATATGGTATAACACCAGTTTGCAACGAGCTCCAAACAGTCAGGAAGTTGATTCATTTTCTGTTTCCTTACGGTAGTTGAACCGGAAGATTCATCTTTAGTAAAATATTTCCATACTATTGATGCATTTCTACCTGTTTGCTAAGACTGGGCCTGCTCCGCTCAGTCTATCTGCTGGGAGAAATCCATTTGGTAGCTTCTACTAGTAGCCCGGTGCGGATCACGTGACGCAATGACGTAATTGTGACGTAATGACGTCACTGTGGGGAGTGGTGGTGCAGAGGTTAGAGAAGGTGGGCCTGTGATCGGAAGATCGCTGGTTCAAGCCCCGGTACCGACAACATCAAAAATGTGGGTGGGGTAGGTGAAGCACCCACACTTGCCCCCACCCTCATTCGCCCCACTCTGTGCCCATGAGCAAGGCCCTTAACCCCCACCATCTGCTCCCTAAACAGGTCTCTCTTGAAAATTAGTTCTCATGGCTCAGTGAGACTACCTGGATAAATAAAGGGTAAATGAAAATTACGTCACTGTGAATACTTGACGTGAAATTTAAAAACTCGATAGATGTCCTAGGTATCGACCTGTCGATTACTCAAGTAGTCTTTTAAAGCCCTAGTCCCTGTATAACCAAAGCCAGAGCTGTGTTTGACTCTGCCAATAATGCCCCTCATCTCCAATCCAATTTGTGATGTTTATGACCAGGTTCTCAAGACACAGAGGAGAGTCTGGTTTGGGAACTTTTTTTTGGGGGGGGGGGGGGTTGGTGTCTTTAGACCATGACCTTCAGTGTTCACTGGGGCTGTTCACAGCTGAGGGAAGTAATTGCAAAAAGAGTCGGATCTTTTAAGTGTTGTTTTATAAGACATCTGAAGCCAAACAGTTGGCTCAAGATACTTGGTTAAGAGACAGTCTTTCACATGCAAACATGCCATTCACAGTCCATGAGACACATGGTGCAGCGCTTTTGGAAAACCCCTCATGCTGTAGTACGTGTCACGCACAAAGCCGTTGCTTACCCCAACTTGGGAAACCCCGTCATCATGTTGGTGCCCATTTCCAGTGCTTCACAACAATGTCCAGACACTGAAGAACAGTTTACACACCGGCACATGTTTCTTCCCAACAGGATCTCCACTCTGTTCTTGCGTCCACCATTTGGCCATAACATCTGGAAGCAAAACAGTTGAAGCTAAATTACAACATTGCTGTCCAAGCTCATTTCTGCATAAACGAACACACCCTCAAACCTGGCTATTCACACAGTACTTTGCACATACCCTGTGAGAAAGACTCACTCATCCTTTTGTCTTTAAATCACCTCTTGGTCTGTTGCCTTCATACATCTCCTCCTACATGTCACTTTGTGAGTGTAGCTACAGTGTGCGCTTTCAGGACATTATTACTGTACTTGCCACCGTATATGTCCCACCACCAAATAAGTCGCATCTGTCCAAAAATGTATAATAAAGTGGAAAAAACATAAATAAGTAGCTTTGTCGTATAAGTCAAATCTATTATGCATCACCGCTGACACATCACGTTTGTTATGCGTCACTGCTGACTACCTGGAAACGTGGGCTGGTGTTGTGCCAAAAATTGATTGGCTGCCAAATGGCGTGCATGGGAGGACTTTAACAAGAATTTAACAAGATTAACACTTATAAACAATTGTTTGTTTGCTCGACATTATAGTAAAGGTGTGTCTCAGTTGAACTTTTTCTTAATAAATGCACTATATTGGTCAAATCAGCTGTAGTTCGACTGTGCAGCGCAGCAAAATGAAGCTAATTTGACATTTGCTCCAGGATTTCCAAAGTGAGACGGTGGCAGCTTCTATGGCAAGCCAAGTGTCTCATTAATAGCCACTTTTACCTATTAATGAGGCACTTGGCTTGCCACATTGTTTGAGGGCCCTCTTGTGGCTGAAAATGGTAGTGTTCAATATTTCCCATGTCGGAATGAATGAAATCGTCAGATCTCAGCTAAAACTTGGGTTATAAATATGGAGAAAAAAACGTATATTAGTCGCTTTGCCTTATAAGTCGCAGGACTTGCAAATTTATGCAAAAAGGTGAGACTTATATCGTGAAAAATACGGTACTTGCAGTGTCCACTCAGTGTGGACCTAACATGGCAAGGGACCTTCTCCTACTCTGTTCCTGTAACCTGGAATAACTTGCAAAAATATCTGAAGCTCTTGACCTTGACCTCTCTAAGGGATTTTAAACAACTGTAAGTTATGGCAAATACCAACGCAGGCATGTTCCTGTTTTTAGTATCTTACATCGTTTTATAATGTAGCTGTTCTTTGTTTTGTTTTATATATATATAATTTCTTCTATTTACTTTTCATTTTATATGCTTTTATGTGACTGTCTATTGTTGTCTGTACCTCATTTGTGTTCTTTGTTTAAAACAGGTCTTTCTTGTAAATGAGTCCTTGTGGCTCAATGAAACTAACATGTATGAATAAAGGTTGAATGAATGAAAAAGCCTCACTCAGGAAGACTGAGTCTCCCTCAAAGTTAAGTTATTGTGGGAAGGAGCAGGAGATGGGCAGATAGAATGTGGCCTCGTTCTCAATAATAAAGGGGTTGCTCCTATCTGTTAAGGTAAAGAAGGAGCAGAGCCAAATGGCAAAACCTTTGATTTGGTTGTCCATCCATTTTCCAACTCACCTGGTGTCCTTGGGTACATATCACGACTGAGGAAACAAGATCTCTGATTCAAGAGGTTGAAATGAACTTCTTCTGTAGGGTGACTGTGTTCAACCTTAGAGAGGAGCTTTGTCAGCAGGGATGACCTCAAAGTAAAGCTGCTGCTGCATTGTGTTAAAAAGAGTCAATTGATGTAGTTCAAACATCTGATTAGGATGACCCCTGGGCAGACCCAGAACTCACTGGAAGGGTTATATACTATTTCTGGTCTAGAAACACCTTGGGATCCCCCAGGAGGCGCATGTAGAGCAGGGGTGTCCAATCCTGGTCCTCAAGGGCCACTATCCTGCATGTTTTCCTTGTTTCTCTGCTCCAGCACTCCTGATTCAATGGTTTAGTTAGCGCTTCTTGTTCTGCAGAAGCCTTTTAATCACCCATGGATACAAATCAGGTGTGTTGGAGCAGAGAAACACCTGCTGGATAGTGGCCCTCAAGGTCTAGGATTGGACACCCCTAATGTAGAGTTGCTGAGTAGAGGGACGCTTGGGTTTTCCTCCTGAACCTGTTGCCTCAGGGACCTGACCACATATAAGCAGAAGATGATGGATGGACAGAAAACTGTTATGGTTAACTGAATGAAGTCTTATTAATATAAAAGAAGTGTTTCTATTGAGTCTAACCTCATTCCATGCTGTATTTAAACCTACTTTCTTCCTTTCTCCACTCTGTCTCTGTAGGAGAGAAGTCTTATCTGTGTGACCTGTGTGGGTTTGCAGGAGGCACGAGACACGCCCTCACCAAACACAGACGCCAACACACAGGTAAGCTGCGCCTCAAACAAATCCAAGAACAAACTAACTCGTCCATGCAGACTTTTCTAATCTTGGCAGGTGATTGACACTTTGAGATCCGAACCACCGTGTGGTTTAGGCGACTGTTTGCCGCGTCTCGCTCACACATGGGCACATGAGCATGACACGCCACTGACGGTGATGGGCATGTGTACGAGAATGGCTGACTGAATCTGAGATTTTTAATTTCAGTTATCATTTCACCATGTCATTCTGTCACTTTGGGAAATTGCATTTTTCAGATGGGCTGTCAATAACAAGTGTTTTTTTTATTTTTGTGGGGGGGTGGGGGGTTGAGATAGTGAAACAAATACCATTCTTAACCGTTGTCTGGCAGGCGTCCAACGATCAAGAATACTGTTATAAATATTAATTTAGTTTGCTCCTCAAATTTTGCTGCCTTCTCACTCTGATTCCTCCAGTTCGTGTCCTCCTCTCCTGTGCTCACATGTGTCACTTCCACTCATTTAGCTGCAGAGTCCATGACAGAAGATTTGTTCTCTAACCCCAACATTTGTCTGGGGAAAGTTTTCTAACAACGTGTTCTACATTTATTTTCATTACTTGATTTTTACAACTTTTTTGCAAAAGATGTTCAGGACACCTGGAGTATTCGTTCTTAATTTATGACACGGTCTTTTTGTGGGGCGGCATGGCGGATCAGTTGATAGAACTGCAGCCTCTCAGCAAGAAGGTCGCCGGATCAAATCCTGGCTGGGGGCCTTTCTGGGTGAAGTTCGCATGTTCTCTCCGTGCATGCGTGGGTTTTCTCTGGGTACTCCAGGTTCCTCTCACAGACCAAAAACATGCATGTTAGGCTGATTGGTAACTCTAAAGCCCCCAGTATACTCCCGCATACGTACGTCCACACGATACGCGCGTACTGTACGCAGAAGGTTCAGACTTTGTACTCGAGCATCCACCCTGAGCGGCTGCAGAGCAGCTCCACAGACAAGGGGCGTTTACCTTTGGGACAAATTGAGGTCGCCGATTGGTCATTTGCTGACACGCCTACTGGATTGATTGACAGGTCAGGAAAAAAAAAAAACGAGCGCCGGCAGCCTCAGCTGCAGTGGTGTTTTGTGTTTATATGTTGTTAATAAAAAGATCTAAAAAAAATTTAAAAAACAGGGAGCGCTGGTCCTGCAGCCCACACATCAGACCAGCCCACCAGGAAATCTCCAGACCCTCCCGCAGCCACGCTGGACCTGAGTTTAATTCGCTCGTGACAAATTCCTTCATTTCTCACCATTTCAGTCATGGCATCAACGGAAGTGGAAGAGATCACTGCCTGTTGAAAAAGCAAACAAAAGAAAAGGTCAGATCAGGGATGAAGAAGGGGAATTTAATACATTGGTGTCACATACAAAACAGTCCGTCGCTGGGTGGTTTATTGTGCGACACCACGTACGCGGTCATAAAATTGAGCTTTGCACAGACACGCCCTGCGGGGGTAGGCTCGCACCTCCATGTACGGACGTACGCAGGACTATACTGGGGGCTTAAATTGGCCCTAGGCGTGAGTGAGAGAGTGAATGGATGTTTGTCTCATTTGTCTCTATGTGTCCCTGTGATGGGACTGGAGACCTGTCCAGGGTGTCCCTGACCTCTTGCACTGTGATGGATGGACATGGGCACCAGTGACCTCCATGACTCGAAAAGGAAGAAGCGGGTAAAGATAATAGATGGATGGATGGCCTTTTTGATAACTTATACCTACAAGCCTGTTTGTCCTCTGTCGCAGAGTGAGGGGAATGGGAAATACCCTCTGATCCATGCATGTTGTGAGCATGGTAACTGGAAAAATATGCAACATGTCAACTTCCATTTTGGAGTGTGGCTGCATCCAGGTTAGAGCTGTCATTTCTAACCCGGGCCCGCATCAGGCCGGGTCAAAATAATGTGCTGGATGGGCGGGCTGGGCCGGTGTCGGGCTTTTGATTGTGTCAGCGGACGCTCGCGGCTGACGATCCAATTTGGATCACCATCAGTGTGCGACCGGTTGAAAGAAGTAAAAATAAAGTTCAGTTAAGCTTCAGATGGAACTCTGTCAGCAATCCATCCGAAGCCCCACTGGACTCAGCCAGTGCATCAGCGGACGCATGCAGCCAGGCCCAGCCGGTTGAAAGAGGTGGAAAAAAAAGTCCAGATGGATGACTGCCAGTGACCCACCTAAAACTTAACTGACTCAGCTGCTGCGTCAGCGGACGCGCACCTGTCCAACAACCCAATTTGGATCATCAGCCGCCCCATCCGCCGATCGTTAATAACTATAATAACTATAATATTATAATAACTATAATAATCCACTGACTCCTGTTAATAAACAAGAAATCTTATATCTTCCTTTCTTTGAAATATGTTTTTAAATTATGTCAAACTGATTTGCTTACCAAAACAGTTAAAGCTATTTTTTTTTTTAAGTTTTTTTGGGGGGGTTGAGCCTGTAATCACAGTTAATTGGTCTATTTCGGGTCAGGCTCAGAAAATATGATACGAGTTCAGGCTGGGCCGAGTCAGATTTTTAGGCCAGAATGCAACTCTAATCCAGGTGTAATAAAATTTCCTATCTATTGCTTATAACTATAGTTTTCTCAAATGATTTGGGTGGCCAAGGCCACCACTTGCCACCCACTGGCCCCACCACTGCATCTGGTGGTGGAAAAAATTGCTCCCTTCACTCGCCAAGATCCGTCACTCTGCTCTGCCTCGGAGAAGTAAAAAAATAAAAAATAGAAAGCCTCCCTCTGTTCTTCACACTCCTCCCCACTTGAATATCTTGCACCAAAACATATATGTTTACTTTCATTTCCTGTTTAATCCCAATCCAGAATAACACTTGTCTCAAAAACTACAAAATTTGACTATTCTAATCCCTCAGCGATGGGGACACTGGCGTATCGCTTATTGGGGCTTGGTTTAGTGTTGTAGTCAAGACCACCTAACCCGAGACCAAGTCAAGACCAAGACCAGAGTGTACCGAGACCGAGACAAGACCAAGACTTTTGAGGTCCGAGACAAAGTCGATACAAAGACCGCGGGAGGGTGAGAACAAGTCAAGACCAAGACCTCAAGTCTTGGAGCTCAGTCTTTTCACTGATTATCTGTCTTATACCATACCGTCACGACATTGTGACAATTTTAACAAATATAAAAGACGTTTCGTCCTTCATCCAAAGGACTACCTGGATTATTGAGCATGAACTTTGGTGCTTGAACCACTTTGGCATGACTGTCTCAGGGGAGAGGGCTGGTCCCGGAGGCCATCTCAGCACCATCAAACAGTTTTTTTTTTCCCACCATAGAGTATGCTGTTGTGGTGGGAATCAGTTTTGTTTGGTGGCTCCTCCGATCGAAGAAGTCCTTTGGATGAAGGATGAAACATCTCAGCAAAACAAAGAAACCGTCCAGATGACCTGACTGAACTTTGCTGGATATAATTATTTAACCTCCAAGCAACAAACTTATTGTTAAAAAATGTTTTACCATTAAAAGAGAAGTTTTTTTTTTTGCCTTGTTTATTGTCATAACCTGTTTTTGAACCCTCAAACACTCATTTGAAAACATTATAATAGTTTTAAAGCTGGTGGAATCATCTTACATTTTTATTGAAATAATGCTAGTTGCATTTTTTCCCTATTGTTTGTGATCTGAATCTCATCTTTCGTTCTTGTTCTTGTTTTTGTTTGTTTGTTCCAACCCCTCCACCCTGCAGGAGAGAGACCCTTTAAATGTAAGCTCTGCAACTTTGCCTCCACCACGCAGTCCCACCTTTCACGGCACAAACGTGTTCACACCGGAGAGAAACCATACCGCTGCCCCTGGTGCGACTACAGGTACCGGCTCATTGGCCCACCCTTGGCTGTTGGCGCTGATGATCAGGAGGTTGATGCATGGGGGTGGAAGGTGATGTGTCCAAAGGGGAGGTGTGGAAGTGTGTGTGGTTGATGGTTAGGAAGCAGGTGGCATTATAATCTAGTTTGTGTATGCAGGGGCTCAGGGGTGGCTTAATGCTAGTAACTTTGTGTGTGGTTGTGTGTGTCATGAGTGAAAGTGTGTGCGCGGGGGGGGGGGGGGTACAGCATGGATCCATCTCATCACTCTGCCATCATCAACAGGCCCAGCCAGATCTCCA
Organism: Nematolebias whitei; assembly: GCF_014905685.2. Classification (NCBI taxonomy): domain Eukaryota; kingdom Metazoa; phylum Chordata; class Actinopteri; order Cyprinodontiformes; family Rivulidae; genus Nematolebias; species Nematolebias whitei. The sequence goes on along the minus strand of NC_056502.1, from coordinate 32,957,586 downwards.
ACACACACACACACACACACACATTGTGTCTGCTGGCAGGTCCCTGTCATTAAAACACCATCACACCACATCAGTAATTACACAGGAAATTGTCGGTGAAATTGAAAAAGTTTTGGCTGGCGTTGCACATCTCAATCTCACTCTAGCTTTCTGCCTCTCCCCCCCCCCCCC
>NC_056502.1:32952596-32957315 GCF_014905685.2 Nematolebias whitei | reverse complement strand
CCCCCCCCCCCCCCCCCCCAATACACACACACACACTCTTCATTTGTTCCCTTTTTTCCTCTCACTTCGTGCTTCCTCGTCAGATTGTGGCAGAAGAGTGTGAAAGGGAATGATCTCAAACCCATCATTGGTCTCAGATGCACTCTCGTTTTTTTCTCCCCTCTGACAAAATCATTTCAGCAGCTTGCTACACCTGCTTTGCTGAAGTGGCGCACTTGACTCATTTGATCTGTTTTTTGGTAACACTGTGCACAAAAGAAAGAAAGAAAAAAGTGACAACATATTTATTATACTTTGTCTGAGACTTATTTTGTAATAAAATCACTCTTAGACCTAACTGCAACACATTTCAGCTCTGGTTGGTTGATCTTTCACTTTGGTCTGGACTCAAATATAAAACTAATAAAATAAAGTAACAATCACAAACACATAGCTCTGGAGGACTCCCCTGACATTCAGGGCTGCTGTTATGATAAATAAATGAATTGGGTTAAATCTGACCTATAAATGTAAGTTTTGCATCAAACTAGTTGTAGATGTCATAGTGTCCTGTAGTTAATAGTGTTGTTAGTAGCAAAGTAGAGCTCAATGTGAAGTTTCTGATTTCTGGCACTAAATGTAAGGATTTCACGTCTCAGTCAGTTTTAAAGGTACTACACTAACATTTGATGTGGTAGTAGCTGAGACTCATTCCCAACACATACTCCATAATCTTACAGATTGCACAAGATCTTTGTTTAAAACGTTGACTTGAAAGGCAACGGTCTATTTGCATTCCATAAAGGAATTTTATTAGATTTGTATCTTTCAGATTTTGCTCCCCTATTTTTGTCATACGCCTATCGAACGTCAGATATATAACGGTACAGTCTCTGTCCATAAACATTCACTTGTCCAGGCAAAAACTTCTGATCCACTGAAGATAATTTCATGAAACTTCATACACATGTGCATCCTCACTAGATGGGGTGTCATTTATTTGTGTTTTGTAAACTAAACTAAACTAGATGGTGAAATAACAGTATCACACCTAACCCATCTATCTGAAAGACATGTGACCTAAAATGTCCCAGGTCCTATTGTTCCCTGGCTGATACATAATGATTGTTACCGATAGAAGCAAATGGAACGGTAAATTAGAGGGAAAATTAACATTTTAGTGGCTTCAACGGTTCTGATGAATCCAGAGGGTAGGGGAAGGTGAAAGCTTAGAGGATGTGGAGAGGTTGTGGGAGCATCTTGCTAGTTGATGAAGACGTGAATGTGGGGGTCCTAAGCAGCTGTGAGAAGCCCTGTTTTTACACTCCGATCTTTCATGAAACACCCCAAGCCTGGACTTAGACACCTTCTGGTCATTATCGGTGCTAAATTAAATTAGGCTGTGAGGGGGTCAGAGCCAACCCACCTCTGATATACCTTTGTGCTGTGAAGTGAGGTAGTAGCTAGACCTGTCACGATAACAAATTTTGCTGGGCGATTAATTTTCTCAGAAATTGTTGCGATAAACGATAATATTGTTTGAATTTTGACATTAGTAATTGTCAAATTTAAGAAGAAAAGTAGGTTAATTTCTATGTAGTACCTTTTTTGAGCACTCAATGGCAGAAAAAAAAGACTGTTTAAACCGAAGGATTCATGATAGTGAGGGAGCGAGCAGCAGCGTGTCTCTTCAAGAAAAATGGGAGGGAGGCCCCTTGTGACATGGGCCGTCTGTTCTTGTTTTTTGGTTTTCAAAATGGCGGACACTCGGAATGTTTTGAGCTCTTTAGCATAGCATTTGTCACACAAAGCTTTTAATAAAAACTCAGTAAACAAGTTCTCAGCTTCTCTTTACAGAGAAAAACAACTTGTTACACGAAGGCACATGTTTCAACCGTGAATTTTGGAGCTTCTACAAGACGGAGGTTTTTTCCCGAGGTCGACCTGTTAGCTTAGCTCGTAGCTTAGCTGCTTTTAATGATCCAAAAACGTGCTTTTTGACGGTTAAAATGGAATTTAAAGAGAAAGGGAGGGGTCAGTAAAGAGCACCGGAGTTTAGTTTGTTGTCATCCAGCGTCTTCAGTAGAAAGAGAGAGACATGAAGAAACGATAAGACAATAAATGAAAATGAGGTTGATAATTTTCATTCATCATGCGAATAATTGATTTGTTATTTATCGCGACAGGCCTAGTAGTAACAGAACCAAAACGGTTGACGTGTAAAGGTAAGGTCTTTGTAGCTCCATATTGATCTGTGTGGTCACCTGGTAGCTGGATTAAACAACAAATGGGTTTATTACCGAGAGAAGATCAATGATGATGCACAGCATCTTTGTACTTAGTTTAATGTTATTTATTCACAAACCGTGTAACTGGAAACAGCTGCACGCCGGTCCCAAGCCCGGATAAATGGGGAGGGTTGGAGAAAGCAATGGCAAACTACTCCAAATATTTTTTGCCGAAATACTCTATGGATCACGACGAAACGCTCTCACGTATAGTGTCGGATGGCAGGACCCCTGGGCCAGAAGGTACTCATACAGCTACCAGGGAAGAGCAAGGCAGTGTTTCGAGTAGCTCAGGCACTAATGACGCGGGTAGGACAAATCCATTAGGACTCCTATCTGCTGATGTAGCTTTAAGAGAAAGGACCTGTCTGCGCTTATCAAGAATCCACATTTTTGGAACATGGAACGTCCGTGGCATGAACACGGGCAAACTGGAAATTGTAAAAAAGGAAATGCAACGGCTTAACATCGATCTTCTGGGCATCAGCGAACTTCACTGGAAAGGAAATGGCTATTTCAACAGCGATGATTACACTGTTTTTTATTCCGGAAATGATAGAATAAAGCGAAAAGGAGTAGCTTTTATCACGGCCAAGGCAGTCACCAAAGCTGTTCAAGGTTTCAAGGCAATAAATGATAGGATCATAGCCATACGTATCAATGGGAAACCTCGCTCAATCACAGTTTTACAAGTCTATGCCCCCACAACCGACGCGGAGGATGAAGAGATTGAGAACTTTTTTTTCGATCTCCAACAAGCAATCGAACAGACTCCCACCAAGGATGTCATTTTCATAACTGGGGATTTTAATGCAAAAGTCGGTTCCAGTGAAGATAGTCCATATGTTGGCAAATTCGGGCTGGGTGTGCGGAATGACGCTGGCGATCGCCTGGTTCAATGTTGTTCAGAAAATCATTTAGCAATCATGAACACATGGTTCGAACAACCAAAGCGGCGTCTATACACATGGACAGCTCCAAATGGTGTGTATCGTAATCAAATCGACTATTTCCTGTGCCAACAGCGATGGAAAAGCTCAGTATTGGCTGTAAAAACATCTCCTGGAGCAGATTGTGGCTCAGACCACCAGCTCCTTGTTGCTAAAATCAAACTACGCATCAAAAACACCAGACAGCCTACAGCAACACGTTGCTTTGATACAGGTAACATCCCTCCACTTTATGCCGTTGAAATCAAGAAAAGTTTTGAAGTGCTCTGCACAACTGGAAAAGACCCCGACGAACTTTGGGAGGAAATCAAAGCCATCACACAAAATACAGCGGAAAAAATAGTCCCTTTGAAAAAACCAGGAAGAAGAACTCAGTGGATATCGGACGAATTGATCCAAATCGCCAACTTGCGCAGAGTAGCCAAAGCTACTGGTAACAGCACAGAATTCAGAAGGCTAAATGCGATATTTCAAAGGAAAGCCAGAGAAGACAAAGAACATTACTGGAACAATCAATGTGCAAAGCTGGAAGAAGCAAACAAGTTAGGTCATACACGAGCTCTTTTCACCTATGTGAAACAGACCAGGGCACCGTTTGCAGCACGCAAAGCAGCGGCCATCAAGGACCACGATGGAAAATTATTACATGACAAAAATCAAATCAAGCGTAGATGGCGGGAATACACAGAAGAGCTGTACTCAGACCATCAAATAGGACCGATGGAACAGGCATGTCAGGTCGAACAAGAACCATGCATTCTTGAGGAAGAAGTCGAGTGGGCTTTGAAACAACTACCAGACGGAAAAGCCTCTGGAATCGACCATCTTCCTGTTGAACTACTAAAAGCAGTGCCGATTAAGCTTTTAACAGACCTATGTCAAAAAATCTGGTCCACCAATTCGTGGCCCAAGGACTGGAAAAGATCAGTCTTTGTCACTATTCCAAAAAAAGGCGATGCCCAGGAATGTTCCAACCACCGTACTATCGCCCTCATATCTCACGCAAGTAAAATCCTTCTGAAGATCATACAGAATCGCATTGCAACGATTGTCGATAAGGAACTGCCGGAAGTTCAAGCTGGTTTTCGCAAGGGACGCGGCACTAGAGACCAAATCGCAAATTTACGTTGGATCATGGAGAAGACCCAGGAATATCAAAAGGACGTCTATATGTGTTTCATTGACTACAGTAAAGCTTTCGACTGTGTTAATCATGAAAAGCTATGGAAGTGCCTGACACAAATGGGCGTCTCAGAACACATCGTACAGTTAATAAGATCTCTTTACAACGACCAAGAAGCAACGGTTAGGACGGCATACGGGAACACGGAGTGGTTTCAAATCAGGAAAGGTGTTCGTCAAGGCTGCATCCTGTCACCAGTTCTATTCAATCTGTACGCAGAAGTGATCATGAGGCGTTGCAATTTGGAAGAATCTGAAATTGGAATCAAAATCGGCGGCAGAAACATCAACAACCTTCGGTATGCAGATGATACAACCCT
>NC_056502.1:32941650-32947596 GCF_014905685.2 Nematolebias whitei | reverse complement strand
GGATGGATGGAAGGATGGATGGATGGATGGAAGGATGGATGGATGGAAGGATGGATGGATGGATGGAAGGATGGATGGATGGATGGATGGATGGATGGATGGATGGATGGAAGGATGGATGGATGGATGGTCAAATTGTATGTAAATTATTTATTCTTTTAACAGTTTTTTAAGTTTTCATGCAACTCAGTTTGCTGTGGTGACCCCTGAATAAGGGAGCAGCCAAAAGAAGAAGAAATATATATATATATATTTTTAACAAAGTGCAATTTCCTTCTATCAGTTATTGATTTTTGTTGTTTTTGTAAAACCCTCACTATATTTACAGATTTATGAAGGGTTACTCAAAAGTTTGTGTTAAAATTAAAGTATAAAATATCACCCTGATAATTTGCTGTATCTTATCTGCATTAACTTCTTAAGTCAAAAATCATACAGTTTCCAAATGGCAGCCAGGGCCACAAAAAAAAAAAAATCACTCAAAGGGGCACAAATGGTCCCTGGACCTGACTTTGGACACCCCTGCTTTAGTGTCAACTTGATTCAGACTGGCTGCTAAGTGACCTTGACAAAGTCAAAAATGGCTTTTACTCTATTATTTTAGATACGGAGCTGATATTTGGTGTGGTAGTAGCTGAAGGTTATATCCAACTCACACTACGAATGCACAAAATCTTGCAATGCCACATGAAAGCTGATCTTAGTTTAAAATCTGCCGTAAAAGGCAGCGGGTGATGTGCATTCCTTTAAGGTAACAATGTGAAACTCCAGCTTTGTTCCAAAGAGGAATACTTTTTGTCTCTTTTTGTCTCCCGTAGGTCCAATTGTGCAGAGAACATCCGGAAGCACATTCTCCACACGGGGAAACACGATGGCGTGAAGATGTACAACTGCCCCAAGTGTATTTATGCCACCAATTCTCCCATGGAGTTTCGCAACCACCTGAAGGAGGGCCACCCAGATATCGAGAACCCAGACCTCGCCTACCTGCATGCAGGTAAAGTTTAGCTGTTTCTAGGCTGAGGATTGATTCAGACATTTTGGAAGTTTCAAAGCTCAAATGAAAATATGTGTTTCAGTCCTGCTGTTTTTTTTTTTTTTTTACTTAAAACCTCAAATATCAGATGATTTGTTTCAGCTGCTGACCTACAAACGACAGAGTCAGCTGGGCTCGATAGAAGAACGAAAAGACACAAACACACCGATTTATTTACTTTATTTGTCACTTTTGAACCCTTAAAATGTCTTTACAAACCTCTCAGACTCACTGACCGGCCTATAACCAAGAACTGGATTTGCACAATGTTTTAGTCATATTGTTGAGCTTCTTTGTTGTTTCTGTATTTTCTGACCTGTCTCACCTTATTCCTTCATCTAAGCAGTTTTCTTCAATTGCTAAAATGAGTGCTACAAAAGATATTTCCTTTTCTTTATTAATTATTACTCATAGAAGTAGTACAGATCCTCTGTCTTTCTTTATTTTTGCTTTTAGAAGGTGTTGACCCTTGAAGTCTCTTGTTCAACTCCAGTGCAATGGTCCAGACTATTGAGTGCAGTTTTGTGGTTGGATCAGGTCTTGGTACCCAGTGATGATGAAGGCTATCAGGCCACAAAGAAGCTGTTCTCAAAGATTGCTGGTCTGGTCGTTCGTGCCAGTCGCTCAGGCCACAGAGACGGAGGAAATCTTTTTCTTCGTCTATCGGGTTCCTTTGTGTCCCGGTGTTCATCTTTGTCCTTGAGGACCTCCAAATCCAATCGGTAGAGTGTCTGTCCTTTAGCGGAGCAGTGAGGACAGCTTTATCCTGTTATCCCTCTGACCTTACATAAAGACAGCGGGGCTGGAGGGGAGCTCTGTGGAAAAGAGGCCAGGCGAGGACATCACTGGAGCACGGTTGCTTTCTGGTGATGCCATTGTTGGGGGGGGGGGGGTTTCCACCTGGAACTGAATAAGCAAGGGTTGTGCCCTTGTTCCGACTCTGAAAAGTTTAGTTTTAAATTTGTGAATTCGGCCTTTAGCTGGTGTATTTTACTGTCGTCAGATTTGAGCTTGTTCTTTCGTTTCCCTTTATTTCCACCTCCTAACCTCTCAGCTTGACCTTTTTCCCATCGAGTATTTTTTAAAAACACCTCTCTAAATTTCTCTCACCTTTAACCAAAGCACATTTTTAACTTTATATTTACCTTTTTACCCCCATAATTCCCCTCACCTTTGTTTGTCCTTACTCACGACTGACCTTCAGGAAAGCAGATCTTTTGTGTTTTTGCCCTTCTCCAAGTTTAACTTGTTAAACCGCAGAAAAGAACAGTGGTGCTCAGTAACGTCTGGTTCCCCTCGCTCATTCAGGCTTGTGCCACAGGAGAGAACGTGCCGTCTGAAGGAAGCACTTCCTCCTCTTTCAGTCAAATTAAGTGGCATATTTTCAGGATGTCTAATACGTATTCAGCTCACGCCACACTACAGACAGGAACCAGTGACTGACAGCAAAAGAAATCACCTCAAATGCAGCTGATATTCTTCTTTTTTTGCTTCAAATATTTAAATAAAACTGTATCGTATAGAGGCATCTAAATAAACGTCTCTTAACCTGTCTGAGGTGAGTTGAAAGGAAGTGTAAAACTGCACTTCTGAACAATTCTTCATCTCCCCCTCGAAAAAGGAGGTAAAAAGTGAGGTGGAGGTTGTAGCAGGAAGAGCAGCTCTTCATCTAAGTCGACAGAACGAGACCAAAAGAAGGCGATGGGGGAAAAAGATTAAGCAGGTAGATGTTGAATTAACCTGCTTGTGATTGCTCTCTGTCAGAGTGGCACCGGGGCCATCAGCGAGAGGCAAATCGTCTGTGATGGCCTTTCCCGCTGTTCCTCCTTTAAAAGACACAGATCAAACGCACCCCAGTCGCGGGCCCTCGCAGCTCCTCGCACCCGATTGATTGACACCCGAACGTCTCAGCCGCTGTTCTGTCTTTCCGAATCACTTCTTCCCCTCGTCTCGTCCTCGCTCCCGCGTCCTTTCTTTATTCAGCGTCGCACTTCGAATTAAAGCCCTTCTCAAGGATGAAAGCGGAGGTCCTTTGCAAGCCAAGGAAGAGAGGGAATTAGACCCAGAGAGTGATGGAGGGGAATGATGATTAGGATATGAGGGGCAGAAAGAAGAGAAAAAGAAAGAAGGTTAGATACGTGAGGGGAAAACGTTGCTGACGGGACACGTTCTAATAAAACGGTAATGACAATTGTGATCCATGTGCGATATGCAAGAAGGAGGTGTGATCTCACCATAGATGGAGCAGTGGTGCTACAGGTCCATCGGGGCTTTGTAACATTGGAAAACAACCCCTCAAATAAAACTTTTCTCTAGTACTTGGGGCAGCTGTGGCTGAGTGGTTAGAGTAGTCGTCCTCCATTGAAAGAGTTGGGGGTTTGATTCCACCAGCATTCACATGTTGAAGTGTCCCTTGGCAAGACGCTGAACCCATCGTTGCATCCAATGCGTGTCCCATCGGTGTATGAATGTGGTAAAGCTCTGATTAGTCTTTATAGAGATCTAGTAGAGTGCTGTATGAAGTTAAATGAGGGCACATATTGTGTTGTAAAGTGCTTTGAGTATTTTGATCAGATAGAATGGTGCTATATAAGTACAGTCCATTTACCATTTTAGATGCTGCAGCTCTTTTTCTTCTTGTGGTCGCTCGGCTTCGAAGTCAAATTTGTCTCCAAAACTCTGGAACGTAAACAGGTGAGATGTGGTCTGAGCTTCTTTATGCTTTAATTGTGAAACATTTTTCTAATTTACAAGCGAGGTTATAATTTTACACCTCAAGGGCATTGAGATCACATGCTTTGTAATTAGCTAACAGCTACTTAGAATCTGATTTTTACTACTTAAAAAGGGAAAATGGAAAACTAAACTTCTTCAAGGCATTGTTGCTGCTTTATGCAGATTATATTTTCCATAATAACGTGTGATGGATAGCCAGCGAGGAGGGCCAGGGGTGGCCTGGCTCGTAAGTGATGATCTTAATACTCCAATATAACCACAGGCAAATTCGTTTCTTCGCTTATAGGTTGTTCTTTATTAAACAAATCTGTAAACAAATACGGGTTCTGATGGCTTTTACTTAAGTTATGCATCTCTGTGCCTCCCCGCCCACCCCTCCTCGCCTTCACCTTCTGTTGTCACGTAATGAAACATTGTGAGTTTTACTTGCGGATCAAGTTGCAGCGGCGTGTCGGATCGTGGAGGACAGGTGTGTACGTCATGCAAATGCGTCCTGCTATCCCGAAGCATATGACACCGCGTTGACGTTGTGAAAGAAGCCATAGATACCAGCGATAAAAATCAACATCTGTTTCTAATAACAATGTGTTATATGTGGCACCTATTTATGTGTGTGTGTTGGAGGGACACACAATGCATCACAATTAAAAAACAACAACACTGAGAGGACTTGAAGTCGTCAGCACTCGTGATAAACTTGTGTCCGCGTGTCACCGTCCTTATGTTGCATCTGCATGAAGGATAATGATGAAATACTATAATCTGTTCAGATTTTATGTAAAAATCTAAAGAACAGGGATGGAGAAATGTGCTGATGTTGTCACAGCAGCAGCAACTGTTTTATTTTATCCTACACCTTAGGAGATTAGTTGGAGCAAAAAAAAAAGAACTAAACATTTTTTTATAGGAAAACTGTCAAGCTATGACTATAAAAGTAAAGAATAGTGAGAATTTTGCTTTAAATATTGATTTTTATTGATTTTTAAATATTGATGTCCCCCCGTCGCAGACCAAAGAGGGAACTTGGAAATTCCCTCCGTCCGTCTGTCTTGACTGGATAACTTGAAAAATTAGTATGGTACAGATTTCCATTTTGGTGTAGCTGCATGTAGGTGCAAGAAAGGTCACCATCGAAAATAAGGGTGCTGTGTCAAAATTCAAGATGGCCACCACATAGGTTAGGTTTATTTGTCAAATGCAGAATCAACACGAGGTCAGCAATGCAATGAAATTCTCAGGACCAGAAGAACCATCTTGACTCACCAAACAAACAAGAAGAAGAAATACCAAAGCATGCAACAACAGAAATACAAAAACAACTTGCCAAAAGTGAAATGCATGCAGCACGGTCCTGTTAGCAGAGTGGTTCTGTTGACAGTGCGGTTCTCTTAGCAACATGTTCTCGTGAGCTGCATGGTATTGTTAGCAGTGTGGTTCGGTTAGCGGTTTGATGATAATAACAACTGTGGCAATGACAACGACTGCCCTCCAGAACTGGGTCCGGCAAACACAGAACATCCAAGGTTTCCTTGCGGAACTGAACTGTTCTGTAGAGTTTGGCCCGTGCAGGCAGATGGTGGATCATGGAGACGGTCACCATGACAGACTGATGATGGCATGATGGCAAGGCAGCGACACACAAAACTCCAGAAGTGCGTTGCAGTCATACCCGTAGCGTGGGTGTGCAGTGTTGGCACAAAAAGAGTTAAAACAAAAACAACAGGAACAAAAGAAGAGTGAGTCAAAGCTGAGCTCCCGTCATTGCTACCATACTGCGGCGCTCGTTACGTCAAAGTGTATATATATATCCATCCATTATCTTTACCCGCTTCTTCCATTTTGGGTCATGGGGGTCGCTGGTGCCCATGTCCAGCAATCACTGTGCGAGGGGCGGGGTACACCCTGGACGGGTCGCAAGTCCATCACAGGGCCACACAGAGACAAATGAGACAAACAACCACTCACGCTCTCATTCACACCTAGGGACAATTTAGAGTTACCAATCAGTCTAACATGCATGTTTTTGGACTGTGGGAGGAAACCGGAGTACCCGGAGAAAACCCACGCATGCACAGAGAGAGCATGCAAACTCCACCCAGAAGGCCCCTGGACCGGGGTTTGAACCAAGGACCTGCTCGCTGAGAGGCAGCAGCTCTACCAGTTGCGCCACCGTG
>NC_056502.1:32931310-32941550 GCF_014905685.2 Nematolebias whitei | reverse complement strand
ATATACACACATATAGGTACATGTATATGTAATGTATACATACAATGTATGTATGTATATGTCACAGTAATGCACGAACATACGCTGAAAACGGCGCTGTGCGGCCATGTGCGCCACATAACATGAAAAATGCACGCATGGGACAGAAGGAGGTGAGATGTTGCTTCAGCCTCAGAATTATAAGGAAGAGGATAAAACCCATCCAAGGTTATCACTCTCTATCTGAATGAGCTTGTGATGTTTTTCAGAGCAGAGTTAAAACGCAGTACAGCTGAACTGCCGTCAGCTTGAATTCTGAGACATGAAGAAGTAACAGAGAGCAAACAAACACTCTCTTTGCCAACGTCAGAACTAACAGCAGGGCTGTTTTAATGACAGAATTTAAGTGAAACCTGATCTAAAAGCTCAGAATGTGCTTTGATCAGAGCGTGCAGGACCATCATTAGGTCTCACTGTGAAGCTAGTGGATGTGACACCGCTCTGTGTCTCCGTACACCTTTCACTTCGTGATTCTGCGTCAAAGAAGGCGGTGGCGTCGTCCCGCGCATAGCGTCCCGCCACAGAAAAAAACACTCAGCGGACCTGCTGCCAACAACGCCTTTTTCGAGGGAATCATCCAATTCACCTCGAGAAAAAAAACATTAGAAAAGGCAGTGGCGTCGTCCAGGGAGTAGCAGCCCTCCACGGAAAAACATTCAGCGGGGATGCTGCTAACATCGCCTTTTTGAGGAAATCATTTGATTACCGCGAGGAAAAAAAGCACGTTAGAAAAGGCGGTGGCGTCGTCCAGCAGGTAGCAGCCCTCCAAGGAAAAACTTTCAGTGGGGCTGCTGCTAACATCTCCTTATTTGAGGAAATCATTCGATTACCTCTGGAAAAAAACGTTAGAAACGGCAATGGCGTCGTCCAGCGGGTAGCGGCCCGCCACGGAAAAGCACTCCTCGGCGCTTACCTTGAACAATGCTGCTCGTCTGCTTCTCCTGGGGGAGGAAGAGCTCACCCTGACGGCAAGAGGTTGGCGTGGCGGAGACTCGGGCATCCTTAGCAAAGGTTGTGCTGGTCAAAGCTGGACAACTTTTCCTTCTTCGTTCTTCTGACAGTTTTAGCAAGCTGGCTGAAGAAAAAATGGGAGCCGATTACCCGGTCTCACCGTAATTTATACGGACCGGGGGTAAGGCCCACACAGCAGGTGGGCGTGGACTAAAGTTTTCAGTGCTGCGCGCCTAGGGATACACCCACTAGCTACAGTCTTAAAGGGCGAAGCCTATACGAAATAGAACAATCTGTCATAATTTTCCCTTCATAAATGAAGGATGGGAGTGTCAGAAAAGTTGAATCTTTTCTTGCTGTGATGAGTCAAACATGGTTGCATCTGTTTTTAATTAGTAAAGCCCAGTTGAAACGTATTCTTCTCTTTCTGTCACTTTTGTTTCTGATGTTGTGGACAGTGCATCGAGGACAGCCACGATCTGCTGCTTTAAGACACTAAAACGCTTCAAAGTGCTCACGTCTGCTGAACTACCGGGCCTGTTTAAACCAGTATAAAACTAGCACCATTCGATTTGTGAAACTGAGGCTGAGACAGTAGGTTATCGTTGCAAATGAAGAGTATGAAGCTGAAGTGATGAGCTGCAGAATATTATGGATAATGTACAAAGATGTACTGAAATTGTTCTTTTGTTATTATTTTAAAAAAAAAATTACATGAAGGCTCAAGATGCAACATGAGAAAATTATAGTCTGAAAATACAAAGTGGAAGTTGTGTAAGAACCCTGTGATTACATACAAATGACACATCCGTGGTCGTTTTTGTTCTGTGAGTTTACAAACCTAATTAGAAATCAGTTTGGATACCCTGACACAGCTCTGAACGTAAAACCTGAACATTTGGCTGAATGTTGCAGAGTTCATTGGAGAACTTGGGAATAATAAAACCGTCTAATTGTTCTTTAATATCCAGTTTTTACTCATTAACATCCACTTTCTGTATGTTGTCTTGTTCAAGTATGAGAGTTGAGGAACAGATGCTGGATGTTTGTCCCCCAGGAGACATGCAACAGTAGATCTGTGAGTCTTTTTGGGGTTAGCTGTGCATTTTATAAAGGAAAACACACACCTGAACACACGCTCGTCAGTTGTATACATCTCAGAAACCAATCCAGGGCCGGTCTGGGACCAGCAAGCAGCATTTCCTGCGTAATGACCTGCTCCAATGAGCATGAAAACTCTCCCAACTGGCTGCATTCATCACACATCAGACACAGCAAACGCTCTCTCGTCTCGTCCTCGCCTTTCATCCTCCTGGCGTCGGTCCGAGGGTCTCCGCTCTGATATTTATCGGCTGTCCAGAGTCGTGACTGACAGGTGCTGTCGGAGTAGACACTGTAGGTTTTTGCCTACATTTAGTTTTTCGCCTCCTTCAGGTCATCTCAGACGACTTTGTTTCCCCGTGATGAATGACGCCGGGACAAGCGGTGTCTTTGCCAGACTGGGTCAGAACTCTGCCTCCTCTCGAGCATCCGGACGGCTCGTGTCGCCGTCGGAGGACTTGAGGCAGATTGACGGCGCATGATGTATGCTCCCTGGTGTTGCGGTGACACAGTTAGGTTATGTTTGTGCTTATGTTGCAGTGTTCTGAAACATTGCAGATGGCTATGTAGGGCACAGCCGAAGAACGGAAATCTGTTTTTAACAAGCGCCTCTTCTGATCATGGCATTTAGATGGCTGTTCAAGTGGAAGATAATAACCACAGTCCAGCTGCTGTTTTAGCCTCTTAAAAATGTGTTTTTAACTCCCTTTAATATTGCTTTTTCTGTCTTGAGCTGGTTTCAGCAGCTAATGAGAAACTCTTCCCTGAGTGCTGCGGTCCCGGTTTTGTTTTGATTCACTACACAGATTCCCTCGTGAATTAGATAATCGCTTACATAAACTCTTTGTTTTTAGATACTCTGAAGGGATTTACAACTATTAAAAACAAGAAATATCTGCTGTACTTGTAGCTTCAGTGTCTGTTTTATGAATAAAGTGTGCATACAATGTGTTATGTGAATGGCGTGAGGCAGGGCGCCTTCTCGTGTTTGGGACGGTGGTATTAGGACACTCATCCAGCTGTGGCACACCGCTAATCTACACAAGATGAGAAAGAAACACACATAGCAGCAGTTATTGGTGAAAAGTATGAGTCAAAATAACTTAAAAAAGAAAAGTAAAAATAATTATTAGAGCAGATAGAGAGGCGAGAGCAGACTGCAAATTTTCACTTTCACCATATCGTGCCCTGTTGTGACCCTTTCCGAGGCAACGGTACTCCACAGCACCAACATGTTTTCCCTGATCCGCGCTCTCATTGGCTGAAGTGCACTTCTGAGATCTCCAACGCGACCTTTGCCCCCCTTTTGCCGTGCCAGGGACCCTCATGTTCCTCCTTTGCCTCTCCACCCCTCCATGCGTCGCCTGTTTTGGTGGCTCTCCAAATATGTCACCATCTCTAATTAGCTACAGGCTCAACTTTTCCCCAACTAAACAACCAATTAGCAGCACTTTAGCCCTGCCCAGTCCCATGTTTCCTGATACAGTGGCCTATTAGGGCCCCTTATTTCTTCCCCAGCATAATTGAATCCCCTGGCTTCTCATCAGTGGGCTAATTTAAGCCAATGTGCAGAGTTGGTAATCAGACAGGTTGCCCATTAGACTATCAGACCCCAATTAAGTGCCCTCTTATTTCCACCACAACAAGCCACCATCACTACTGCTGTTATTGCAGTTCCACTTTTAGTGCTCCGTTTTGTTTGGGGAAATCTTTGGTTTGTTTGTTGAAGAAAAGGAGGGAGGAGAAAGAAGGAAAAAGGAGTTTTGATCTCGTGTTATTGCTGCTACAAGTGGTGTTTCAGTAGATGTACTTGTAAATGAAGGCTGGGGCCAAAGAGCTTAAAAAATGCAAACCAGAGCTGTTTTTTATGTTTGAACACTTCGGTAGGCTACTGATCAAAACATGTAAAATAGGTTGTAGGCGAGTGATGGAACATTAATGTCAGGGGAATTTAGGTCAAGGTTTATGGATGTTTATAAGTGCTAAAGTTAAATGAATGTTGAACCATGTGTGTGAGGAGCAGAGTTCTTTTTCTCTCTCAGGGAAGAGCCTACAGGCACCTGATGTCTCCAAGTCAAAGAAGCGAGGTCATCATGCTGATAAGCATGTATAAAACACTTCCTACTCACTGTCCGGATGCAGATTCTCACGACGAGGTTCCAAGCATGTAACTTTAAACATCTGTCAAAGTGTTTCATGACTGTCTGCCCTCGCAAGTTAACTGGGTTAAAAATCTTCTCCTATCTTTGTGTGACTTCTTTTTTGTAAGTAGATGATGAAAGGATATTTAACCAACATTTAAATTCAATTCAATTCAAAAATAATTTATTAATCCCAGAGGGAAATTAAGCATTGTCGTAGCTCATCATCCTGGATTCATTGAAGAGTTGTTATAGATGCTGTGCTGATAGCTGTGGGCAGGAAGTATCTCTTGCAGCGAATCTGAAGAATCTGGCCACAGATACCGATCCGTCCACCCTGATCCAGCTTGCTGTCAGATCCGGCGGGTCTCTCGGTCTCCTTGGCAGCAGGACTGCCTGAATGCTGGGCAGCGCTCCTCCCTGTGCAATGGTCACTCCTCCCAGCAGTCTGCCAAGCTTCTCGTCACCACGGACAGGCAGCTGAAGGTGGCGGGGGATGATCCCGGTCCTCCTGTTGTCACGAGCAGAGTTTCCCACCAACTCCAGGATCCCGGCGGTCAGGCACTCAAGCACCGCCACCAGGTTGACGGTAATTTGTCCACGTCACCTCTTTTTCAACTCATTTGGGATTTGGGGCTGTAGTTGCGGTATTTGAGCTTTTGAGATGTTAATCAGCTACTCCTGGTTGTTAAAAAAGCACCTTGTTGCCATGGTTACATATCATAACAAACGCCCAAAAGTAAAAAGGTTTCAGTAAAAATCTTTCCAGCTGCACAGCATCCAATACCAGAGGAAGTAATCGTCTGAAAAGAGTGATTTACATCCAGAAAAAAGAGGAATTAAAGTTTCCAAAAGCAGTAACTCAACATGACTGTAACAGAACTACTCCAACATGCAGCCACCCCGAGCGGCACAATTCTAGAACTGATGTTGCAAATACAATACAATACAATACAATACAATACAATACAATACAATACAATACAATACAATACAATACTGATTATACAAAACTAAACAAGTTAGTTTGGAACCAGATACAGACTTTTTGTGAATTTGTTTGTTTGTTTACCGTTGTGGAGCTAAGAGTGGACTTGGAAGTATCCTCTTCCTGTCTTGTAACCACAATAACTTGAAAAATAAGTGAGGTACCGACTTCCATTTTAGTGTGCGGCTGCATATAAGTGTATGAAAGGTCAGTATTGAACATTGAGATGCCACATCAAAATCCAAGATGGCTACTGCCATGTAAACCAACCACTGTGATCATTTGAGAAAAATATACTTTCTAGGTTTTATATTACTTAAAAGTATAGTTTCCTCAAATGATTGTGGTGGCCAAAGATTAATCTATGGTGGCCAAAGCCAACATTGGTTATCCCACCGGCTCCTTCGTTGTACCTGGTGGTGGATAAAATGGATCCCTTCACTCACCAGGATCCATCACTCTGCACCACCTCAGACAAGCAAAAAACAACCTCCCTCTGTTCTTCTCCACACTTGTATACATTGAAGCCCTATTTTTTTCGCACGGGATTAGTTTTATCTAGGGACCACATGCTATTTGTAATAATTACGGAGATTGTTTGTGTTGTTAGTCCCGTGCAAATCGGCCATGTCAGTAATTTGTACGGTAAAAATTACCCCGCAAATTACCTACTATATTTTGCTGAAGTCCGAGGTCCTGTGGTAAAACTAATCCAATGCGAATAGGCATCTCTGTGATTTGGACAGAAATGTTCAGGATCCGATACGTAATGAGGTGCTTTTTGTTTTTGTTCAAGCAAAATCATTTGGAAAATTATAGAACAAGGCTATTTTAAATGAACGTGCTGCTCGCTCCGGCTTTTTAATTTTTTTAATGTATTTTTCTTTTTCGCTTTGGCTTTTATACTGCTACTTCCTTCACCGCAGATGACAGGAGGTGCAGAGACACGCACATGATCAACTGACCCATCTATCCATTATATTTACCCGCTTCTTCCTTTTTGGGTAGCGGGATTCACTGGTGGTGCCCATGTCCAGCCATCACTGTGCGAGAGGTAGGGGACACCCTGGACAGATCGCAAGTCCATTTCAACCGGCGGGTCAGCGGACGCGTGGACGCTCACGCGCACGGCCGGTGACAGGTTGTCCATCTGAGCTTAACGTGGCTTTTTTTTAACCTCTTATTTAAACCAGCCGGTCAGATCTGCTTCCTCCTCAACAAGTAGATTAACACAATGTTATATTGTGCATTCTTTAGTTTTTTTTTTAGCTGATTTGTAAAACCACATCACAGCCTGAGACCGGCACATTAAGCACATTATTATGGACCGGCCCGGTCGTGACAACGCTACGCATTAACATCATATCTGGAAGATGTCCGTAAATTTCAGCTAAATCTCAGACTTTGGTTGTCCCATGCGAATGTGCCACATAAAAAGCAGGCTTTGGGGAGTAATTTATTTATTACATGTGGTCCCTGGGTAAAACTAATCTCGTGCGAATAGGGCTTTACACACCTGAATATCTTGCACTAAAAACACTTAGGTTTAGTTGCATTCCCTGTTCAGTTTCAGTCCCGAAAAGTACTGACCTGGACAACTACAAACATTCACTGTTCAAAGCCCTCAGAGACTGGGGACAACAGCATACCACTTGTTTTTGCCAGTTTAAATCATAAATGTGCTGAAAAATCTAATTAATTATAAAAAATGTTTTCAAACCGTTCTCTGCTGCCGCTTGTTTTAGCAAAATCTGAAGTTTCTTAGTGCTGCCTAAACTTAACAAATGGGTTAGAAATGGAAAAAAATGTGATAAATGAGAATATCTACCAAAGTGGAAAAGCCTTCAGTTATTTTTCTCTTCTTCCTCCTCCCGTCCTGTCTGAGCCGAGAGGAGTCGGAGTGTGAAGGAGGCCCACAGAGGCCCGGTGAGGACTGTCTTACCAAAGTGTGTCTCAAGTCTGGGACATTTCAGTGGATGAGGGTGTAGAAGGTAGCAGGAACTGTGCGTCTCCATGTCTTTGTGTCTAACGTCGGCGTCGACTCCCCGTAGCCTAATTAAAAAGGCGAGAAAAGCCACTCGCAGGGAGATTAAACCTAAAAGAGTAAATTAGCACTCGGAGCGGGTGTGGCGTATTCACACATCTGCACGGGCCATGAAATGTCTTCTGACACCTGTGGAAACAACGTGAAGACAGAAAGAAGGGGTGCAAAGACAAAGAGTTACCTTTTGTTTCTTCAGCACCACTCGTTTTATGAGTTAGTCCAAATAAGAGGAACTTCAGATTTAAAAAACATCATATTTTACAAGTTTGGGCATTCTTAGTGGATATTTGTTGGATGGATCAGCAGGAAATTATAAATATTTAGTCATTTTGCATAATTTTTGTTATTTGCTTTACTTGAATTTTTTTTAACAAGTTTGACTTTTAAAGAAAAAGCATCAGTGTAGTAAGATTTATGTCTGCAATAATAAATTTAAACTTGAACTGAATGTGATTTTAAATCTAAAGCTTGTACTTAACTTTAATTTGCAAAGAGTTTAAATTAATTTAACACAAATCTTGAAGTTTACAGCGTAATAAAAAAAATATATACAATCCTGTTGAAGACTGCATATGTTTAATCAAAATAAACAGAATAAACTATCCACAAAGGTTTTTGTATAATAAATCAGATTTTCAAGGATAAAACTAAACAATCCAACAGGCGACCTTTCAAATTTAACAATTAAACCCAAGAATCAGAAGACTTAAGTGGCAAATTAAATATCTTTTAAGTCTGGTTTTAGTTTTCCTTTGTTATAACAACTCGTATTTTAAACAGGAGAGTGGTGCCAGACCTTTTCAATCTGTTTGTTTTTTAATCACGTCAGCTTTTTTAATGTTAATGTTGTACCTTTTTTTTTATTTATGTTCATTAAAAATACTTTTGAATAAGTTTTCCTAAGCAAAAGTTTAATTCTTCAGACTGCAGCTGTATGAGAAGCTGTGTTTTTACTTCAGCGTTAAATAAAGTAAATCTGATTATTCTCTGGACAGATGTGGTGTAAAATATTCAGCACTGACTGTTTACATCGTGCAGAATGGACAGTGTTCGTACGGGCGTCTCTCTTCAGAGCAACATCAAAGATATTTATGTTTCCTTGTTATCTTTATGGCAGGAGGAAGACTCAGTGTTGCACTCTTCAATGAACCGTTTCCACAAAACAACTTCTTTTATCACATCAGCTGACGTTCTCACTCAGACTGAGCTCTACGTTGCGTTAACTTAACCATAACTTTAATCTTATTGAACACTTTAGTTTTGTCCGCAGTTTTTCAGCTTCCTGCAGAAGAAGAAACATGTTCAGTCCTGTTTCATACATAAGTTACATCTAGTGCAGGACTTTTATCTGCATCTCCATCTTCGAGTCGCAGAGGAAACAGGTCCAGGAGTGAACAGATCTCCCTCTCCCCAGGGGCTCTCCCGCTCCTCCTGAGAACCCCGAGGTTTTTCCTGGACAGAGAGGATCTAACCTCCCTCCAGACTGTTCTGGGTCTGCCTTAAAAGGGAGGTCATATCCTAATCGGACACCTGAACCACCTCAACTGACTCCTTTCGCTGCAGAGGAGCAGATGCTCCTCACCCTCTCTCCGAGGCTGAGCCCGGCCCCCCCATGAAGGAAGTTCTTTCAGTCATGACAAAACCTCATGAGGTGAGGGTTTGAACGTATTTCAATAAATCCAGAGTTTTACCTTTTGGTCTCAAGTCTTTCTTCACTTTGATCGACCGAAGCAACGCCCTCATTACTCCCCCACCTGAGGCAAAGACTCCCTCCAGACTTGACGGTCTCCCCAAGTTTTTTGTTTGTAATTTATTTTTCATAGACCCTCGAGGTAATAATTTGTTTCTTTCAGCTGATAAACTCAGTTTAATGTAATTTACAGTAAATCATAATTTTAATCAAACCCCTGAATTGTTACAAGTTTATTCATCTTATCAGAAAGATTAGATTTCTTGTATTGTTATTATTTTGCAGACTTTTTAAATGCACTTCAGAAATTAGCTCAACATTTGTCCCCATGATATTAAACTTTGTAAATAAACAACACAGATGTTTTTTAGAGTAATCTCTCGGTGTAATTACTTCCAGGCTTTAGACCAGGGCTATTCAACTGGAGGCCCGGGGCCAAATCAGGACCATAGGTGACCTCTGTTTGGCCTACCATTGGGTTCATTTTAAATAAAACTAAATTTTAAACCATAAAATTTTGTTTAATGACAATAATTGCTGGCTGTCCGGCCCCTGAGCTCTTGGCTTTCAGTAACTGTGGCCCCCCTGAGCAGTTTAGTTGAATAGCCCTGGTTTAGACGGAGCCCTTGAGGATCCGTCTACAACTTCCTGTGCAGCTCTGCCTGCAGTGCATGATTCAAGCTGCTACTTTGTGAGTTCTTACACACACGGTTCTGCGGGGTTGCCATGTGCACGATGTGTTTTAAACCAACGCTGCACTCACACACTGATGTCACATCATCAGTCACCCTGTTTCATATAAACATCCCACATTTCAGCAGCATGCAATAACCCCCCCAGGCTGCGCCGGTATCTCTTTACAACTATCTGCTCATTTTTGACCCCCTCAATCTTCTCTTTCTGCTCTCGTCTGGTGGCTTGTGCACGCCGCAACGTCTCAGCGTTTTAGTGATGTTGTTTGTGTGTTGGAGGAGAGTGAGTGATGTGAGTCTGGGCCGGCAGCCGAGCGCTCTCAGCCTGTTTGACTGCTATCAGACATGTGTGTTTGTTTGAAAATACTGTTTTGAGTGTGTGTGTGTGTGTGTGATCTGTCAGCGTCTTTCTCCAAAATCAGCCATCTAAGAGAGAATCTCAGCTCGGCACGCACCATTTCACACACAACTTCATCTCCCATCTTATATTCTTTGCCCCAAGGACTGAGCGTGGCTGTTTGTACATATACAGGATTTTTTATGTGCTGTGTGTGTGTGTGTGTGTGTGTGTGTGTGTGTGTGTGTGTGTGTGTG
>NC_056502.1:32915260-32931300 GCF_014905685.2 Nematolebias whitei | reverse complement strand
TGTGTGTGTGTGTGTGTGTGTGTGTGTGTGTGTGTGTGTGTGTGTGTCTGTGCATTCACGTACACTCTGGGTTCTTCTGTTTGTGAGGTGTGCAACAAAATAGATCTTAGTTCTGTCACGACTGGGCCTGCGGGCACAAGAGGCCCTAACGGATGTCTCTCTCAGCCAAAACACACACTCGCACGAACACACCCCGGAACAGGTCTGAGACCTCGCTCCCTCCTGGACGCACGGACAGGAATACAGATTCAGGCTCCTCTCCGAGATAGCGATCAGGCTTGCCGTGGCTTCAGAAATGCTATCTTTACCAGGCGGCTGAATTGATAAAACTCCCCCCCCCCCCACCCCCCCCCCCCCCCACGCATTTTATTACAAAGGCCTAGTTTGTAAAAAGGTAATCATTTACTGTTGCTGCTATCTCCCCTGAGCCATATATCTTCTGTCTTCACGGGACAAAGTTCCTCCCGCAGCTACCGCGGCTGTTTGTCTTTTTTCCCTCAGACTGCCTCTTTCACCTTCGGCTTCCTCTGAGTTTTGTTCTCGCAACGATCCACCCGCTCTGGGAGTGGATTTTAATAAAACTCACAGAAACTAATCATCTGACAAACATCCACCGCTGATTATAGTTTAAAATCAACCTAATTCAAGATGGTCGCCACAGCCGTGTGACTTCAGCAAACACAAAAATATCTACAGCTTGGTGCGTTTTTGTCTCCTGTCACAGAGCAACGTGTAGGAATTGGAAATACCTTCCATCCATCCATGCATGTTGTGAGCATGATACCTGGAAAAATAAGTGAGGTGCTTGGTGTGTGGCTGTATCTAGGCGTAAGAAGGTTTCCTTACAAAACTTGGGATGCTACATCAAAATCCAAGAAGGCTGCTGCCATATATGTACGTACATATGTAAAGTTTTGACTGGATAACTTGGAAAAATAAGCAATGCGTCAACTTCCATTTTAATGTGTGGCTGCATCTTGGCCTAAAATCAGAAATTGGTTTGCCAAGTCAAAATCCAAGATGGCCACCATCATATATATACCGTAAGTAAACTGGCCATCCCAATCATTTGAGGAAACTTATGCTGTCTAGTTTTTATATTGCTTAAAAGTTATAGTTTCCTCACATGATTAAGGTGGTCAAATAAAAATGTTACTAGAACCTCCTTCTTCCACCTGAGTAATATCACTAAAATTAGACACATCTGTTCAGTGCCCTCAGACGACTTCTGTTGTGACTTGGCGCTCTATAAATAAACTGAATTGAATTGAATATTAATCTATGGAGGCAGCACGGTGGCACAACTGGTAGAGCTGCTGCCTCTCAGCGAGCAGGTCCCTGGTTCAAACCCCGGTCCAGGGGCCTTTCTGGGTGGAGTTTGCATGTTCTCTCCGTGCATGCGTGGGTTTTCTCCGGGTACTCCGGTTTCCTCCCACAGACCAAAAACATGCATGTTAGGCTGATTGGTAACTCTAAAATGTCCCTAGGTGTGAGTGAGAAAGTGATTGGTTGTTTGTCTCTATGTGGCCCTGTGATGGACTTGCAACCCGTCCAGGGTGTACCCCGCCCCTCACACAGTGATTGCTGGACATGGGCACCAGTGACCCCCGTGACCCAAAATGGAATAAACGGGTAAAGATAATGGATGGATGGATGGATGGATGGATTAATCTATGGTGACCACGGCCCCCACTAGCCACCCTCTGGCTCCACCATTGCACCTGGTGGTTCTTTGCTGTGTTCACAGAAGTAAAAGCAACAAAATGAAAGTAGAAACAGACTAAAGAACTGATCCCGTTAGTATTATTGATACAGCTCAACACTATCATTGGTATCAGATGTTACAGTGGACTCTGTCATCCAGGACTTGATAAATAAATAAAAAATACAAAACAACTGGACCTCCTGTTCTGCAGCTGGTTCAGCCTGGAATATATTTGAAAATAAATCAGATTTGTAACGTTCAGACTGTCATAAAAGAATCAGAAATGGGTCGCAGGTAGAAAAAATAGATTTTGTACTCTTTCACCTGCAGTGTGAACATTTAGTTTAAGACAGGAAAAAGTGGCGGGCAATATGCATTCCTCCAAGGAAACCCCAGAACATTATTTTTCTATAGATTTGTGTTCATATAGAGGACAGAGGCTGGATGTGACGGTGAATGACGGACTAATCCCTTTGGGCAAATGCAGAATCCACCAGCAAGTACCAAAAATCTCATAATTTCAATTATCATATTTATCATATTTATTCATTCTCCCCCAGCCAGGCTTAATTCCGTCCCTCTCGTCCCTCGTTTCTTTGTACGTTAATCTATTTCCCCCCTTTCTTTGCTTTTTTTTTCCACCGGCGAGATGTGAGCCTGTCACTCACGATGACTGACAGCACTCAAGTGGCCTACGGAAAAGCAGCTCTTTTTTTTCTTCTGCCTTTCTTTCCTTTTTTCGCTCCGATGTTGTGTCGGCGATGCAGAGGCCTTATCAGGAAACCCAATTTACTGCCGTTTCTGTGGCACCGGAGGTTGCCACTCACGTTGACTGACAGCTCTCAGATTTCCCAGCTGCAGTGTAGAGATTTCCTCTAAGTTGTTGTATTTTTTCCTCCTCACTCTGTCATGGATTATTTTATCAGACATGAAGGTACTCGTGCAGCGAACACACAAAGACACAGCAGATAGACTAGCAGCGTTTCTTCTTCTCGCTGTTTGGTTTCCGCCTGACCTTGGCAGTTGTTTTGACTGACAGACAGCAGGACGTTTTTTTTTACAACTGTTTTATTCCTGAAAGAAAAACTAAATGTAAAAAAAAAAGGAATTTGACTAGTGCAGGAGCAGGTATTTCTCTGGTGTTGTGTTTTTCGTGTTTTGTTTTTAATAATAAAGTACATCACACATGGGAGGTTCTCATCCAAATCATGTGCGTTAACGTTTTCCTCCAGCTCCGTGTGGATCTTTCGTTGTTTATAAACACATTTTTATATCCCTCACCACTTGTTACACTTTTGTTCATCTTAGCACCAACATTACTGGTTTGTTCCACTTTGGAGTAAGCTGTTGGGGGAAGAACCAGTTTTGTTGTGTGTTTCCTTGACTGATGAAGCCTTCTGGATGGAAGGTGAAACGTTTCAGCACCAAAAAAAAAAAAAAGAAACTGTCCAGATGACCTGACTGAAAATTGTTGGATTGTATACCTGGATTATTGAACATAGACTTTGTTGGTTTGTGCGAGATAATTTGTTGTGGCGACCCCTGAAGAAAGGAGCAGCCAAAAGAAGATTAAAAAAAAAGTATAGTTTCCTCATATGATTGGAGAAGTTTAATCTATGGAGGCCAAGGCCACCATTGGCCACCCCCTGGCTCCACAATTGCAATGGTGGTAGATAAAATGTCTCCCTCCACTCACCAGGATATGTCAATCTGCACCGCCTCGAACAAGAAAATAAATAAAACCTCCCTCTGTTCTCCTCCACACTACAACTCCTTCCCACTTGAATATCTCGCACCAAAAACATTTAGGTTAACTCGTTCCTTCGGTTCCAGTCCAGAAAAACACCTATCTTGAAAACAAACATTCACTGTTCAAACCCCTCAGCGACGGGGGACGTCAGAGTACCACTTGTTCTTTGCCTGGATCTGAGCGGTGCCTCATACACGCCTGTGTGTGTCAAATATGACCTCCGAATCCCGAAGCTTATCGCGGCGGTGTTCCACATTATTGATAGCGTGCGGCGATATCGACAGGCCGAGCGCCGGCAGCTTTCAACTGCGCCGGCAAGCAGGATGGGACTTTGATATGACATATTGTGCGTCTCAGCACAGGCCATAAATAATTCTGACACGTTTTTGTATGCATGGGAAAGTCCTTGATTCAGCCTCCCATAAAAATAAACTTCTATTATGGAAGGTATTTGTCAAGTGGGCGCGTGATGGATGGCCCGGCGTTTACCCCGTGGCAGGACGATGGGTTATGGATGCCCGCCGCCCCTTGCCGGGGGAGGAGTCGCACCCTGCAACGCTGACACCAGAGTAATTACTGCCCTCCTCGCCACGGCAACAGAGAGAGGGAGACGAAGGAGGAGGGTGAGGGGATGTTTCATGCACACACCTGAACCTCCCTCCTGTCCTGTTCCAACAGGAGGCTGGTGGATGAACGGACAAACAGACCCATTCTGTGTTCTGCTGCCCCTGAACATGTCATCACGTGCTCACCAGTGCACTGAAACATATCACCAAATAAGTTTGGAGGTCTTGCTTTTGTACTTTTACTGACTAAAAAACACTTTTTGTAGTTTGGTGGCCCTGCAGACTCATAAATATGTACAGGCTCATTCTTATGGCCAACAAACCTGAGTGTCGTCAATCTGTGGACCCAGAAGCCATCTGAGGAAGAGGAGGAACGTTGGCGTGGGTTGAGTAGTGGCTGTGGGAGGGCGCTCTCCAAACTACCGTCCCCCCCACTACCTGCGTAGGTGTGCAGGTGGGGTGGTGGCACGGTGGAGTCACAGGCGGCAGCCCGTCAGTGGGAGCGACACCTGTTCCTCCATGCCCACCTCTTCCCTCTTACAGCTGTTTCACTTCCTCTGTAGAGTTCACGCTCCCCCCCCTCCCCCCCACACACACACCCCAGGCAGGCAGAATTAGGAAGGCGCTCGTGGCAGCAGGTGGGTAGAACCGGTCCAGATGTTGGTGCGTGCGAGGAAAGGAGGAGGCTTTGACGAAACACGAGCACAAACTCAAACAATTACGGGAACATTTGCAGCATCGCCTCGGTGCCAGTGAGCCGGCTGTTTCCTACAAGGTGCTGAATGTAAGTCAGCTGACATGAGCTGCACACAGAACCTTCAAGAATCACAGCAGAACATGGACCTGGACAGGTACACCCATACAAAACAATGTCCATGAAAAGCTTGTTGTCCAGTCTGATCGGAAGAGGTAGGACAGCCACAGAACTTTAAACCGTGAACGACACCATCACAGTTTTCTGCAGCTTTTAACAAAATTTTAAAATCATGTACGTCTTAAAATAATCAGTGTCTACAGTGCACGTTTGTGTACAGCCAGTGGTGCATAGTTGGTGCAGTGTTGTGGTTGTTGTCACCCGATTTTAGATTTAAACTCTTCTGTCACTCCCTGCAGGAGGTGCATGCATCTTCCTTATTTCTAATGGGACATTTTAGCCACAAACTAAAGATTATTTAGTTAAATAAAATTTAATTTGGTTAAATTATTAATTATTTAATAGTCTTAAAATGCCGATCCATCATTCCTCACCTGTAAGTTGATTTAAATGTAGCTCAGCCTGTTAGCATCTAGCTTCTTTTCAGGCAGCGTTCAGCTGGAGAGATGAGATGTTTGGTTCAGTCTGGAGAACATGTGTGAGCGCTCTCTTCAGGACTGAAAACATCCTGTCTGTATTTGGCCCCAAAAGTTTTTATTGTCTTCTGTAGCATGGACTGTTTCACACAGTTCACTGAAATTCATATTCCGAACATCTTCCTGTGTTTCATAACATAAGGATAGAGATAAATGCGGTAAAATAAAAGTAAACAAACATAAACTAGAATTAAAGTGTTCAGCTGAGATTGAGCAGCAGGTGCAACAAGATGTAAAAACACAACATTATAGATAAACCAGTAAGTAACCAGCTCCAAAGAGCAGAACAACAAATTAATCTGAAATTAAAAAGTCTACTCAGTGATTTATGCAAAGTATTTGTCCTGCTCTTGTCTGAAGCTACGTTCACACTGCAGGCAGATGAGGCCCAGATCTATATTTCTTTGCCCAGATGTGACTCATTTCTGATTCTGAACGTGACAAATCTGAGTTATTATTTTTTCAAATCCAAACCATGCTCTTATGTGGTAAGAGCTGGGCAGTTCGTGGTACTGAATCAGATCCGGGGCAGCACGGTGGCGCAACTGGTAGAGCTGCTGCCTCTCAGCGAGTAGGTCCCTGGTTCAAACCCCGGTCCAGGGGCCTTTCTGGGTGGAGTTTGCATGTTCTCTCCGTGCATGTGTGGGTTTTCTCCAGGTACTCCGGTTTCCTCCCACAGACCAAAAACATGTATGTTAGGCTGATTGGTAACTCTAAATTGTCCCTAGGTGTGAGTGAGAGAGAGAATGGTTGTTTGTCTCGTTTGTCTCCATGTGTCCCTGTGATGGACTTGCAACCCGTCCAGGGTGTACCTCGCCCCTCGCACAGTGATTGCTGGACATGGGCACCAGCGACCCCCGTGACCCAAAATGGAATAAGCGGGTAAAGATAATGGATGGATGGATGGATGGATGGATGGATGAATCAGATCCATATCTGATGGTTTTCAAAGACACCTCAGCCTGAGCGGTCATGTTGCATTGTGGGCGGATGGATGGATGGACGGATGGACAGATGAATGCATGGATGGACAGTTGGATGGATGGATGGATGGATGGATGGATGGATGGATGGATGGATGGATGGATGGATGGATGGATGGATGGATGGATGGATGGATGGATGCTGGATGGATTGATGGATGGACAGATGGATGGATGGATGAACAGATGGATAGCTGAATGGTTGGATGGTTGAATTGATGGATGGACAGACAGATGGATAGATGGAGAGATGGATGGATGGATGATGGATGGATGGATGGATGGATGGATGATGATGGATGGATGGACGGATGGATGGATGGATGGATGGACAGATGCTAGATGGATTGATGGATGGTTGGATGGATGAATTGATGGATGGACAGACAGATGGATGGATGAGAGATGGATGATGGATGGATGGATACTGGCGTAAGCTCGAGATATATATTGAATATTGAATATTGATACCAATGTTGTGCCGTTGAAAGCTCAGAACTCTGTACATCTTCAGCTAAAAATGACAAGTTGTTTAGTTTTTATTTATTTATTTGTTTGTTTGTTTGTCGTATCCTGGGTCACTGAGAATCTACAGCAACAGATGATACCAATGTTGGTGTCGGGTCGTTCTGACACAATCAGCACTTGAGTTTGTTTCCACCTTCAGTACATCGCTCCAGTTTTATAAATACAGTTCTACACCGGAGGGGCCTTCAAGAGACAAACCGGGTCCAAACAAGCTGAATAATTTAAACGGTTCTGATTGCACAGCAGCATCAATACACACATGCTAACATGTGTAGCAATACACACATGCTAACATGTGTAGCAATACACACATGCTAACATGTGTAGCAATACACACATGCTAACATGTGTAGCACCCATGGTTGCTGCTCTGAACACTGTGTGACGTGTCGTCTTCTTCTGCACACGAGGGCCTAAGATAATTCGTACGGTAATCTGATGGAGCTCGCATTTAAGTTAAAATGTGCACGAACGCACAAAGAAATCTAATCTGAGCCTCAACAGTGTGAACGCAGACTGGATGTAGTTTTAAATGTCAAAGGTCTGAATTCGTCGTGGAGAGGAACAGAAAACCACTGATGCAGAACTCACTGTTCTCCTGAACTGAAGGCCTCGCTTAGCAGAGCTCGCACAGATTCAGACTTTGTACGACCGTCTGCAGTGAAGTCACACGTGAGCTTCAGATTCATGACGTCAGATGCTTTATCTTCTGTCTTCAGAGAGCCCGCAGTGGAAGTTGTGGTGCAGCTAACGACCAGTAACAGTCAGCGTTAAGAGCTGCTTGTTTGCGTGAAGCCCACCTTGTTTAACCCAGTGACCCCGTCCTGAGGTTCAGGTATGGGCCAACGCTGCTGCTGCTGCTACAGACTGGAGGTCAGGGACGGGAACAGGCTTCGGTCAATAGGCTTAGAAGCCCATCAGGGACTATTGATTGTGGCGGACAGTGAGGCCAGCTCTGCACTAATTGTTTCTTTACTAGCCTGTGGCAAAGACAACAGTCACCGGCACAGACTCATGAATCTTACATCTGTTTTGTTGCGAAAGCACCGGCAGTTAATAGCCTTTGATTACTGAGGGGTTTGAGTGTGTGAGTGTGTGCGTGTGCGTGCGTGTGTGCGTGTGTGCACGGAGGAGCCTAACTGTGGAGGAGAAAACAAATCTGTGTTTATTATGTGCATAAGAGAATTTCACAAATGTAGGAAAGCAAGGACAGGGTTGGTTAAACATTTATGTAAATGTGAAGTTGACTAAGAGCTTAAGGCGAACTTGAGCATCAACGTTTTGATTGTTTTTTGTAAATTTAACTCGACTATTAAACCTAACAAACAATTTGTAGTTATTTTAAATATAAAATTTAATGATTCTTTTTCAGATTTAAGTCGGCTCTGTAATTTGTTCACAGTATAGACTGTTATTTTAACTCCTACTGTGTCTCTGCAAAATTAACATGGCGTTCCTTGTTTTGTTTTTTTACTAATCAAATGAAATGTTTTTGTGTTGCAGTGTGTTTTCAAACTGAGCAGAGCTTTTTATATGATCTGACTGCTCTTATTGTCTTAATGAAAATCTTCACAGGTTAAAAGGTTTTAGCTTTTAACAAAAAAGCTCCAGGTGTTTGGGAACGTGTGCTAATGTCTGTTAGCATGTGTGCTAACGGAAGTTAAAAATAGCATTTGTCCTTTGCAGAAAGCTGCTGCTCTGCCAGATTTGATGAAGAAGTGGATGACTTTTGTTCATATAGCTGAATGTCTGAAAGATTCAAAGATATTTTCAGTTTCTGTAACATTTCAGGTGGTTTCTTTTTTTTTGTGGGGGGTGGCTCTTTGTCATTTTGTTTTTTATTCGGTCAACAGCAGTGTTTAAGGATTTGGAGCTGTATAGAAAATAATAATAAAATACAGTTTTTTGTTTCAGTCGATCACATGACACATTACTGAGCATAAAACATGAACACAGGGTAAATTTTTATATTTAAAACATCACATCAGGCTTAAATTTATGTTTTGAGTTTATTTATTTTCACTCGTCAGCCTAACGAGAAGGTGACTTTCCTTCGCCTCCTTCTCACATCAGAACTCAGGTTGTCCTGAATGATGGACCAGACTGAAATTCTCTAACAACAAAATAACTTTATGAACTTGTGAAGTTTACAAGGACTGAATAAACGTTTCTTCTTTGTTGTCCCCCTTCGCAGAGCCAATAAAAGAAATTGGAAACACCTCCGTCTGTCTTGTGAAATAAGTGAGCTACTGACTTCCAATTTAGTGTGTGTGGCTGCATCTAGGCGTAGGAAAAGTCACCATCAAAAATTTTGCTGCCATGTCATGGCCACCACCATATGTAAATCCATCCATCCATCCATCCATTATCTTCTGCTTGTTCTTAAGTCGGATCTCAGGGGCAGCAGCTTGAGCAGGGAGGCCCAGATATCTCTTTCCACAGCCACCTCCTCCAGCTCTTCTGGGAGGACCCAAAAGCGTTCCCAGGCCAACTAAGAGACATACTGTAGTCTCTTCAGCATGTCCTGGGTCTTCCTCAGGGTCTTCTCCCAGTTGGACATGCCTGAAGCACCTCCCTAGGGAGGCGTCCAGGGTCCATCCTTACCAGATGCCCAAACCACCTCAACTGACTCCTCTTGATGTGGAGGAGCTGCGGTTCTACTCCGAGTCTCTCCTGGATAACTGAACTTCTCATCCTGTCTCTAAGGGAGAGTCCAGCTAATCTGTAGATGAAACTCATTTCAACCGCCTGTATCCACAGCCACTACCCAGAGTTCATGACCACAGGTGAGGGTTGGAACGTACCGATAAACAGAGAGCTTCACCTTACAGCTCAGCTCCCTCTTCACCACAACGGACCGGCGCAGAGTCTACAACTGCAATTTGAAGAAACTATGCTTTCTAGTTTTTACATTGCAGGTTCCATGCTTCAATCAGTGCACTGAACCCTCTTGCTGTTGGGTCTCTGCCTGGCCTGGGTCAGTTTTTCCTGTGTTTTGGGGTCTTGTTGGGGTTTCAGAGGATGGAGCGTTACCCACAAGTCATATCTGGTATTTTAACCCCTCTGCAGTGGCCATGCCGAGTACGACTGTGCAGTTTGTTTATTGCATACAGCAGCAGAGTTTGTGGCCAGCTGTCAGAGCAGCCAGCCTGTTGTGATGAAAGACACTTGGACCTTCCCATCCATTTCACATTTGCTCCAATCAATTATTCAACAGGACAGCCAATTAAAAATGAGGGAGAGCGGTCAGGGCCTCGCCCCCCAAAGGCCGCCACTAGACAACTCTCTCCGTGAATAATTGGTGCAATTAATTTAGCATTGAGCAATAAAGGAGTTCTCACTCTCTCTCCCGCTTCCCCTATATACCACAGAAGCTCTCAACACACCAGTCATTACAGACACACATCACACCAGGCGCTGCCGCAGAGCTTCCAGGATCTGTTCAAGGAGGCAGATCTGTACCTCCAACTGTTATTTACCCTCATTTTTATGGAAAGCGTTTGTGAATCCACGCTTTTAATGCTGTAAATCTCCATAAGATCGTTTCAGAGTATCAGCACGGACAAAAATAGGCTGAATAAAATGACACTTTTTGATCGCGCTGGCAGGGGTTGGCCTTATAATGATCGCCAGGTGGAGGTAATGCTTTATCTAGCTTGTTATTTCCCAGCTATACCACTAAAAATGTACACAAAACAAAAAAAATGCAGCTGTGCGCTCTGGGACATGCACACAGAGCCAATCTTGGATCTCAGCAGGAGAGGTTCTGAGCGAGGACCGAGGAACTTTGCTCAAACCCTGATCTAATTCCATACAAACAAATTACCCAATTTACTCTATTCTATACATTTCTTGCCCTTATAGTCTCTTATATGCAATTATGGTTAATTTGCTGTTGCCTCTTTGCAAGATGGTGCCTGTAGTATTAATGGCACCCACAGCTGGCACACACACACATCAGTAAGAACAGTCAGGGGGGGTTGAGACAGTGACAGCTTAATTCCACCACAACTCTGATTTATTCAATCACAATAGAAGGACGATGATGGACCAAAAACCCTCCTTTCATCTCCATCCTGCCGATCCCTCCTTCTATCTGCCCGATCTTCCATTTATCGATCAATGTTTAACTCCTGGTACACCCCTCCCCCACCTCAGTGAACCACCCCCCACCCCCACCTCTTTTGATAGCCAGATTGACAGTTGAGTAATTTCACCGTCAGCTCTGACTGACGCATGGTAATGGGAAGACGTTTCAGGGGCTGCATTACAACACAAAATAATTTCCAATTTACCGCTCATCAAAAGCACTCACAAAAGGAAGAGAGAGGGCAAGGGGGGGATGGGTAGAGAGGGGGAGGAAAAAGGGAGAGAGAGCGAGGACAGGGGAGGAGGTGAGGAGAAACACAACTGTGGATTTATGGCTTCAATTACTGATATTTCACATTTAGTTTAAAGCGACATGTTTTTGTAATGTGACAGGCTTCACTGGATTTGAAAACCTCTTCAGACCTCTCCACTCCCCTCTTCTTGTTTTCTTTCCTCCCTCCCTTTGTGCTGTGGAGATAATGAAAGGGCGAATCCAAGGGGGTGGATGTTGGGAAGGCAGAAAGCTGGAGGTTAAAGAAGAGAGTGATAGCTGTGACTCCTGAGCCTCTTTAGAGTCGAGGAATGGAGGAAGACGAGGCCCGAAGCTTTAATGTAGATAGATTGGACTGATCCTGGAGCCATCATTCACTTGGTGGGCTTTAATCTCCATCCTGCCTGTCACAGGCAGGAGTTACAGCTTCAACTCACTAATCATTAATGGACTTAAACTTTCCTGTGATAACTATTTGTAGGTTTGAAATGTATTTTTTTACAACCATGGGTTAGCACAAAGACCATGTTGTGGAAAAGTCTTGATATATTTCACCAAGGTTGTCATTATCAATTGTTGCATTGGAGGAAAGTCATTAAAGGCATGCAAGGCTGATTATATCTGATACAGAGGTAGCAAAGTTACTCGCTGTGCTCGGGTACTATACATATAATACAATAATTGCTCCCAGGAACAACTCTGCAGAGTACTACCGCAGCAAGGGATGGCATCTGAGCATCCCACAGGTTGTGGCAAACCACACATCTTGATAAGCACGACTTCCTGAGGAAAATAGGCTATTATTTTTGACTGTATAGCAAACGTAGGAGTGAGCCACCAGCAACAATTCAGACTACTTGAATGGACTTGTAGTGCCTCTGTTTTGGCTGCAGGTTTGTTCATTTCAGAGCCTCCATGTTAGGCGATTGAGTTGAAAATGGGTTGTTAAAACATCTTGTCAGAACCGCCCTAACTGTGCACACTGTAGTCATCTAGAGCTGGCACTTACATCCCAGTTTTCCATTGTTTCCATCAGTACTGTTCAGAAACCATTAAATACTTTGTCTTTTGAGTGGGATGGCTACAGATTTATTCCTTTATTTTCTATACATCTTTCAAAGGCGGGCTGTATTGTGATATAGTCTCCATACATCTGTAAACTTTCTCTTGTTCCGTCCAAAACTTTGGATCTGCTCGAGATAATTTACCGAAACTTCATACACGCATGCACCATCACTTGATGGACCTTGATGTACACTTTCATCATCCCTGCTTCAAGGTCAATGTCACAAATCAAGGTCCAAAATTATACAAGGCCTTTGCTTGTCTGGGTCATTGCTATAGATTGCTGTATTGTAATAATTTGTTGACTGACACATAACGTGCCACATGTGGTACTCTTGTTATATGGAAGACAGTGATGAGTGTTGGACTTATCTTATCAGTTTGGGAGTTTATTAAGATACGTGTTAATGACTCCTCAAACTTTATCCAATAAAATAAATGACAAGTGCTTTTGGGCCAAATGGTTATAAGGACATTCTGACAATTATAAAGACTGTTGGCCCAAGGAACCTCCATTTATATATTATTATTATTGTTACAATACACCCATCAAAAGGCAGACGTATTATGGTGTAGTCTCTGTTCATCTGGATGGACGTAACTTCATACACATGCAGCATCACCAGACGGCATGTCATATACACTTTTCATCACCCCAGCTTCAATATAAAGGTCACAAATCAAGGTCAAAGGTTATACAAGATCTTTGCTTGTCCAGGCCGTCACTATAGGTTTCTGTATTGCTGTGTAATGGTTTGTCGACAAGCGTATAATGTAACATTTGGGGTACTCATGTTCATATTGCACTGCCAGAAGTCTGCGATCACACAAAACATGGCCAAATGTGCGTGCGGTCAAATATCTTTATGCACATAACTTCACCCAATAAAAACAATGACGTGCACGTCATAGCAGATAACAGCAATTAGCTTCTACTTCAGCCATGTGAAGGCAGTTTTAATAGTTCAGGTGTTGGAGGAGTGTTCACTTTGCTCAACTATCAATGTATGTTTATGTTTGGACTGATCACAAACTCTTGTGTCACTTGAAAGTCCCTGTGGAGCCAAGAAAACATCTACTTGGAAGCAGGACTTAACCTGAAGGACTCTACATGACCAAAGTGCTTGCGGTGGGAAAACAAAGCCAAAACAACAAGCCAAACTACTTTAAATGACTGTGAAGTGATCCTCTGCAGTCCAAAGGCACCTGATGCTCATTTTACCTGCCATTAGACCGTGGTACCAGCTGTCTTTGACGCTCATGTCATTTCTCACATTAACTTTAGAGAATTCTATCTTAATGCTTTGCCTTTGAGGATTATTTCGTCTGAAATCTCATCTGGTCTTCTGAGATCTTTAGTTGATTTAGGTTTGTGTGTTGGTCATACAGCAGACATTTGGCTTTCTTTGTTTCTTGTTCATCCAAATAACTGTAGTAATCATGATTTTTAAATAGAATACAGTAGTCCCTCGTTTATCGCGGGGATCCGTGACCTTAAGCCCTGCGATAGGTGAAAAACCGCCAAGTAGGAATAGTATTACAAGTAGTAAGTAGTAGTTAATTTAGTATTTATATATGTTATATATATTATGTGTACATGTATGTGAATATGTGTGTTCGTATTGCAGCCTGCCCTCTGCCCAGCTGTTACAGCAGAGATTGATAAGTTGGTGCTAAAAGCTCTTTGTTTGCGCTGCCTCCTGGAGTGAGAGATAAACACCACCTGCTTCGGACGGAGAAATGAGAGCTCACACACGCTGGTTTTTCCTGCCCGACATGTGACGGCGTGGAGCGGTTCATATCAAACTCAAACCACACTTATTAATTTAAGGTGTAGGTGTCATTCGTGTATCGAAGCGCGCTGCGGTTTTTGTTGGAGATTCATTGGTTTAAAAACGATGATTCCATTCAGATTGAAAAAAAAAGATTGCTCATTTTGTTTTTATGACAATTGTCACCTTTAATTGAAAATAAACGCTGTGATTATAAACCGTTCAGCGGGATACAACAGAGGATGTGTAATCAACGCTCATTAACATTAATTATCCAGAGCGCAACAAACAAACTAATCCCAGGCTTGTTTTTTATACCTCCTCTGCCAGTATGATGCAAGATTAAATACACAGATGATGGGTTGAGCCACATAAGCAAAGATATCTATCTGTGCAGATAAGGATAAGCAAATGTGCAGGTGACAGTAAGTAATGTGTCACTGTTTGTTACTCTGCGTGCTCGTCTTCATTTCCCACTGCTTCTAGCAGTACAAGGGATTCTGCAGGTGCTTAGCTGCAACCTGCTACAGGAAGTAACCCTCACCTGTCTCCGGTTGTCTTCACTTCAACATAGGAACGTATGGAAATGCACATGTGACGATGCAAGAAAGAGGCTGTAAACGTCACAGATCAGTTGTTACATGAGGGCGTTGTCGCTGGTTATTCTGGTTGTTTGCTCAGAAACATATTGAACCGCTGAACGCTTTTGTCAAAAATAATAACTCTACACTAAAGAACATAAAAACATTCAACGCAGAGTACCTCCTGCAATCAATTATTGTCCCGTTGAAGAACAACAAGCCCTCCCTCCATCTGTTTTTCATTAACTTAAAAAATTAGGTGTCTCTGCATCTAGGCGTGATAAAGTTCAAAATTCAAGATGGCTGCCACCTTATATGTCTATATGTAAACGTTGTGAACTGAATAACCTGAAAACTTATCAAAATGTCCACTTTTATTTTGGTGTGCAACTGAATCTAGGTCCAAAAAAGCTCCCTGTACTCGAGCGCCTTAACTGTAGACAGGCCTCATCATTGTCTGCTTTAAAACACTTCTTCAAATCCACCTGTTTTTCCATCCTTCCATTTATCCATCCATTATCTTTACCCGCTTCTTCCTTCCCAGGTCATGGGAGTCACTGGTACCCATGTCCAGCCGCTTCTTCCTTCCCAGGTCATGGGAGTCACTGGTACCCATGTCCAGTTATCACTGCGTGAGAGGCGGAGGTCACCCTGGACAAGTCTCCAGTCCATCACAGGGACACATATGGCCCTTTTCCATTTACCATTAGTGCCAGTACAGCACGTTTCGGTTCGGCACGGTACCAGTTGTGTTTCCATTATACTTTCAGTACCGGTTCCATTGGGCGGGGTTCAAATTGACGTCACGTGCCTCACCAGCTGGTGGCAGTGAGCCGCTGAAACAGGTTTCAGTACAGGGTGAGAATTTATTTAGAAGTTTCTGGTTAATTAAAAAGAATACAGATGATTAAAATGATCAAATTAAACAATCTAATTCCTGCTAATGAACTTTTACTGAACTTTAGTTCACCATTTAATCTCTGATGAGCCAGATTCTACAAAAACATTATTTAAAATTTTATACATTTTCTTCATCATTTGATTTGGTGTATTTGCACTCATTGCGTCTACTTTTATTGTTCAATTTAGATGTGTGGTTTTGTTTCTTGTTCAGATATTTATTTTATTTGAGCTTTGCTTTAAAGTTGAATTCTTGTTTTGTGAGTTGTACATGTGTGGGTTAGAATAAAGTTGAACTAAAGGCTGTAGCTCTTCTTTAAACATATTTGAGGTAAATATTCCTGAGAGATCCAATAATTTGTGTCTTTTTATGATTTTTCAGCTGAGTTAACTTTAACAGATTATTTAATATAGTCATTAAAGTGAAAACAGGATTTCATGGCACCATTTATTTATTTTTTAATCTTCACTGATTACCCC
>NC_056502.1:32881474-32915160 GCF_014905685.2 Nematolebias whitei | reverse complement strand
TTTTTTTTTTTTTTTTTTTTTTTTTTGCATAAAATGTTTTTAAAAAATTGTTTCCACACTCTGTCCCAGACCCATCCAGGTCCGCCCGTCTGCCGGGGCTCGGAGTCTGGCCTTAAGTAGCACGCGAGGCCGGGGTGTACCCGCCCCGGCCTCGCGTGCCCCCGTGGGTCAGCAACACGGAGGATCTTTCACGGTGACCGGCAGAGCTCGGAGCTGGGGAGATGATGTCCTGTAAACTTTCTGTTGTCCAGATCATAACTTCTGATCCATCCATTGATCCATGTCTTAAACACATGTCATCACTAAACAGAGAGCTGCATAAACTGTTCATCACCCCAGCTTCAAGCTCAAGGTCACAAATCAAGGTGAAATGTTGTACAAGGTAAATGGACTGTACTTCTATAGCACCTTTCTATCTTATCAATATACTCAAAGCGCTTTACACTACAACAGGGCTATTCAATTGGCGGCCCATGGGCCATTTCTGGCCTGCAGGTGACTTCAATCTGGCCCACTTCATAAAAAAGTTTTTTTTTGTCTGGATTGGGTTTCTGTTTATTGAATTTATGATTCAATGCAATAAAATAAACAAATGTAAAAGGTAACTCTACTAGATCTGTGCAAAGAACTAGTGCTTTAGATCACATTCATACACTGATGGGACACACATCAGAGGCAATGAGGGGTTCAGTGTCTTGCCCAGGGACACTTCAACATGTGACTGCTGGTGGAGTCGAACTCCCAACTCTTGCACTGAAGCACAACTGCTCTAACCACTCAGCCACAGCCGCCCCTTTACTGAAGTTCTTGACTTGACTGGGTCATTGCTATAGATTGCTGTACAATAGTTTACCAACAGGCGTATCATGTGCCACAAGTGGTACTCTTGTTAATTTTATACATTTTCTTGTTTTGATTTTGTTTATTTGACCGTTTTTGTTATTCTGTTTTTATTGTACGTTTGTTTATTTATCGTATTGTGTATCGTGTGGGCCATGTTTTGACTCTGTACAGCAATTTGGTCCAGTGTGGGGTTGGAAGTTGGATTGAATCAATCAGAACTTTAAATTTTTTGAAGTGTGATTCTGTGGAAAGGTTTTGGCATTTAGAGTTGAGCGTTATTTTAAGCAAACTGGTTTGGTCTTAGCCTGTTCCGACCAGCTCATAGCTCATCAGTCTAGTCAGAAGTTATTGCTTTTCCAAACTGAAGTTGTTGACTGTGCAACAGGTTAAATATGTCAGTAAACCTACCAAAGAAGCCCACGTTAATGTTTTTCTTTAGCACCTTCGTCATTATGAGTCATGACTGTGGTGTGATCCAAAAAGACGACATGTAGTCCTCGGTTCTGTTGCTTTTTATCACAACTAGAGTTGAGATGTCTTTTTTTCATCCATTTGTTACCGTAGAAACAGTCCAACACAAACATGCAGACCAATGTAGACAGCTGTCAGTTGGCTACTATTCACCTGTGACAATCCCACAGCTGCTGTATGTTTCCATCAGGACTTTTAAATGTTCATATGTCTGTGAATGAGCTTGTGCACATGATTGTGCCATATGTCTGTCACCCAGATACATCTCCAGAAAGCAGGAAAACTGAGCCAACAGGCTAACAGTCGCCCTCTGTCCTCTGCAGAATCACTCCCAAACAGGGGAAAACAAGACAACTACCAATGAGGAACATGGAGTTAAAAAAGAATGTCGAAAGTGTTTTGTGCATGCATGTGTGATCCCGTGTGGTTTTTCTAGTTCTGGACCGTGACACTTTATCCGTCCTCTATTAGAATCCCTGAATCCAAACTCGTGGTATTCAATCATTTTGATTAAAAGCCGCGGTCTCTAACAGAAGTGTTGGGAGTGGAGCTGTGCGGCGGCCTGCCACGTTTGAGAATTCATATATTTTCATAAACTTTTAACAATGTCAATGAGACACGTCTTCAATCTTTGGCCGCGCCGTGGTGGGGCATTCAATCTTTCTTTAGCTTTTCGACAGAAAATTTGAATACGAGTGCAGTGTTATTAATGTGACAGTTCACGTGGGGTGGGGGAGGGGGTGGATTTGTGAGGCTGTTTTTATTAGTTTTGGAGACACTTGAAGCAGAGAGAGGAGGAAGAGGAAGAAACACGCTCTGGTAGGTCAAACACTGCTGGTAGGCCCTTGTCTGCGCTCCCAGCTAGCGGTGACGTTAACATTTTAATTTTGCACGCCCAATTAGCACCACTAACTAACCGGGAACATTAATTTTTGCCGGAGCTCTGATATTAAAGAACCAAATCAATTTTTTGTCCTGCTGTGAATCTCTAATTTAGTTGTCAGTTTTTTTTGCACCCAAGTCTCTCCTCAACCTTTTCTTTTTTATTATCGTATTGAATTGCAGTCAAATCAAATTTTTTTTCTAATTTTGATTTATTCAGAGGGAGACCAATCTTTGCTCTGGGTTTTAAAGTGGTCGGTTGGGTGGTTCTGTCATCATATTGAGAAAAATAAAGATTCCAACTATGTATTTAGTGAAAATTTCTTGTTTATTTGTTTTATTTTTGCATAATTTTCAGAATTGCGTTTTATTTATATTTTTCTACATTGATTTTATGTTTTGCACAATATATTCACTGTACTAGAAACAACAAAAATGTGAATTTGATCCAATTAGTATGAAAGTGAAAGTGGTGGCACGGTGGAGCATTTGGTACAGCTGCCGCCTCTCAGCGAGAAGTTCACCAGATCGAATCCCGGCCGGGGGCCTTTCTGGGTGGAGTTTGCATGTTCTCTCCGTGCATGCATGGGTTTTCTCCAGGTACTCCAGTTTCTTCCCACAGACCAAAAACATGCATGTTAGACTGATTGGTAACTCTAAATTGCTCCTAGGTGTGAGTGAGTGAGTGAGAGAGTGAATGGTTTGTCTCGTTTGTCTCGTGTCCCTGTGATGGACTGGAGACCTGTCCTGGGTGTCCCCCATGTCTCACACAGTGATGTCTGGACATGAGCACCAGTGACCAGCAGGCTGGCAGGCAGGCCAAAGCCACAAGTTGAGACTGTTTCTTCTTAAGTTGTTACACTTTTCCTTTAGACACTTGTATGGCCTAATTAATTTATAGTTAGGTTGTGTCTATTTCTTTCTTTCTCCCCAAAGTCATAAGTCTTCGTACTGGTTTCTCATCAGAGCTACTCTGAACATTCAGTGTTCTCAAACTCTTAGACACGTTACATATAGTAGAAGTCCATGTTCCTGTGAGACACTGCTGTCCATAAAAACAGCAGCACCAGGTTGTAGACGACTCTTCCTTGTTTGTTAGGTTATTTTTCTCCGATGTCTCAGTAGCTGTGACAGCTCCAGTCATTATTGAGTTTAGATTGTTTTCACTACATCGCTTGCATCTTCTGATTTTTCCACACAAGCAGGTTAATTTTGATGTAAAGGCATTCTGTTTTACTTAAAATGTTCAGAGTT
This sequence comes from Nematolebias whitei, assembly GCF_014905685.2. Classification (NCBI taxonomy): domain Eukaryota; kingdom Metazoa; phylum Chordata; class Actinopteri; order Cyprinodontiformes; family Rivulidae; genus Nematolebias; species Nematolebias whitei. Next base: position 32,911,710 of record NC_056502.1, on the reverse strand, counting down.
TTAAATCATCTCAGTGATTGAATAAGACTGGTGAATTTGAGACAATCACATTTAAATTTGGCCTGAAGCAGTGCAGCGCCTCTGATTGCCCTTGATGCCATGACAAGCTGGTCGGATATGAAATGGTTTGTCAATGCTAGATCAATGGACACGACTTAACAGAAAAACAGGCTGGCTCTATAATCCATAGCAGTAGGTGGGGATAGAGCAGTGCAGCACTGTATTGAGTGTCTGTTTTCTTTGACACATCTTTGGTGTCATGGGTGGTGCCAACGAGGCGCCTGAGAAACTGGCCAGTCCCCATTCATATAGCTTTTATTACCATTCTCTGGTTACATCCCATAATAATGCAGAGCGTTTTATCAGCATTAACTTCAGTGGTGTAGATATCCATCTGTCAATATGCAGACTCTACCTTTGGACCTTGCTCGTGTTTATTGGATGGTCATGCTTAGTTTCATGTTGGTAGATACTTTTCTGTGCTCACAGCTCTGTTACCTACAGAACATGTTGGTCTATTAGGATCCAGTACATGAAATAGAACCAAACACTGGGGGAGATCCTTCTGTAAGATTATCTACATTGAAACACTGCCATGTGCAGCAGGCACTCACAGCATCTGAACCTCTAATAGCTGCAGTGAAGAACATTGATCGTAGGTGACCACTTCATGATAAGTTCGTATGTCAGTAAACTTTCTCTTGTCCCGCCCATAACTTCAGATCCGCTCAAGATAACTTAACTAAACTTTTTGCACTTATGCATCATTACTAGGTGGAGTGTCAGGTACAATTTTTGTCATCCAAGCTCCAAGGTCAAAGTCAGAAATCAAGGTCAACTGTTATACTGTACAAGGTCTTTGCTTGTCCCACGCATAACTTCTAATCCATTCAAGATATTGTAATGGAACCTGATACACATTCGTACCACCACTACATGGCATGTCACAGAAAGGTTTTCAGCACATCCCTTCAAGGTCAAGGTCACAAATCAAGGCCAAATGATGTACAAGGTCTTTGCTTGTCTGGGCCATTGCTATAGATTGCTGTATAGTAGTTTGTTGAAGAGCATATAATGTGCCGTATACTATGCAGTATTCTTTGTATTATTGTTTATAGCTCTATTATTAAGCTTCTGCCTAAAAGTGGACACTTTCTTAGCTCAATAGAGCTGCTTGAGAGAAATAAATGGATCCTGTTGGTCCATACAAAAATGGACGCTTACTAGGGGAGCAAGTTGAATGCTTCTTTAGTGTCCCCGCTATAAAATTTACATTGATTTACATTGCCAAAGTTTAAGCTTTGTATTAGCAGTTAACATTGTCTGTTACAACTTCTTTTAACGTAGTGAACAAAGCAAACTGATCTGTCTCAGCTCCTATAACTCCCTCACTCTTTTTAACTGTGCTTTAAAAGATAAACCAAAGACCCGCAATATTCAGCTCAAACTATGACGTCCTCCAATTTTGTTGTTTATTGTGAATAGGTGACAAGGTCATGGGATTCTCCTGGCAGTGTAAAAGCAAACACATAGGTCCATATAACTGCGCCGTAGTGGATCTAGCTATCCTTAAGACCCAGAGACCATGCATCTGGTCCAGAAGGGTCTCGTATTGTTTGACTGCAGTGAACTGCTGCATCAGTTCCTGGATGTACGTCATGTATCATCCATCTAAATATTGTTGATCATCCTAAACTGTTTGAGCACAGATGTGCCAAAACTAGTCAGACCACAAAGACCCAAAGAACCCAGAGGATTCCCTGTAAGTCTAATAAGTTACGTCTAATGGTTTTTCTGTTAAAGTTCACTCATTTCTGTAAAGTCAAATGAACAAAGACTTATCCAAAGGTTAGTTTTATGTTGGGTTCAGTGTGAGTAAACACCTAAAAAGTGGATTTTTCAGGACAAATATTCTGTTAAAACTAGTGATAAATTGACCCTTAAAGACTTTTTTTTTAGTAAACAGACATGATTTCTTTAGATTTTTCACCTAAGTAGATTTCTTTTTGAGTTTTCTTGTTATTTTGTTTCCTTTGGAGTCTGTCGACTTACACAGTAATATTTTAGGCCTCTTTTATTTGACTCGAGGACCCTCCCCTGTCTCACTGGACTGTTGTCACAAGAATGAATGTAGTTCGTCCCCTCCCCAAGTGAAAACCTGACCAGATACGTGCTTGAACCCACCAGATAACAGATAGACACAGACACCCCACATTCCTTTTGGGGATTTGAAAGAGGAGGAGGTTCAGATCCCATGTGTGTGTGTGTTCTACGAGCAATCCCACGGTCGTTTGTAACCCTGGCACCCTCATAGCACCTGCTGCCCAACCCAGGCAGCCTGGTAATGATGCAGACTGATGATGTTAATAAGAAGAGGTGCCCCCCTCGGCTACACAGCTCAGGTAAGACACACGCGTCCACGCACACATGCAAATAGATGCTCAGAAGAGCATCTACAGTTTGAACCTTCAGGAAATTTTTCTAATCAGAAGGTTCGTTCACGCACAAAAAGCAAAACATTTCGGCTAAAGACTCGCTTCATTTGCAGCAGAGATTAGAAACAAGGCTCCACGTCTGTTCACTGCTGTTTGTCCGAACAAACAAAAAGAATATCAGGACAAAAATATGTTAGCACATGCAATGCAATCATTCAACCATAGTAAAGTCTTCATGCAAGTATCAGCACAATGTTTCTTTTTGTTCTCCGTCATGTAGCAAAAGGGGGGAACAAGAAATACCTTCTTCCGTCCATCTGTCCGTCATCTGTGAGTGTTGTAAGCACAATAACTTGAAAAATAAGTGAGGTACCGACTTCCGTTTTAGTGTATTGCTACATCAGGGCATAAGAAAGGTTCCGTTCAAAGTTAGGTTGCCATGTCCAAATCCAAGATGGACGCAATATTCCCTCTAATTTTTCATGTGTCTGGGCAAACACACAAGCTCTCTGAGTGTAATTAGGACCACTGTGAGCAACATCAGATGTGCACGCTGTGGTCACACACCAGTATCACTCCTGTTCAAAATCTGGGATCATAGCAAGTTAAATGGCTTATTAAAAGAATCAAATTACAGCAGTAATTTCCATTAGTTTACTTTTAATATAAGTGATTTGACCCACTTCAAATGAAAAAGACAATAATTTTGTTGTTATGAGATGTGTAGTATGTTAAATGTGAGAGTCCTGCTTTGGTCTGGGTGAGGGTCCAGTTGTGGCTTGGGTGAGAGTCCTATTCTGGAAGATGGTTAGCAACACAGTGGCCACTGGTGTCAGAAGTATATTTGTAATATGGGGAGACACTTGTAGGGGGTTTGGGGTTCCTTCCCCAGAAATTTTTGAATAAAGTAGATGCCATTTCCTGCATTTTGGTGTATTTTAACGGGTTGTTTAACATCTAGTTTTACCTACACAAGTAACACTTGATTCAATAACTATTTTAAAGTTAATGGCACAACAAGAAGTAGCCTGACCAACAGCTCACCTTGTGTGAATAGAACATGCTCCGCTTCTCTCACGTATCCTAGTCACAGTCTAAGAAATGTAGTGAAGCCCAAGTTAAGTTTAAGGGGGAAAAACAAATCACTAGCCAATATGAAACGATAATAATAATCCCTCCTTCTTACTAATGGCCTAGCATAAAGCAATATGATCATCATCGATCATGTTTAGTAGTAGCTTAAAATACCTAATAAAAACTCCAGTAATGGATTCAAGGATTCAAGGTTCTTTATTTGTCATACACACCCCACATGTAGTACATGTGGTGGAACGAAATTGTGTACACAGGGTCCCAGTTACTCCCAAGTGGGTAGGTCCACTGTATCGTTACTCTGTTGTAGGGTCAAAATACAAACATTTAGCATTAACACAGCATGAACAACATTCAGGAATAGTTTCTATAAGAACATTATCAAATATTTTACGTGAATGGTATAATTTCTTCACCCACGAGGAAATGTAACCTAGGATGAGCTAACCTTGGACAAACTAACAAACAACATGGCTGTAATGGTGGAGGTAGTGAAGCTCACAGTGTTACCTGAGGCATTTAGTGAGGCATTTATGCCTTATCGACCAACATTAAGGCAAAGAAGACAGAAAAAAATCTAAGATAGTAATAATTTAAAATACTTACTGTAGTGGATGTTTTCATGCCACAGAGCGACACAGGGCAAGAACTCAGTGAAATTCAGTATGTAAGAGTAAATTTTACATTACACAACCTATTAAACTTCTTCTTTTGGCTTTTCCCTCTTCAGGGTCACCACAGCGAGTCACCTCCATCTCACTCTGTCCTCTGTGTCCTTTGTCCTCACCCCTTCTACCTCCATGTCCTCTCTAACTGCATCCATGTATCTTCTCTTTGTCTTTTTCCTGGCAGCAGCATTTCTAACATCCTGCTACCATTGTACGCACTGTCCCTCCTCTGGACATGTCCAAACCATCTCAGTCTGGCCTCTCTAACTTTATCTTCCAGTTGTTCAACCTGTGCTGTACCTCTGATGATCTCATTCCTAATCTTATCCATCCTTGTCACTCCTAAGGAGAACCTCAACATCTTCATTTCTGCTGGTGAAGATTCTCAGTCATCCAGGACATGATGAATTCAACAAACGTTCAATACAAAAACAACTGGACTTTATTTGTAACAGAAGATGTTTCGCAGTCCAGTTGATTTTGTATTGAACGTTTTTTTTTTTTAATCTTCATTTCTGCCACTTCTCATTCTTGTCTCACCACTTTCTTGTAAACTTTTCCTTTGACCATCCAGATGCACCGATCACTACTGTTTGCTAACACTTAGCATGATAAAAACGGCTACAAGTCGTGGGATTAGCTTACTTAATTAACGCTTTTGTTTGACGTTGTACGACCATAAACTTCTGTGATAAATCCACAACGTCAAAGATTATTCCTCGGTATGCGATGAAATATGCAGTTTAAAGCTCGGAAAAGCTAGAAGCCTGGGAGGTTGTTTGTAGCTACTTAGCTTCTTTGCACGTCAGCACCAAAATGCCAAAATACGCTGATTGGCTGGAATGAAAGTTTGCCTGTGATTTCATTGGTTGAATTTTTTTACCTCTTCATAAACTTCTGTTGTCGCTACACAAATCACATGACACAGGTCTGTTTTAACCGGGGGGTGGGGTGGTTTCCTTCCCCACTACATACAGACAGACTGTAGACACCGTGGCGCTCGGGCTAACAGTTTATTATAAAGCGGGAAATAACTAAATGTTATGCTTGGGCATTTGTGCAGTTGCACTAACTGCACAGCGTAGATTTTCTTGTGCGCAGAGAATGTGCGAGCAGTGTGCGATTGTGCAGGCACGCAGCTCAGAGGGAATATTGGAGACCACCATATATATGTATGTAATCTGGTCACCCCTTTCGAGAAAAATATGCCCTCTTGTTTTTCAATCCATTCAACCATTATCTTTTACCCACTTCTTTTTTGGGGGGTTGTGGGGGTCACTGGTGCCCATGTCCAGCCATCGCTGTGTGAGAAGTGGCGTACACCCTGGACAGGTCTCCAGTCCATCACAGGGACACATAGAGACAAACAACCATTCACTCTCACTCACACCTAGGGACAATTTAGAGTTACCAGTCAGTCGAACATGCATGTTTTTGGTCTGTGGGAAGAAACCAGAGTACCTGGAGAAAACCCACGCATGCACAGAGAGAACACGCAAACTCCACCCAGAAAGGTCCTTGGCTGGGATTTGAACCAGCGACCTGCTCGCTAAGAGGCAGCAGCTTTACAAACTGCACCACAATGCCACGCTATATAAAAATATAATAAAATAAAATATATGTGTATAACCTGTGTTTGTGCTGTGTTTTCCTGGTATTGTGATGTTTGTTTGTGGCCTCAGGAGCTTCATCTTCTTGAGGCTCGGTCATGATGGCGGTGTGCTGTAAAAGTCAGCCCAGTTGGTCGTTTCTTTATGTTTCCCTCTGTGGTGTCGGTGCTTTTTATTTGTCCTCACAGTACCTGAAGAATTGATGGAGTCGCTGTGTTTATTCCGGCAATGTCAGCAGAGCACGCCTTCACTCTTCTTCCGTCTCTCTCCCTCTCTCTCTTCCTCTTCTTTCTCACGAGGTAAACATATTTTGCAGAAAAGCTGACGGAGAGCTTGTATTAACAACGTCAAGGTCAACGAGTCAAAAGTTTGCAGTCGTCACGCCACCCTCGCTGCATGTGGCCTCTGTGTGATTGTGCGTGCATGTGCATGTGTGTGTGTTACAACAGGGCAGAATGTCTGAGGTGGATTTATACCTCTGTGCAACTTCAATAATTCAATAACAGTGCATGTGTCTCCTCCCAAGCCTTCTGTGTCATTATAGAACGGAGCTAAACGCCACCGAGCCTAGTCCGTCTCTCCATCTGTGTCTATTTGCTGCAGTGCACACAACGCACTCATTGTGGGGTCCCACTTTCAGCTGAGCTCCTACAACTTTGCAGCTATCTCCTGTTGCTAACTTTGCTAAAAGCCTTCTATATTTGTCATGTTGGTAAACCTGGACATTTCTACCCAATCCCCAACTCCTCAGAGAATCATCTCATCTGTACTCTGCCGTGATTCGGCCGCTCCAGGCATCAAAATCAGTCAATTTGATTGTTCCCTTGTCTTCCATGGCCTGCCGGTGTCTCATCCTTGCAGTGTGGGGTTGTTTTAACCCTCCTGACCTGCCTCCTGTCCCTGCTTAGCCGTGTTCTGGACATCCCTGACTCCTTCAGTATTACAGGCCTCCTTCAATCTCGCCCATCGATCCAGCTCGCTCTCTGTTACTATGTGCATCAACCTCTGCCTGACCCATCTTCTGCTGCCTCATAGTCCTGTCTAGCAATGTGCCCTGACGCGATGCCCTCCCCGTGCATTTGTGTGTGCGCACGTGCAGGCGTGGATGTGCTCGTCGCTGACCTGAGTGATGAGTGGTGACCCTCTGGCTGGCGCCTGGCGTCCTCCTCGCTCCTATTGATTAGATCTGAGGTTTCATACAGTAGCCGCCTCACGTGACTCTGTCATTTACTGTCTCTCCTGTCTCCGACCCGTCTCGCGCACAAACGCACGTACGTGCACGCACATTCGCTCAGTCACTCACGAGGCGCGCGCCTAAGCAATGTTTTCATCCGCGCTAATGAATGCAAAAGAGGTTAAAGGGCCAGACTTTATACCAACCACACGTATGAAAATACTCGAGCATCCTGCAGAATTAGTTTAATTAGGAGACAACAGATGCAGCATGCTAACTGCTTGTATCGTTTACAGCAACAGAGTGAGTCAGCAGCAGAGTGAAGTGTGAGTGAGGGATCAGAGGGAGAACAAGGATGCAGCTGTCGGTTTTAATGCATATCTTAGGATTTGATGTGACTTGATGGAGTGAGATTTCAGAGTCTTTCATTTCTCAACGTGCCAGTTCATTCACTACCCCCTCCAGACGTCAGTAAACAGAGTCCTGAGAAAAACTAGACCTTTTTATATGACTCTGTGCGTGTGTGTGCGTGTGTGTGCATGTGTGTGTGTGTGTGTGTGTGTGTGTGTGTGTGTGTGTGTACGTGCCTCTTCCACTCAGTCTTTGCCACAGTAATGCTCAGGTTAAGTGTAGTTGCGGGCTATTATACATCATTAGGGTAAGTAAAGCTCAGGCAGCACAGCAAGAGGAATGGACTCTGATGCTTCATTTTTCTGAAACAGGAGCTGACGGAGCACACATGCGATGCGTGCACAAGCTCGTGCACGGGTCGACGGCGTCAGTCACAAATCAGCCTGTCAATCAGGATGTTAACAGAAGCTAAGGCGCGGTGACGGCAGCCCTGCCTGCCACAGCGGAAATTAAAGCATTCTTAATGGATAGATCTGAGTGTTTTATTATGTTTTCACTTTTTATGATACATGTTAACACCCTGCCACGCTGGACTTGGAGTGTGGTAATTTCTCCTAACCACATCAATTAGAGCCGGGCCGGTCGACAGGGGAGACGTCAGCCTTTTAATAAAATGAGAGATTAGACATCCAGCGTGATAGATAGGATACAGTTCACTTGTGCTTCACTTTAGCAATGATTAATAATAAACTTATTCTCCTAGAAGTTTTTTTTTCTTTGTTCTTCAATGTTTTATCTTGCTTTCTAATAAAAATGTCACATTAGGAGAAAATGAAAACGTGAACAAATATTTCCCATTAGTGTTTTCTTCATTTGAAAGAACGGCGCAGTTCTTTTGAAGCCTTGGTCAATCTTTCTTTCTGAGATGACGAGTGCTATTCACCAGAGCATTAGGATACAGTCAGATGGAAAGAGCAACGTGTTGTCTGTCTTTTGTTAGACTCCCGCCTCAGAGGGGGAGCGGCGCTGTCCTCTGCCCGGCGAACAGACTTCCAGCTGGGGCTGGAGACAGAGGCTGGCCGGGCGGCAGAGCTGCAAGAATTTGGAGGTGATAGATGAAAGAGGACAGGGAAAAGACTAATTGTTCTCATTACAGAACAAATAAAAATCAATACCTCTCAAAGCAAAGCCAAGGGGGGTACGTGTCTTGAAGGGCGCTGTAGTTACTGCAGAGGAGTGTGGGTTTAGTGTGGGCTACGAGCGGTGGAGAAGTCGCCGTGGAACCGATCACATTTGAATGCTAATTTCGACAAAGGACAGTTAGATTAATAGATGATGCAACGCTGCTCCTTCCTCACACAAAAGCTGTGAGGGTGTTTCAGATTGAAGTTTTAAAAGCAATTAAATAAGAAAACACATTGTGGGGGGATAGAAATAAGGGGGGGGAGGATGATATTTCCCCAATTTTTCAAATTAAAGGAGGAAATTTCATTACCAAGGGAATGTATTTTACACAGGCAATTACAAGGTTAATACATCTTCGACCCCCCAAAGTCCTCGTAAGTTTGGGCGGAGGCTTGTTTGTGTATTTTAGTTTAATTGGCTATGCAGGAACAGTACGGAAAGTTTAGACACAGTGTCTCACACACATACACACACACACACTAGATGAATTTAAATCAAATCAACAGAAATTGACTTCTAATCCTACATAAAACCCCTGCACACATAATCTGATCCGATTATAAACTTTTGCTCGACCTCTGCTAATATCTAAGCCCCACATTTAACATTTAGCCATAAAGGGATAGTCCGACCATTTTGAAGAGGGCTTTAGGGAAAGGTTGCGCAGCAGTAATGTTTTACCTGTCAGCAGGGTTTCTACGAGGCATTAAAAGCCGTTAGATGGTGTTTCTGTCGTCACAGCAAGTGAACTCGCATGAGAGATTTGGAAATTGTTTTATGCCGGATGCCCTTCCTGACATGACCTGGACTTGAACCAGCAGCCGCAGGATTACAAGGCTGTGGCACCACTAAGCAACCGCAGCACCCATTGAAAACCATTAGTTGGATTTAGCAACATTTAAGGCCCAAAATGGCATTAAATTCAGCAAACTCTCAGCAGCATTGAATATTTTGTGTTAGTTTTCAAGAAAAATGTTATTATTATGGCAATAGCTCAGCTGGACTCACTCCTCAGGGATAATTATTGCTGAAATGAAGAATAATGTCACGTGCTGAGCTGTTTTAGTCGTTGTCTCTGGCCAGTTGTTGCACAGTTGTTACATGATTGTATGTTGGAAGGAAAAACATGGAAATCTCTGGAGCAGTAACAAAATAGAGAAATGCAAATTCCAACTAGGAAGATGAGGAGTTTAGGGAATGGCTAAAAAATGGTTGAAAGTTTTATCAGTGCTTGTATAAAAATAAAAATAACAAAAGGGCTGAAATTTGGGCTGAATGTGCCGAGGCAGTGAGAGGGGTTGAAGCCAACCCACCTCCTGTTACTCTTTGTGCCATGAAGTGAGGTAGTAACAGAGGCGAAACAGTCGACGTGTGAAAAGGTGAGCCGATGTTGTGCCAATAAAAGTATTACCTGTTTTAGTGCACCTCTCTGGATGTGACTCACTGTTTGAAGTGATGACATCTCATCTGTCCATTAAACTACAACCAACAGGTTTATTACTGAAAGAAGGTTAATGATGCCCCACAACAACTTTATTTTTAGTTTAAAATCAGCTACAACTACAGAAAGAATCCCTAATTGGGTTAATTTGGAGTCAGTGTTTTGAAAACAATAAGGAAAGATGCCCGTCACACATTTGATACATTAAAGCTCCACATCAGCCTAGCTGGACTCTGCTCTATGCCTCTTTGGGTGCCACAGTCCTCTCATCCATAAGTGAGGGTTGAAAAGAAAAGTTTGTGAACCAAGGCACATGACTTGATCTTCTTTAATAATAATAATAATAAACTTTATTTCTATAGCACCTTCCAACAATGCCTTCCATTGACCAAAGTGCTTTAAAAGATAAAACAAAATAAAAACAGGACAGAATAAATCAGTGCAAATTAAAAACACAGCCAGCATAAAAGAAGGTAAAAGAGATTAAAAAAATACTAAATACTAAAATACTTAAAGATAAACATTAAAAGCCCTTTTAAATAAGCATGTTTTCAGCTTAGCTTAGAACAGAACCAGATCAGAGATGGCACGCAGCTCATAGGGAAGAGTATTCCAGGCAGTTGGGCCTGCAACAGAAAAGGACCAGTCTACCCATTGTTTGCACCTTGAGCAAGGCACCTCCAGCAGATATTGATCAGCAGACCGTAAAGCTCTGCTGGACTGGTGGACTTTTAAAAGTTCTGAAATATAGGGCGGTGCAAGGCCATTCAAAGCTTTAAAAACAAACAGCAGCAGCTTGAACTGTATCCTAAACTGAACCGGGGGCCAGTGCAAAGAAGAAAGGACAGGAGTGATGTGTTCATATTTATGTGTTAGTCAACAAACGAGCAGCAGAGTTTTGTACAAGCTGTAAACGGGAGATAGAAGATTGATTAATACCGACATATAAAGCATTACAGTAATCGAGTCTAGAGACCACAAAGGCATGGATGGCCTTCTCCAGATCACTACGGCTAACGAGTGACTTTACTTTAGAAAGCAGACGGAGCTGAAAGAAGCTGGTTTTCACAACAGAACTGATCTGTTTATCTAACTTTAAGTTACAGTCAAGCTCCACTCCTAGATTTTTTACCACCTGGTTGGAATAGGGGAGCGGAAAACCTAGACTGGGAGAGATGTTGCATGAATTACTGGAAGCACCAAATAAAATCCATTCAGTTTTATCGTTATTGAGGTGGAGAAAATTCTGAGACAGCCAGTGCTTAATGTTGTTTAAGCAGCTGGCAATAGAGTTTAAACTGAGTGAGGAATTGGGAGCGACCGGCAGATAGATTTGTAGATAATCTTCATACAGATGAAAAGACAGATTATGGTGTGCAATGATGGGTCTTAACGGTAGCATGTAAAGTGAGAAAAAAACAAGCCCCAGAATGGATCCCTGCGGTATGCCAGAGGTCAGAGAGATCGAAAAAGAGGATTTTCTGTTAATCAAACAAAAATTGTAATGGCTTATGCAGCATTCACTGTGTAAGGCATAAAACTGCTTAAACAATATGTCTTTAAGTTGACATTAAAACAAACATTAATTTTAATTGGCTGATGCAAAAAAGTAAAAAGAAAAACTGGACTTCTGAAACTGAAAACGTTTCACTTCCCGTTCTGGAGGCTTTATCAATTCTAAAATGTCTGGAGTGTGTGCAGTTCACAGCTTTATGAAACTGCATGAGAGGCCTCGTCATGTGCTGCAGGTTAGACTGGAACTACTCACCCTCACAATGGTGTCTCATTAAGCGCTTTGTTTGCCTGGCTCACAGAGGAATCCATGTAAATAAGCATATAATGCAAAAGTGTCTACAGTGTAACGGTCCACTTTGGACTTGACCTTGCTCAGAACAGCTGTTTGTTCATTGGTGGCATTAATGAAATGTTTTTTTTTAAATCCTTTAAATTATCTGAAAACATCAAACATTGTATAAAACTATCAAAAGTCCGTCCACAAAAGTTTGGCTGCTAACACACCGAGTTGCTTGTCAGACTAGCTGTGGTCTGGTTTGTCTCATGCAGATGACAGCGCCGTGTGCACGGATTCCTGAGTGTATGTACATACTCGTGTGCTTTTATTGAAATGTAGAGCAGCTTTCAGTCACGGGTTCACTTTGACCCGCAGCGTACTGCATAATAAATACCACCAGTGGGATCCTACAATGTGTTTGGATATTTTTATACCATGTATATATAAAGTTAACCAAGAAAACTGTAAAACTAAGTTTTCTGTACTTTGCAGAGCTTAATAAGAGCCAGCAGACTCTTTCTACCTAATAAGTTTATATTAGCGAAGTGATTCTAGCGCAGCCTTTTACAGACTCTCTCAGAGTTTCCATCCTATCAGGTTGTTTTCTTCTGATTTACTCTGTCTTACATCCACAGAGACAGCACGCTGTATGATAGAAATTCAGCAGTGAGGCAAATTGGCAGAGCCACAGAGGGCGGATCGACAGCGAGAAGACAAGCTGGGAAGGAGGCGTAGAGCAGAGGAGGCAGTGTGAAAGATATGGAGAGTGTGAGATGGAGACGATGATGGAGGGAGAGAGAAAGGCTGCGATGGTTTATATAACATCTCCAGGATGGTCTTTGGCGTGCGTCGGGGGCTGAGCCATCAATCACTCCATCTGTGTAAAATCACGAGCTGACTCCAATATTGCTAAATATTTATACTGTCACATACACACAGGCGCGCAGATGAAAAGAGCCATTCATTAGGGCCTTCTCAGGCCTGTCAGCCTGGAGATGGAGATTAGAGAAGCAACCTCCCACTGCGACTGCCTCTGCTCTCGCCGAGCTCCTCGGCCCTAAATATAGAGCCATCGGGACGATAAATATCTGCAGCAGGCCTCTGCTAGGTAAATACCTGGTAAATATGGCAGGGAGGGTCAGAGATTAAACTAACCACCTGTGTGTTGAAGATGAGGAAACAATAGGGCCGTGCAGATTATATTTTATTCATATATTCAGTTCGGTTGGTCGAGCTTGGATTGATTGACGTTAGTGCTGTTGTTGTGATTAAAAACATTAGTAAAATTTCTTGAGATCTACGCTGCGGTGCCACACACGTAAAACAGCCTTAGCCGAAGGGCAGTCTTGAAATAAGTTTAAATGGATCTTGGTCTTCAAATGTAATATTTGTCACATTAATCTGAGAACTGTAACACAAACAAAAAAATCAAAGTTCATGCTCAATAATCCAGGTATAAAATCCAACAATGTTCATTCAGGTCATCTGGACGGTTTCTTTTTGTTGAAACGTTTCATCTTTCATTCAGAAGAATGAAGTATTTTGGATGAAAGACTGGCCAGTGGCTAGTTTCAGTTGATACATAAACTCCAGTCAGATGCCTGGCAGCTTTTCTTGCTTGCTGTTTCCTCAGCAAGAGTTTGATCTGTCCTGTTTGACTTTGTCGCTCTTTCTACATCTAAATCAAAGATTACTGAAAAATCCAACCGTGTTTCTGGCTTCAGAATTAACTAACTGTCGTGAATCTGCACTAAATGAAGGATTTATACTTATTAGAGCCAAATGAGAAGCAATAAAATATTTTACGTTTGAAATATCATTGGGACAGGATAAGTAGCTAATAAGGACCAGATTTGGCCCGCGGGCCTTGAGTTTGACACGCGCACTAAACCGTTAGTTAAAAAAATAGCAATCCTCAAACAAGATCCTGGTCCAACCACTGGTACACAAGTTTGCTTCAAATTGGTAAACTCCAGTCCCACAATCCAATCCCATAGCTAGCCAAAAAGTTAGCTTCACTAACCCATAATCTCCTAACTAGAAAATTTGCTTTACTAACAATAAACGGTTAAAAACAATTAGCGGAAGCTAACACTAAACCGTTAACCGCTTAGACAACTCAGTCTGCGTCACATGTCTTCATCTCCTTCCAGTTGAAGACTGGTGGGACTGACACCAACCTGTTGATGTTAGTTTGATTCTATTGGGTTACACACAGCTGTTCAGCTAGCTGCTGCTGCGTCGACCAATCATGTGTTGTCGTGTGTACACAAAGTCAGCCAATAGCGCGCCTTATGGACTCTTAAAGACACGCCCACAACAGACAAGAACAAACGTGTGAATTTTGTTAGCAGACCTAAAGTTTGTGGAACCTAATTTAGCGGAAGCTGACTGGTCTGCTGACGGTTTCCAAAGTTGGTGAAAATGCTAATGCTCTGAACGAAAAGTTACGTTTGCTATTAGCTGTTAACTAAATTTAGTCTAAGTTTGTTAAGTTCAAGTTTTAAGCATGTCAGGGTCGGTCCTCTGCTCTGTAAGAAACACTTCACTTTTTTGACCCCCAGTTGCAAAGCAAAGAGGGGGACTGAAGGTGCCTTCTGCCCATTTCTGGTACTGACTACCATTTTAGTGTGTGGCTGCATCTAGGTGTAAGGAAGGTCCTTAATGAAAATTAGGTTGCCGTGTCAAAATCCAAGATTGACACCACCATATAATACTATGCATGTTTATGTATGTAAAATATATAATTCATGTTAACTGAACACACCTATCAGTCGCAAAGACCATCCTTACTAGTTTTTATATTGCTTAAAAGTAGTTTCCTCAAATGATTGGGGTGACCAAAGGACAATCTGTGGGGGCCACGGCCACCATTGGCCACCCCCTGGCTCTGCCTCCTGGATCTGTCACTCTGTGCTGCCATGCATGGACAAGAAAAGAAACTCCCTCTGTTCTTCTCCACAGTGTCACTCCTGCCCACTTGAATATGTTGCACAAAAACATTAAGGTTTACTTTCTTTCTCTGTTCAATTCCAGTCCTGAAAAACACTCATCTACAAAACTACAAGCAGTCACTGTTCAAATCCCTCAGCGATGGGGGGACATGGGTGTCCTGCTTGTCTCACATTCTGTAAAACAAATAACTAATTTATTCATTGAGGAGAAGTGTTAGCAGTTCTCTAAATGCTTTTGTGCATTTTTAAACCTGCATTCTGGTTTTAGACGAAATTAAAAAAAAACATTAGTTTATTGAAGAGTTGAGCTTTTTTCTTCTTCTTTGAACTGAAACATTTTAAAAGGTTCTGCTGCTTCTTTGTTTATTCCCATTTCGCACCAAATCCAGTGGAGACCACTTCAGCTCCAGTTTTCTTCCTCACTGTTTTGTTTATGTTTTTATTTTTTAAATCGCTTTATTATGTTGCAGTTATCCATTTTATTTGCCATGACGGACCTCGGATCAGCACTGTCATCCAGGCCTTGGCAACAAAAAGACATCAGCAACATTATCTGCACACTGTAATTACCCAAAAAAATGGGGGGGGGGGGGGGGTCATTTTGATTAGTGAAAAAGCTTTTATTCTCAAACTCACATCCATAATTAATCATTAAATCATGGGAGAGTTACTGAGAGGGATGGATGGGGGGGGGGGGGGGGGCAAGGAGGATGGAGGGATGGATAGAGGGAGGGAGGGAAAAGGCATGCAATTATCTGCAGAAGTTTGACATCCACAGTAAATCCACAGAGCCGCCTGACATTGCTAATTAAAGAAGCAATCAAAGGTCCACCTCCAGAGCTTTTGAGGGAAAGACAAGAGAGAAGGAGGAAGGACAGAAGCAGAGAGGGAAGGAAAGCAGGAAGAATTTGGGTGTTATAATCTTTGTTATTGTTTCATATGTCAACCCCCCCACCCCCCCCACCCCACCCCGGTGGATTCCCACACGCCTCCCTGTCTGCTCTCTCCCTCTTACATCTGCCCGTCACGCTGTGATCGTTTCCGACTGTAATCTGTTGATTTGCAGCATCAGGTAAACGACTGCTCTCCAACCAGAAGGTAAAGAGAGAGGTATCTGGTTATTCTTTTTGTACTCCATCACGGAGAGAAGAGGGGGGAGGACATACCCTCCGTCCTTCTGTGCATCTTGTGAGCATGATGACTAACTTACAAAATGAGTGAGGTACTCACTTCCATTTTGGTGTGTGACTTCATCTAGGTGTCAGAAAGGGTCCTTTTGAAAACTGGGTTGTCAAGTCAAAATCCAACATGGCTGCCACCATATATGTACATATGTAAACCCTGTGAGTTGGATACTTGAAAATTAAACAATGGTGTGTGGCTTCATCTAGGTGTCAGAAAGGTCCCTATCTATTGGGTTGCCACATCAAAATCCAAGATGGCCACCATATATGTAAAACAGTCACCACAGTCATTTCTGCAAACTACGTTTTCTAGTTTTTATATTGCTTAAAAGTATTTGTTGGCTTAAAAGTAGAGTTTCCTCAAATGATAGGAGTGGCTGAAGTCTAATTTGTAGTGACCAAGGCCACCATTGGCCACCCCCTGGCTCTGCCTTTGTTCTTGGTTGTAGTTAAATAGCTCCATCCGTTCAGACAAGCAAAACAAAAAAACAACAACAAAAAAAACACTACCTCTTCTCTTCTATAAAATGTTTTCTTGCATTCCTTGTTCATTTTTAGTTTAGAAAAACACTCATCTCAAAAGCTACAGTCACTGGTCAAATCCCTCAGTGATGGGACATCAGCGTAGCGTTTGTTGAAACTGGAATCGATGCGTCTCCTGAAGTTGTTCTGTGTCACACAGGAAGTGATGTAACCCGCAGTAGTCAGGTGTTTCAGATCTTTCAGCGCCGGACGCCCTCTTCCTGGCAGCTTCTTCCGAGGTCGATCGGGCCTCGACCCTCCCACGAGTTTGCTCCTCTGCAGCCGGGACGTTGTGCTAGACGGTTTGTTTCTGGCTCGCCCTCGCACTTCAAGGTGCGGCGCTGAGCTTTAAACCAGCAGCACCGTCTAATAGAGCCTTCATCCGTCCCATCTGTCCGCTCCTCCAGGAAACGTGCGCGCAGCCTGACAGCAGATGTTCGGGCTCACTCGGTGGAAGCTGCCTCCCTCATCACGTATTAACTGACAGCACAGTCGGCTCATTCATTAATCCCAAAACTGTTATCAGCTCTTTAAAGTCTTCAAACGTAAAACAAAAACTTCAGTTTGTGGAAATCTACAATACAACCTGTTTTAAAGTGAAGCAGAACACGACAAGAGCCGGATCCAAAACAGAGCCTGGTGGGTCTGGTGACCAGAATCAACTCGTTTTCAGTCCTTCTGACACTCAAATGTATGTTTTTTTTCCTCAGTCCCTGAACACACCACAGCTAAGCACTCAGGTCTTGTCTCATTCATCTCTAATCAGACTGTTTTCTTGTGTATTTAGACATTTTTGTTCTATCCAAATTAAGTTGTGTGCATCACGTGTTGTAACACCTCAGTATTTCACTACTGGCTCAAGTTGGACCAGACATCATCTCTTTCCACAGCTGCCTCTTCCAGCTCTTACTAGAGGATTCTGAGGCGTTCTCCGGTCAACCGAGAGACCGTTGTATTTTGTAATTCCCGGGTCGGCCCAGCCTGGGGTCTGAGTTTTTGCATTGGGTTGTCCGGCCCACTTCTAGTTCAGTTTTTGGAACCCAAAGACCTGGGGTTCAATGCAGGCTGAAGATTTGACGTCAGCACACAGTGAACTAATGACTGGTTCACTGTCCCAGTTGTACACACAATTCAAACTGCCGTAAACAAGCTAACATTAGCTAGCATTAGCTAGCTTCCCTTGGGTCGTCTTGCACTCCTGCCTTCAGCATGATGCTGCTGTATGGCCTCGTACACTCTCTGTATCCCTCTGCTGCTATCAGCGCGCGGCCTTCTCTGCCTCGGTTTTAACTTGTTTCTGAAGGAAAGAACGATGAACGAGCTCCGTGCATTGTTGGGTGTCACAACAAATGGCAACACGTGAACCTCGAGCGTTCTTGCTATTGTGCTCCTACACACACGCCAAAACATCCACGGCTGGACAAAGACCTGGGCCTCAGCCGGGTCAGTCGTCTCTCCAGCGTGTCCTGGATCTTCCTTGGGGTCTTCTCCCAGTTGAACGGGACAGGAAAACCTCTGGTGTCCAGGGAGCATCCTCACCAGATGTCCAAACCACCTCAGCTGACTCCTCGATGTGGAGGGGCAGTGGTTCTACGCCGAGTCTCTCCCGGATAACTGAACTTCTCACCCTATCTCTAAGGGAGAGTCCAGCTATCCTGCAGAGGAAACTCATTTCATCCGCCTGTATCTGAGATCTGGTTCATTTGGTCTCTATGCTCATGACCGTAGGTGAGGATGGGAACGTAGACTGACCAGTAAACTGAGAGCTTCACCGCAACGGACCATTTACTGTATCTTTACATTTTAAAACTGATAAAAATAATTTAAACAAAACATTAAATAAGAATAAGAAACCTAATAATATCTACTGATTATACAGAAGATTACTGAATGAAGCAGTAACACTTTACAAACTGATACATTTGAATCCTGGAGAAGCTCCTAAAAATATGAACGCTGCTCAGTTTTCTGCTCATTCATCACCGAGTTTTCAGTTTGACCGAGTCGTCTCTTAAAATGATGACGAGTTTAAGACCAGCTCACTCCGAGAGGCTCATCATTTTAATCCAGGGAAGAAATGTAAATAAAGGGTTCAGTAGTCTGAGATTATCAGGCTGTAATGCGTGTTTAGTTACAATAAAACAATCTAATGACATCACAGTAAATTCAGATAATCTTCCCTCCAGATTATTGGTTAGAAACTGCTGCTGTTTTATTAAATTCAGGTCTTTTAAGAAAAATGGTTTGGAAAAAAAAGAATTAAAGAAGTGAATAATTAATTATGTTTGCTTCTAAATTTGATTTGCATGCCTACTTCTTACAATCTGGATGATATAATTTGTAGATTTCTAGTGATGCAGAGTGATAAAGATAAATAAACTGTTGTTTGGGAGGAATTTTTTTTATTATACTAGTTTTATCATTTTCACTCTAAACATTTTATTACGAACACACATTTGTTTCAAAACAACTAAAATGTTAAAGAAACATTTAAGTTTAGATGTTGTTAATTATAGTTCTGTAAAAGAAACTCAATGAGAACAGTCAAGAAAACCAACCGGTGCATATAAATTTAAAATTTAATCCGTTTTCATGAAAATTGACTTTTTTTTCCCACTAAAAGTAAAATTAATAAATTTATTTTATCAGCAATCTGTAAATGAGTTAATGATCCAAAGAAGACTGACAGCTGTTTGAAAGATCAGTCAAATCAGAATGATTTCTTAGTTATATTTGTCTTCCCTCACCTCCCTCGGTCTCTTTTGTTTTGTCCCTTTGGGGGACACAGACCTGGGGGAGGGGGACAGTGTGGACCAGATGACTCCCTGTCCGGGTCGACCTCAGTCAGCAGAAAAATTGCTGAGAGCAGAACACTGACTGTGTGTGGTTTGTATCTACATGACTCTGATCGGTGTTCCTGAATTAAAGTTGTTGTTTTACTTCCTTTTGGCACCAAACCTTATGGTGGGACATTACAATGTTTGTTTTGTTAAATTATAGGTTTATCCGAGGGTCCACTTGAGAGTATGATCTCTCTCTCTCCTGGACCAACACGATCTGTTAGAATGGGACTATCATGTCAAATCTGGAAACCTTCAATGTCACGAACCTCAGTGTCGGAACCCAATTGCAGAGAGATGAGCGAGGCAGGAGTTCAAAAATAAAAATAATTTATTTTTAATACCAAAACAAAAGGGCTGTCGGTGCAGCAAAACTTACTTTTGGCAGACTGGATCAGAAACCAGGCAGAGCAGATCATCAGGGGGACAGAAACCAGACAAGACAGAAGAGGATTGAGAATGTCTGTAAACCCAGAACAATCACCGGACAAGGAGTGAAGGAAAGAAAGGCTTTTTATGTGACAGAGGGAGAGTTAGTAACGAGAGCACCTGGGCAAGTGGCTGATGAGGGACAGGTGTGAATGATAAAGACTGAGTGGAGAAGCAGACTGAGGAATGAGAGGAACATAACAGAAACAGATAAACAGAAAATCACACACAAAGCAGAACAATAAAAAATATAAAAAGCAGACAGAGACAGAAACTTGAAATAGAAGGAAATGATTAAGACTGAGGGATGATAGTTAGAAGATATAAATGTTGGTTTCTGGTTGCAGCTTGAAGGAGGTGGCAGAGGCTTGGCAGATGGGGGGGCAGCGGGGGCCGCTGACCGTGACATTCAAAGGTGCTCGTGATGCTAGTTCTCTCCAAAATGGTCTTTCTTTGGTATTTGCTACTCCCTCATCTGAACTACTCAGTTCGACAGGATGCAGCTACAAGCTAGAAGATCACGCCAAGCTAGCACGATACCATGTTATTTCCATGACCTTGTCAGGATGGTTGTAGTCTGGTCATGGGGCCAGCTCTGCTTCAAATTCTTGACAGCCAAGACACAATGATGCTCATGGGCCAACAGAATGGTGCCTTTGTACAATCACCATGCTTCACAAAGATCCCTGATACACTGCCACCACGTTGATGACCTCCATCTCCAACTTCTAACACTTATCCATGGGTCCTGGAGGCAACAGTCCAGAAAAGAAATCCAGACCTCCCTCTGCCCATTGACACCTTCTGACTCCTCCTGGGGGATCTCAAGGTGGTCCCAGGCCAGAGAGGATAAATAATCCCTCAAGCTGGAAAACCTCCAAAAAGAGGTGAACAGGAGGCATCTTAATCAGATGTCCGAACCACCTGAGCTGATTCCGTTTGATGCTAAGAAGCAGTGACTCTACTCTTGAGCTCCGCCTGGATGATAGAGGTCCTCACTCTCGCTCTAAGGCCGAGCCCAGCCACCCTAAGATGGAAGCTCATTTTGGTATCGTATCCAGGATCTGGTTCCAAAGTCATTATCCAGACCTCATGACCACAGGTGAGGGTTGGAACATAGACGGACCAGGAAATCCAGAGTGTTGCCTTTCGACTCAACGTTTTCTTCACCACGACCAGCCGAAGCAATGTCCTCATTACTGAGGACAAGGCCTCAATCTGTTAATCCATCTACCACTCGGTCCTAACATCACTCAGGAAAAAGACGTCCAGATAGTTGAACTCCTCAACCTGAGACGGATTCCCTCCAACCTGGAGGGGGCGTTTCATCCATTTCTGATGAAGCACCATGGCCTTGGACTTAGAGGAACTGATTCTCATCCCAGCTGATTCACTGTGTGCTATGAACCAGCCCATGCACACTAAAGCTTCATGACCTGAAGACACCAACAGAATCACATCGTCTGCATAAAGCAGAGTTGTAGATAAACGTTTCTACTCTTTTATGACTGTTCAAAACCAACGACCGATGAAACTTTTTTTATATTTGATGAGGAACCCATTTATTTTGTGATACTTCACCCAGGACTTCACCAAGACCCTTCAAACACCGCCCACGTTCTGATTTGTTAGCACAGCTGGTCATTATTGTGGGTCAAAGGGGCGTAGTGATTAGCTGCACATGTTGTTGGTAAGTTTGTTTTTCATATCCATATTTTATGAGAAAATATTACAAACCAATCACCTCCACATTTTGACTTTTAGCATTTTTATTTCCTGTTGACGTTGCTGTCAGGTAGAACAGACTCGTCTGTTTTCTCGACACAGTTCCCGTCACAAACATATCAACTTCTACATTATGAGCAGCTGACATTTGGAGTGTATTCTAAAAAAAAAATATGACTAAAGTTTGCTCAGCTGTGTGTAGGAGGAAGGCTTACTGCACCCGATAACAACAAATATTGTTTTGTGTTCTGGGTGTTTTGTTTCCTCGTTGCAGTGCGGTAATAAAAATAAAAAAAGACTATTTAAAGGTGAGGGTTTAAAGCATAAATAATCCCACAATCTGGTTGTTCAACAGCGTGATGCATCCTCCGCACTACAAAACCATGTTTTGGCCTGATTTGATTTTATTTTTCTGGGTAACTCAAACTACTCAATTTGAGAAAACAGAAAAATAAAATAAAAATGTGGCGATAAATTGGAAGGAACCCAGAAATTTAACTCTACCAAAGATTTTTATACTTATTAATGCAAAGTCCGTCCGTAAACTTTCTCTTGTCCCGCCCATAACTTCTGATCCGCTCCACATAATTTAATCAAACTTGACACACTTATCAAAGTTCATGCTCAATAATCCAGGTAGAAAATCCACCAAAGTTCAGTCAGGTCATCTGGAAGGTTTCTTTTTTGTTGAGATGTTTCATCCTTCATCCAAAGGACTTAATAAATCTGAGGAGCCACAACAAACTCAGTCCCACAAGCAGTGCACTCACAGAGTGGACCAACCAGTTTGATAAGACTCATTTTGAGTCTCAGATGAGACTCAGTTTGTTGTGGCTCCTCGGACTGATGAAGTCCTTTGGATGAAGGACGAAACGTCTCAACAAAAAAGAAACCTTCCAGATTACCTGACTGCACTTTATTGGATTGATACACTTAAGTGCCATCACTAGAGGAAGTGTTGCATCCTCATTTCGTCACCCCAGCTCAAGGTCAAGGTCGCCAATCAAGGTCAATGTTAAAACAAACTCTTTACCTGTCTGGACCATAACTTCTGATCCACTCAAGGTCATTTCATGAAATTGATCAGAATTTGTTCCACCACTACACAGCATGTCACTTCATTTTTTTCATCACACCATCTTCAAGGTCAAGGTCACAAATCAAGGTCAAACACAAGCACATCACCCTTGTTTTATTTTTCTCTCCACTGGTTTCCAGTCCATTTTAGAATAGATTTTAAATTTTGTTGTTCACTGTTCAAGCTCTTAACGGTCTCGCCCCACATTGTTTAGCTGATCTAGTAGCTTCCTGTGAGTATGTGAGGACCTGAAGGTCAACTAATACTTCCCGACTGTCTGTCCCTAAGTCTGAATACAAACATCGGGGTCGCCGCGCCCAGACTCAAGAACCGACTACCTCTGGACTGATCTGGGCCTTTTTAAATCTAATCTTAAAACCTTTTTATGTAGGCAGGCTTTTTATACCTAGTGGCACTTTGTGCACGTTTCGTCTGCTGTAAAGGATTCTATAAATAAATGTCGATTGACTGAAATGTTATACGATGTCTTTGCTTGTCCGGACTTTAACTTCTGATCCGCTCAAGATAATTTATTGAAACTTAATGCACATTTGTTCCACCCCTACACCGTGTGTAATCATTTCATCACCTCAGCTCTAAGGTCAAGGTCCCAAAGCAAGGTCAAAGGTTATATAAGGTCAACTTGTCTGGGTTTCCTGTAAAATAGTTGTGAACAGGCGTATAAAGTACCATACATGGTACTGTTGTTAGCATTTTTTTAGAATAAGTTCTGTGTTGCTTTATTTGACGTGAGTTTACGTCACTATAACAACCTTTTTATTAATCTTTTCTTTAACTCCCAGTTGATCCAAGCTCACGCGGAGTAAAATTGGCCTTCAGAGTCCAGACGGGCTTCTCTCCCTCCACGCCCTTGTTGGTTTCTGTTCGTCCTTGGGGTGTTTTGGGTTCGTCTTCGTCTCTCTCTTCTTCCTGTCCACCTGATGTCAATCTGGCTGCTGTGTAATTGGCTGGTTTGGGTTGGTCGGCCCGTCCGCCGTGGCGTTGATTCATGACGTTTGTAAAGGTGACAGTGGCGGCTGTTCCTGCTAGACAAAGTAGAGCCGTCACCAGCTGGACCTCAGCTGACCCGCTAGTTTGTACACACACACACACACACACACACACACACACACACACACACACACACTTTTGGCTTTGCTTGAGGAAGCACCGGGAGGAAAGAGAAGCAGGAAAGGTCATCATGTAGCTGCTCAACCAGAAAAGATGATCAGAAGATGCAACACACACACACACACACACACAGACTCATGGTTGTATAAATCTGTCAAATTCAAAGCTGAGGGCAGATTACTCCAACTTTATTTAAAATATTAAACACTTGATGTTGATTTATACAAATCAATCTGATCAATATTAATCATTTATAACATTTTGTTTTAGTTGAATATGGTTGACTGAATAAATGCATGTATGAATAAATTGTTTGAAAAATGATGAACAATCAGAAACTGACTGGGCTCCTGTCGAGCTGAGACTGTGTTCACACTGCAGGCTCAATGGCCCCAAATCACTTTCGTTTTACCTTTTGTGAATTTTTTGACAGTCTGGTCGTCACAGATCGACGCAGGTCTTTTAATATCTGGTACTAGAGTTTTAAAAACGACCTGAGTCTGAAGGAGCTGAGAACTGTTTGTTTGCACTGGAGTCTCATTTAAATTGTAATGGGAACAACGGTGCAAAAAATCAGAATTGAGCAATAAAACCTGAACGTGATCGCAGTCGTGTTTACACCAATCCCATGAAAATACAAAAAATATATAATCACAGAAGATCTGCGAGACGAACAAACAAAGAGTAGAAACTCTAAGTTTACTTCTTTTTTTCATTTACTGGTAAATATTGAGTCGGTATTTATTTTATTTGACCGCCTAACTTACAGTTCAAGTTATTACGAAGCAGAACGGTCAATACAAACATGCTCATCCTTTAGTGCTAAATAAAACACCAACAGATTTAAATGTTTTCATTTCAATCCACCCGTCCATTTTCTTTCTCTGCTTCATGATGAGCTGGTGTCCTTAACCAGCAGTTACTGTGCGGGAGGTGGGAGACACCTGGACATGTCTCCTGTCCATCACAGGGACACAGAGAGACAAACAACCATACTCAGTTCAATTCAGTTTACCGTATTTTGCGCCATACACATCACATCGCCCTATAAATCGCATCTGTCCAAATACGTCTAATAAAGTGGAAAGATCCAAAAACGTGTCGCTTCGCCGTATAAGTCGCATCTATTATACGTCACCGCTGCATTTTGCCGGGGCGGCGCAGCAAAATGAAGCTGATTTGACGGTTGCTCCAGGCGAGCTGGACGAAGGTGGAAGACTATGGCAAGCCGATTGTGTCATTAATAGCCACTTTTACCTATTGCACGACACAACGGCATGCCATACTACTCGAGTGCCATCTAGCAGCTGAAAATTATAGCGTTCAACATTTTCAGTCAGTATGAATGAAAACAGTCATATCTCAGCCAAAAATTGATTTATAAATATGGGAAAAATCCATAAATACATCGCTTTGGCGTATAAGTTTCAGGGCATGCAAACTATACAAAAAACTGCAACTTATAGGCAGAAAAATACAGTATTTATATAGCACCAAATCAAAACAAAGTTGTCTCAGGGTGCTTTACAGGAACATTCATGTACATAAAAAAAGCCAATTAGTAAAGTTCTCTATCTAAGGAAGTCAGCAGACTCGTTTAATCTTCACTTTGTCACGGTCTCCCTTCGTGAGCAAGCACAAAGGCAGCAGTGGAAAAGAAAAACTCCCATTTAACAGGAAGAGACTCCATCAGAACCAGTGAACTCACTCGCTCACAGTGCACCTAAAATGCTTGTTTTTGGGCTGTGGGAGGAAACCCACACGTTCACAGAGAAAACATGTAACATACATGCTGTATGTTAATCAACATAGCTCATGATCTATAATCACAATTCAAACAAGCGGCACGCCGATGACCCTGTCACTGTAGGGTTTGAATACTTAATGTTTTTCTTTTT
Organism: Nematolebias whitei; assembly: GCF_014905685.2. NCBI lineage: Eukaryota > Metazoa > Chordata > Actinopteri > Cyprinodontiformes > Rivulidae > Nematolebias > Nematolebias whitei. The sequence goes on along the minus strand of NC_056502.1, from coordinate 32,886,201 downwards.
TATATGAGGGTATTTGGTGTAAGATATTTAAATTGTTAGGAGTTCCACTATGTAGAAGAACAGAAGTGGTTTTATTTAATTGTTTTCTTATCTGAGTGGAAGGAGCAGTTTTATCCACCACCAGGTACAACGGCAGAGCCAGAGGGTGGCCAATGGGGGGCCTTGGCCACCATAGATTAATCTTTAGCCACCCCAGTCATTTCAGGAATCTAGAAAGCATAGTTTCCTGAAATGATTGGTATAAGTTGGCAGCCATCTTGGATTTTGATGTGGTAACCCAGTTTTTGGTATCAACTTTTCTTAGCCTTAGTTGCAGCCACACATCAAAATGAAAGAGGGAAGGTTGCATATTTTTCATGGTATCACAAATGGACGGACATTTCCAATTCCCCCTTTTCGCTCAGTGACGGAGGACAGACAAATATATAACCGGTTATATTTTGACACCATTTCAAAACTATCAAGTCGCCCTCCAAACAGATTTATTTTTATTTAAAGATAACCTTTGAAAGTCAAACTATCTTTTAACCAGAATCAAATATGTTTCCACTGTTCTAAGTTTTCATGTGTAAACATTGTAGGTGAAGTTACAGAACATATTGAAATGTGCTAAAAATAACTTGTTCAACCTAAACTTTAACCTGCGTGTAATGACATAATGTAGGTCACTGAGCACCCAGAGCTGAAGCTGTATGCACTTATTAATGTCACCTTCAGAAACCACACACACACACACACCCTCCATGTGTGTTTGAGGTTCAGGCTCTGTGAGGTTCTGGTTCCATGTCTGTAACTGAGGGAACCAGCAGGTAAAAGGATTGTTCTGGGTGTTTGTGGTGAGACGATCAAAGAGCATCTGTTTGTCTCGTGTTTACGTTTGATGCACTTTAATCCACTTTACTGGCTGGAGTCTCAGTTTAGGCTGATTCCTTTGTCTTTGTGTGTGTGTGTGTGTGTGGGGGGGGGGGGGGGGTGTCTCCTGATTACATGATCACCTGCTGCCAGGCTGACCTGTGGTTCAGTGGTTGTCTCAGTGTTAAGGTTAATCTCTCTTAACTGTTTGTAAGTGCTGCCCCCCCACCCCCGGCGGCCTCTCCGGCCTGAAGTATTGCCACTTAAGAGGCCCCGGGACCCCGACAGCAACCTGCCCATCGATCCACTGATCAATAATTACATCGTGATCACGCACCATGCAAAGAGGCTCTGCCCTGATGGTACCACACCAGCAGGCACACCTCACACATGGTGGTCAAACTGGTCCTGGGGTCACTTAATGGTTCCAGAGGAGCATGGAGGTGTTCAGCTCAACTGTAGAGGCTTTCATTCATTCATTTAGGAGAATGAAGACGTTCTTGGCCTCTTGTGTTTTTCACATAGTTAGAGAAAAGTCTAAACCTTGAACAAGACCAGACCGTCTTCCAGCTGTCTCTGTAGCTCATAAAAACCATCCAGGAACAAGGTGAGCAGACGTGAACAAAGCTGGCATCAGACTTGTAGGAGGAACAGTGCACACACACAAACCCTGCACTGGCTGCTCGTTCAGACTGATTTTACTCTGTTACAGTTCGGATCAACTGTTTCAGTCCTGTGACTACCTCGCTTACTGGCTCAGTGGCAAAACAGCAGCAAGTTGACTTTGAACCCAATGGAAGTTTAGTGAAAGGTGTTAAAGACTGACTCGTGCACTCTAACATGTGACCGTGCAGGAAAATGAGTCCCAATGAGAACTCCTCTAATTCAGACTTTTACATGTTCCATCTGAGAAGCTTCAGAATGATCCAGAGTTTCTTGTCATTTGCTGATTTATCACCAGGAAACAAGTTTGTGTACGAGTGCTGGCTTTACAAGCTGATTTTTCTTGGTCTAGACTGATGTCATCTGGGAATGCCATCCCATATTTAAAAATAATAATAATACCCAAGTTTCACAATGACGCCAACCATATACGAAGGGATTTCCTGTTGCAATGGCCCGCAGAGAAACTAGTCGATCCATTATTGAAAAATGTAAACATGTGTAATTTAAAGGAATAATAAAAAAGACAGAGAGGACATGGAGGTAGTTGGAGTGAGGACAGAGTGAGATGGAGCAGGATGACACCTGAAGAGGGAGAAGCTGAAATAAGATTTCTGATGATCAATTTGTTAGAAAACAGATTTACTGGTAGAATAAGAAGATTGTAAGTTATTTTTAATTTAAAAAATCCATATTTTCCCTTATTCTTCATGTCAGCTTGTGATCGTTTTGACTCATTTTGCAGCTCGGGTCACATTTAGCTACTTCTCCTTGACCTTTGACACCATGAGAGATGCTAAATTCAGCTTATTTTAAATGATTGTATCCTGAACTAGTCCTTATGTTTTATGATGATTTCTTTTCTCTGTTCTTCTGTGCAGCACTGTGGTTCAGTGGGTGTTTGGACGTATTGTGTGCAACCTGTCAGAAGCTGGCACAGCTCTAAAACGTTCAGACTTTATTTTCCTCTAAATGGGAACATAATTTTTGTGATTTTTTATTTTTTATTTTATTGTGCAGGACCTGAGCTCTTTAAATGAGACTGTTTGAGGAAAACTGTGGACAGAGAATGTTTGTAATTAAAAGTCAAATGTCACTGAATTGTTCTAGAAATCTGGAAATTGGCGTCTGAACTAATTAAAAAAATTAAAATGGCATTTTGTTGGAGCATTGCATTTAAACTGCAGACATTGATGAGTAAATAAAGATGCAGCACTTTTTAGTTTTGCAGCTCTGACCTGTTGATGCTGATTTCAGCTGATTCCTCTTAAAGAACTGAATTACCGTTTTTCTAATTTATGATTAAATATCAAACACTCAGCTGCGTGAATCGTGGCGTCCTGTCGGTCTCTCAGCTCTAGGTTCACTCTCTGACATTGATTTGTTTTGCAGCACACCTTCCGTGCCTCTGCCTCCTGTCCCTCTGCCTCCTGTCCTCCTCCTCTCAGGGAGCCTCCATCTTGTTTCATCACAGGCGATGGAGCCGCCTGCCTCTCCGGGTCGAGCTCGTTCTCTCTCCCACTTCCTGTTAAAGGGCTCAGTCAGTCAGAGCGCTCTGAACACATATTAAACAGGCATCAGCCTCTCGCTGGGGCCAAATCACGCTGTTCAAATGTTGTTCTTCCACCAGGCAGTGCAGGACAACTGAGGAGACGGGATCTGCAACATTAACTTGATTCACGGCCGCGGCGACTGAGTGACACTCCATAAACCTCAGCGGGCCGCCGCCGGGCCCCGCCGACAGCGCCCCGTGGCTAATGTGACACGCCGACGTTCCACATGCTCAAACGCTCGGCGCATACAGAGGCGAATGTGTACAGGAGCACATGTTCAGATGCACGGCGATAAAACCCGACGTTAACCCTCCACCCACCTGCGACACGTGCACACCTGTGGATCCACACAGAAACGCAGGCAGGCTTCGACTCTGAGCGTACAGCCAGGGGCTCGGCGTACAGGAGCGCTCGTGGATTTGCACACTTTCCAACAGGTTTTATGGTAATGCAGCGGAGGCTGCACAGGCGTGGAGTTATTGTCTTCTGCAGCCGACCTCTCAGCTCGCAGCGTTGTGGCGTAGGCAGTTAGCGTGAGCCTCGCAGCTCCGTGTAAAAAGCTAACCTCTGGCTGAGCTGACTCCCTCCTCTCTAACTGCAGCACCTGTCACTTGAGGTGCAGGCCTGCACCTCCTGCCAGTGTGCAACGAGGGTGTTCATTAGTTTGTCCAGAAGAAAAGACAAAATGTTGGCTCTCTTACAGAATGACGTGTCCATTAGGACATTTTTGATTTGGAGGACGTGTCTTCTATAAAGCAGGGCTTGGATGGACGGCTGACAGGTGCTCTCTTTTCTAAAATTAGCACAGCAGCCGGCTCTAATTAGATGAAAATAAATGGATGCAGTTAGAGAGGACATGGTTGGAGGGGGGACAGAGGATGCAGAGGACAGAGAGAGACGGAGGAGGAGGACTCGCTGTGAAGAGCCCTGAAGAGGGAACAGCTGAAAGAAGAAGACTTTCACTCATGATTGTCAGATTTAAGCAGGAACAGACTGAACGTGTCCAAACCTGCACAATGTAACAGACCACAAGGATTTATCAACAACCACCGTCTAAAACAACCAAGTATGGAGACCAGTATGTCTAAACTGAACAAGCTATGAAAAGTTGAAAGTTTTTAATAAAACTGACTGAGGGGGGTCTAACTCAGAACCAAACTGGAAATGATTTGATCATGTGTTACTTCACTCAGTAACTGATCAGTTCTGACAGTGTCAAATGTGTGTGTGTGTATTTGCACACACACCAGTCAAAGCACAGCTCAAAGGATAGAGACTGTGACAAAACTGAGAAGGGTTTCAGGTGGGTTCTAGACGCCTGCAGAAACTCTGTTCTTATTTACCCCCCCCCCCCCCCCCCCCGCCCCAATCACAGAGCAAAGAGGGTTTCATCAAAGTGTGAGAAAGGTTATTTTCAATAAGTATCCTGATGCATGCTCAGTAATCCAGGTAGAAAAATCTAAAAACATTTAGATATTTTCAATAAGGTTGCCACGTGCCCTGTGATGGACTGGAGACCTGTCCAGGGTGTCCCCCGCCTCTTGCACAGTGACTGCTGGATATCGGCACCAGTGACCCCCACCACATGAAAAGGAAGAAGCGGGTAAAGATAATGGATGGATGGATGGATGGATGGATGGATGGATGGATGGATGGATG
>NC_056502.1:32876332-32881464 GCF_014905685.2 Nematolebias whitei | reverse complement strand
ATGGATGGATGGATGGATGGATGGATGGATGGATGGATGGATGGATGGATGGATGGATGGATGGATGGATGGATGGATGGTTACCACATCAAAATCTAAGATAGCTGCCACCAATCATTTGAGGAAACTAATCTTTCTAGTTTTTTTAATTGCTTACAAGTGCAGTTTCCTAAAATGATTGGGGTGGCCTAAGATTAAACTGTGGTGGTCAAGGCCACCACTGACCACCCCTTGGCTCTGCCATGGTGCTGGTGGATGAAATTGCTCCCTCAAGCAAAAATAAAGCCCTACTTCTCTTCTCCTCCACAGTGTAACTCCTCCCCATTTGAGTATCTTGCAGCAAAAACATTTAGGTTTACTTACATTCTCTGTTCAATTCCAGTCCAGAAAAACACTCGTCTGAAAAACTACAAACATTCACTACTCCAATCCCTCAGCGGAGGGAAACGTAGCCACACCGATTGTTTGAGAGAATATTTGTTCCAACAACATGAATATAAGCGACAGGCCGTTGCAACTAACGTGAGGAAGCACCTAAAAACACTTGGAGACGTCTGGAAGCGTCTTCTGAACACCGTTCACCAACTAATGACCAGCTGCTTTTATTCAGCCTGCAGAGAAGCACCACGAGGGTGTTGTCAGAGAAGGTGCAGGTTGTAAACCTCCATTGTCCCTGTGCTGAGTGGCTCTTCTTCTGGTCAGATGTGGCCTCTGCAGAGTTTGTTGCAAGATGAGTTCAAGCAGTTCACCCAGAATACACAGGAGCAGACTCAGAAACAAACATCAGGTTTTGTGCAAAGCCTCCAGCAAAACTTTACCTTTGTTTGCTGCCAATAAAACAATAATTGCACGTTTGTAAAAAACACATTCATCATTTGATCCATGCACTAATGACTATCCTTCTGGAGGCTAGCTTACAGTTCAGAACAGAGTTTTCAGGCATATAAAGAGATTCATGAACACAGAAGGATCATCGTTTTCTTCTGATAGCAGGTTTTTTGTGTGTTTTCTCTTCTTCCTCTATTGAGTTCAGCCCAGACGTGAACAGAAACCTCTTTTTACTGTTTCAGATCCTCCGTCCTGCATAGATTAGCCTACAAGTGTCTGAGCTGAGCGCTGTTTAAACAATGGCGTTTCTAACACTGTTCCCATCGCCTTGGAAACGCCATGGCAACCTGCGATCTGAGAGGGCACAGCGTGGCTCAATTAGCACCAGCTGTATGTCACAGCTCGCCTCTGCCAGCAGAGCGTCTCCACATTCTGTCTCTAATGCTTGAAGGGACACAAATGTGTGAAGTGTTGCGTCAGCGTTTGAGTCCGTTTGGCTTTTGGGGACGGACAGGTGAGCACATCAGGTGCAGGAGCGCTGCTGTAAAGGACATGTTAGGTGACAGGAGCGGTTATAATTCAGACGGGATCAGGTTTAACGTTCTAAATGTGTAGATGTTTCTAAATGACTAGCTCCATTCAGGTCTGGTCTTCTGTCGTGTTTTCCAGCGCGTAACTCGTTCCTCAGTTTTTGTTCTGTTTCAACAGTTCATGTGTCAAAACGTTCGGCTCATCCAGGACGTTCCTGCTGTGACTTTTGATGTTTGTTTGGTTTTTACTTTTTGAAATATTTAGCTTTGTCGGCCATGTTTTTCTCATTGAAAATGAACGGAGCTCTTCACATCCTTCCAACACGTTGAGCTGTTTAAAACCTTTTACTGCTCATTTCAGCTTTTTCAGCTCCATTTTGTTAATTAATTTTAGCTTTTTTTCTGCTCATTTGACTTTCTTTTTTGCTCATTTCAAACTTTTTGTAATCTGTTTAGCCTCTTTTTGCATATTTCAGCTGCTACATTTCTGCTCTGTTTAGCTTTTTTTAGCACCTTTCTGCTGATTTTCTGCTGCTTCCCACTTTTATTTTCCTGCTTTTAGTCAAACGTCTGCTGTTCAAATTCAGTTCACATTAACAGTTCAGCAATGAAACTTTTTCAGCTGGTTTCACCTTCTTCGGCTGCTTTAAGCTAAAATCATTCAACAGTAATCATTTTCACAGGAAGTGGCATTTCTCTAGTCTTCTGCCTGTCTTCTCTTTAGTGTTTCCCATTAGGGTCAGGTAACTTTTACCACACGCGACCATGTTTTTGCATGCATCTGTTAGCAAAATAGATTTTAATGAAGTTCCCAGAATGTAATAAATCGTTCATTCATTCATTAAATAAAGTGAAATGTATTGACTTTTTGAGTCAGCCCAATTCAAAATGGCTGCCACAGCTAATTGACATTAGCAAACACAAAACTGTCCGTAGTCTGGCTGAAATCTGTTGAGTTAGTAGCTGGGTCATCCTCAACACATCCTGAAAGACCTCCCACGAGGTCATGCTTACATCATGTATGTTTTGAGAGGAACTTGGGGTGTCTCAATACTAGGGTTTTCAGATCAAGTACATGTACATCAGTTTGGGTACTTACTGAGAAGTTAATTAAACATTAAACAATGACTTTATAAACGTTTGTTTTTCTGAAGAACACAACAAACTCTGCTGTCTTAACTTCAAGTATTTGTCTTAAAAGAACTCTAAACTATCAGCTTGGTTTTTTCCGTGGTTACTTGTAAAATGGAAGCGGGCATGATATTTCCACCTTAAAGTGGTGTGTGTTGACGGATCAGGGTGTTTCTCTGAGAACGAGTACTTGAGGCTGGTATCATGACTCTATTAATCCAAACGGGTTTAACTTTGTCATTTCTCAACGAAGGGTGATTTTCAGTTGAAACTCTGGTTTGATGGTGATTTCCTTCAAGGTCACCCTCAGTTTAGATGTGGTCACAAACTGAACTTTAAAACCTGACCCTGCGTGTCCCTGTTTTTCCAGGTATCGTATCAAAATCCTTTGAGTGTCGTCTGAAGGGCCAGGGGGCCGCCTTTGTGGAAACGGACTCCGTGGACTCCCCCGTGCACCAGAAGGGCTCGGCCGACTCCGTCCAGCAGGTCATCATCATCCAGGGTTACGGCAACAACGACGTGGCCATCGATCAGGCTTTGGAAGAGTCGGCCGCCGTCACCCTGCAGACTCTGGCCATGGCCGGCCAGGTGGCCGAGGTGCTGCACATCACCGAAGACGGACAGGTCATAGCCTCAGGTAGCGAGGTGGCCTCTACAGGGGCCCACCTGGCTGGAGGCACCACCCAGTATGTGGTTCTGGATTCAGGAGACGCCAGTAAGAAGCTGCAGGCCGTGGCCGGGGAAGAGATGGCGGTCACCGCCGCAGCGCAGAACCACGCCATTTCTGAGTCGTCCACCGCCTTGGACGCCCTGCTGAGCGCCGTCAGCGAAATGGGCCATCAGGACAAAATGCAAGAAGAAGAGGTGGCCGTGGTCCATGAAGTGCTGGCCCCCGAGACAGCTGAGGAGGACCCGGGCGCCGGCATGGAGGTGAAACAAGAGCAGGAAGAAGTGCACGTCATTGAGGAGTCCAGCCATGAAGACATGCAGGAAGTGCTGCAGCTCGCCGCCTCCCAGATGGTGAAGGAAGGTCTCACCCAGGTCATCGTGAACGACGAGGGCACCCACTACATCGTGACGGAGCTGGATGACTGCACCCTACAGGTGGAGGGAGCCGTGTACGGGGAGGGGGAGGAGCAGCAGGTGGAGCAGCCAGCAGCAGAGGAGATGGTGGTTTATCTGGACGGAGCGTCCCATAATATCGTCCTGGAGGGGTGAGGGACGGAGACACTGCCTGAGTGTCCTCTTCACGTTCCTCCGGAGGACTCGGTTCAGTTATTACTGCCGTTCTCAGAACTATGCAACGCTCAGGGTACACGTGGTTTGTTCAAGCGACTGTAAGAAGTTCTGGTGCTAATTTTACTCAAACTTGGAATTTACCAGGCCTGTATTAATCTCTCAGCTGTCCCGCTTCCTGAAGAACGTCTTTTTAAAACCTTCTGAGCTGACTGATCTTCAGTTTGACATTTTCTTTGACTTTTCTGTGTTTTGTCTTGAGATGTCTGAGTGTTGCTGGCGTACATTTAATTTTGACCGTGAGGAATCAGTACCTTGATTGATTTTCAAACTTTTCAACCCTCTTGAAATTTCCTTTTTTTTTCCTGTAACCAAACAACAAACAAGTTTTGCTTTTGAAAAGCATTTAAATATGAATGCAGCTTAATTTCTAACAATAAAGCTGAAGTCTTAATTTTTCCCAGTCGTATTTGCATTTTTTTTTTTGGTAGTATTTGGTATTTGACTAGATGGTGTCGGTTCAAACAATCGTCTTATTGCTCATCTGTAATTCTTCTGTTTTCTTCAGGATTTTAGAACAAAACTACATCAAACCCTGCAGCTGAATCAGGAGCAGACTGCATTTTGGTGACTTAACGTGACTTCAAGATGCAGCGCATCAGCAAAGACAAGTTCACAACAAGTCGTCTCAGATCTCTGAGTAAAAACATTCACTTATTTTATAAAATATACATTTGTAAAAGTTCTAAGGAAGACAGCAGGTTGTGCTAAATGCTCTCAGTCTCTCATCCTGAGTAGCACATTGGCGACAGTGGTAAGGAAAAACTCCCTTTTAACGGGAAGTAACCTCCAGAAGAACCAGAACCAATCAAATTGACTGACTTGAGTTTGAGAGGACAGGAAAGAGACACAGACAAACAGGAAGTGGCCCAGTTGTAGTAATGATTCAGTTGTAGTTCCTATGGTTCAGTTGTAGTTCCTATGGTTCACTTATAGTTTTTATGGTTCAGTTGTAGTTTCTAAGGTTCAGTTGTAGTTCCTATGGTTCAGTTGTAGTTTCTGTGGTTCAATTCTAGTTTCTATGATTCAGTTGTAGTTTCTATGGTTCAGTTGTAGTTCATATGGTTCAGTTGTAGTTCCTATGGTTCAGTTGTAGTTCCTATGGTTCAGTTGTAGTTTCTGTGGTTCAATTCTAGTTTCTATGATTCAGTTGTAGTTCCTATGGTTCAGTTGTAGTTCCTATGGTTCACTTATAGTTTTTATGATTCAGTTGTAGTTTCTAAGGTTCAGTTGTAGTTCATATGGTTCAGTTGTAGTTCCTATGGTTCAGTTGTAGTTTCTGTGGTTCAATTCTAGTTTATATGATTCAGTTGTAGTTTCTATGGTTCAGTTGTAGTTTCTATGGTT
>NC_056502.1:32875792-32876322 GCF_014905685.2 Nematolebias whitei | reverse complement strand
TTCTATGGTTCAGTTGTAGTTTCTATGGTTCAGTTGTAGTTTCTATGGTTCAGTTTTAGTTCCTATGGTTCAGTTTTAGTTTCTGTGGTTCAGTTGTAGTTTCTATGGTTCAGTTGTAGTTTCTGTGGTTCAGTTGTAGTTCCTTTGATTCAGTTGTAGTTTCTGTGGTTCAGTTGTAGTTCCTATGGTTCAGTTGTAGTTTCTTTGGTTCAGTTGTAGTTTCTATGGTTCAGTTGTAGTTTCTGTGGTTCAGTTGTAGTTTTATGGTTCAGTTGTAGTTTATGTGTTTCAGTTGTAGTTCCTATGGTTCAGTTGTAGTTTCTATGGTTGAGTTGTAGTTTCTATGGTTCAGTTGTAGTTTATATGGTTCAGTTGTAGTTCCTGTGGTTCAGTTGTAGTTTCTGTGGTTCGGTTGTAGTTTCTATGGTTTACTTGTAGTTTAATGGTTCAGTTGTAGTTCCTATGGTACAGTTGTAGTTTCTGTGGTTCAGTTGTAGTTTTTATGGTTCAGTTGTAGTTTCTATGGTTCA
>NC_056502.1:32867323-32875782 GCF_014905685.2 Nematolebias whitei | reverse complement strand
TGGTTCAGTTGTAGTTTTTATGGTTCAGTTGTAGTTTCTATGGTTCAGTTGTAGTTCATATTGCTCACTTGTGGTTCCTATGGTTCAGTTGTAGTTTCAATTGGAAGAAAGACAAAAACAGAAACATGTTAATGATGGAAATGATTACAAAAACAAACAAGAACAGCAGGGTGAGTCAGTGTCCTCCAGCAGTCTAAGCCTATAGCAGCATAACTAAGGGATAGCCAAGAAAACCCAAGCCAACCCTAACTATAGGATTTACCTAAAAGGAAAGTCTTAAGGCCGATCTTAAAACTGGACAATGTGTCAGCCTCATGGACAGAAACTGGAAGTTGGTTCCACAAGAGAGGAGCCTGATAACTGAAAGATCTTCCTCCCATTCTGCTTTTGGAAACTCTAGGAACCACGAGGTGTCCTGCAGTCTGAGAGCAAAGTGCTCTGTTAGGAAAATATGGAACAATAAGATCTCAAATATAAGATGGCGCTAGGTTGTTGAGAGCTTTGTAGGTTAGAAGTAAGATTTTGAATTTCAGTTCTGGATTTGACAGGGAGCCAATGGAGAGAAGCTCAAACTGGAAAGATATGATCTCTCCCACTAACTCCAGTTAAGACTCTGGCAGCAGCATTTTGGATCAACTGAAGGCGTTTTAAAGTATTTGGACACCCAGAGAATAAACCATTACAATAGTCCAATCTAGACATGATTAAGAAACATACAAAAATTCAGTTTACACAGAGATTTTTAAACATAATTAGAAAAGTTTATACAGAAAGTTGGTCTGTCCATAACTGAACTGACATGTTGATACATTTTGGATTGTAGACAATCACATTTAAATAAGGTTTAAATGATTTTTAAGCTTTTATTGCAAAAAGTTCAACTTGGAGAGCTGTCAACTTCCTGTTGTTATTCTCATTCACTCTGTTTTTAATTTATTCAGACACATTAGTTTTCTTCACTCTGTGTCTCTCTTGACTTTAGGATGTAAAGTTTTCTCTTAATTTCCCCTTCGGAGCGCAGAGTTCACATCCAAACTCCCACTGACTTCCATTGTTTCAACTCAAACCATAAGAGAAAACTTTCTTTAATCGTGTCGTTTCATCTACTGGCATAAATGTTTACATGTGACAATCAGACGCTTCTGTCGCTTATAGTTCAAAAATATACGACTTCCTTTTACTCTTGACTGACTGACTGAAGGCCAAACAGGAAGTAGAACCAGCTGGACTGTGTGAAGGATGTTGGTCTATAAAATAAAACAGGAAACAAGGTAATCTGAGGGGCCGCTGATTGAGACGGAGGAGGACTGAGGGAGGGGCTGGTACACTAGGACAAACCTAGAAACTAAGAGATGATTAAGAAATGATCCAAAACTCATCATGTAAGGTTCTTATAAACCCAAACAATTGGTCCAATACCAGTAAAACAATTCTTAAATGCTAACACTGACGCCTGGGTTCACTTCCTCCTCTTAGACTGTTCAAAACAAAACTTGGCTCCACTGATACGGTTTAATGTCTGTGGAGTAAAATACACTTCTGTGTATGAAGTGAAGGCTGCCAGACATTTCTGATCAGTGCTTACCTTCATCATCGTCATGGGCCCTCGTCACCACCAGGCCCGTTCTGTTTGCTTTGTGCACAATACTCCAACCTTTTCTTTTCGTAATCCCCCAGCAATATTCAGCTCCGGAGAGAGAATCAATAATCATTCAGAGGTCCGTTCTCTGATGGAGTGAGTGTGAGATCAGTGTGACGGCCACAAACACCAGAGACTCTGGAAGTCAGGGAAAACCTGGAAAACGACTTCCACATTCTTCAGACTCGAGGAAAACTCAAGGAATTTAAGGAAAATATCAAAAGTCTGGGAAAACTCGGGGGTTTGAACTCTGATCTGCTGATTAAAAGATGATCTGATATTTAGACGTGTTCATGTATTAATGTCAGTAATCTGGTTTCAGTGAGTCCATGTTCTGCTGCTGCAGAGTACACAATACATGAGTTCTTACTGACTGACCACAGTGGCTTTTTAATATCTCGTCTTATAATGAATTAATCAGAATGAGTGCTGCATGCACGTATCGTAGGCTACACTTTGCTTCCTGTCATCTCTGAATGTGAGGCTGATTTCTGGAAACTCAGCAGTCTAAAGGAAGTTATTGTGTTTGGTGTGACTGAAATGTCTCCTGGAAATTCAGGACTCAGAGAATTTGTCTTCATGAAACGCTGTGACCCCTGAGCACAGCCACCGGCCGCTGGGAGCAGAGACGAGGAGAGCTCTCGTAAAACAGGCCGTCGATACATCGCTCATTTAAATACCAGTCTTGAATTAAATACCAGTCAAACATGTCCAATGGTTTCTTAGATATTTTGCTAACAGACAGAGAAATTTAGATATACGTGTAGCATTTCCCTGGTGTGGATGGGTGTTGTGGGGTGTTTAGCAGCCTTGTTGCTGTAGGGATGAAGCTTCTGTACCAGCCGTCTCCAATCAGAACCCAGTTTAGCTTGTGACAGAAGCAGCAGGTTGGACTCCAGACCTGTTGCTGTGAGGAAACATCAGACCACATCATGTCATCCTTCTACCTCTGAGCTGCAAACTGAAGTGTGGGACTGATTATTGATGGTCCGACCTCAGCTTGGGTCTGGATAATGACGGGGTTCTGCAGAACTCCCCGTCTCTGAGTGGTTGTGTCCTGTGTTGTGATGCCCCCCACCCCCCACCTCCATGTGTGTCTGTAATCAGTGCTGGATGGCTCATTATGAACTGCAGCGGGCCACTCGTGTGACATGGAAGAGGGAGAAATTAGCAGCTGTCATCCAGTGATGAGTTCATTTCCTGACAGGCCTCTGCTCTGCTGCAGACGGCTGATGGAAACCTGCCGCCGGAGCTTAATTGGACAGCCAGAAGAGGGATCAGGAGGAGGAAGCGTCTAAATGTTAAACTAAAATCATTCTTTTTGTCACAGAAAATGAAAGCAAAGATCTGAGACGCTTTAATGATGCTTTTTATTTAATGTTCCAAGGTTCTCATGATGAATAAAATCTAGGTTTTAAATGACAAAACCATAAAACGTTCTTTAAAGTTACACCTGAGCATCCCATTGACGTTAGTTCATAGACTGAACGTTTATTCAAGGGGTAGTTCTGCCGTTTTGAAGTGAGGTTCTGTGATAAATTTATAAACAATAGTTACTGATGTGCTAACAGCTAACTCAGATTCTGTTAAGACCAAAGTGGATCGCTGGTGTCTGAAAACAAATTAAAATGTTATGTGGATGCTAATTTATAAACTTTTAATTGTCAGTTTCAAAGAGCACATTTGTTTATGTAGAATTGTGTTTTCTGCAGGTGCAAATATAACAAGACACAGCTAGCATTAGCACTTATTGTGCACCTCAGGGACAAATTTGGTGCAAATGTCCTGATATCTGCATCAAATAATCTGTGAAAAGTTTAAATAACAGAAACTATTGTTAAGATGAAATTCCCCTTAACAAGTGATTTGTTTGGAGCGCACTGAGCGGCTAATAGTAGCTAGCCTGAGCAGACCCACTTCTGTCATGGAGGTTGTCTGAAACGACTCACACCAGCAGCTGAATGTCCATCCATCCATTATCTTTACCCGCTTATTCCATTTTGGGTCACGGGGGTCGCTGGTGCCCATGTCCAGCAATCACTGTGCGAGAGGCGGGGTACACCCTGGACGGGTCGCAAGTCCATCACAGGGCCACACAGAGACAAACGAGACAAACAACCGTTCACTCTCTCACACCTAGGGACAATTTAGAGTTACCAATCAGCCTAACATGCATGTTTTTGGACTGTGGGAGGAAACCGGAGTACCCGGAGAAAGCCCACGCATGCATGGAGAGAACATGCAAACTCCACCCAGAAAGGCCCCTGGACCGGGGTTTGAACCAGGGACCTGCTCGCTGAGAGGCAGCAGCTCTACCAGTTGCGCCACCGTGCTGCCTGCAGCTGAATGTTTTCACTTCAATTCAGTTTATTTATATAGCACCAATTAGTAAAGTTCTCTAAGGAATCCAGCAGACAAGTTGAATCTTGGCTTCGATGCAGTCTCCCATCCTGAGCAAGCACAGTGGCAACAGTGGAAAGAAAAAACTCTCTTTTAAAAGGAAGAAACCTCCAGCAGAACCAGGCTCAGGACAAGCGGCCATCTGCTTTGACCGGCTGGTTGAGAGGACAGGAAGGAGAGACAGACGAACACAGAATGGTAGGTCCAGGTGTATCTGAAAGACAAAAAGACACATGTTAAGGATAGAAAAAATAATTACAAATACAAAACAGGTTGAGCAGAGTAAGTAAAGACAGTAGTAGAGTGAAAATTGTGGTCAGTTTGTCCTCCAGCAGTCTAAGCCTATAGCAGCATAACTAAGGGACAGCTCAGGAAACCCAAGCCGACCATAATTATAGGATTTATCAAAAAGGAAAGTCTTAAACCTAGTTTTAAAACTGGATAATGTGTCTGTCTCACGGACAGAGATTGGAAGTTGGTTCCACAAGAGAGGAGCCTGATAACTGAAAGATCTGCCTCCCATTCTGTTTTTGTAAATTCTAGGAACCACAAGTAAACCTGCAGTCTGAGAGTGAAGTGCTCTGTTAGGAAAACATGGAACAATAAGATCTGTAATATAAGATGGAGCTAGGTTGTTGAGAGCTTTGTAGATTAGAAGTAGGATTTTGAATTATATTCTGGATTTGACAGGGAGCCAATGGAGAGAAGCTAAAACTGGACAGATATGATCTCTCCCACTAACTCCAGTTAAGACTCTGGCAGCAGCATTTTGGATCAACTGAAGACGTTTTAAAGAAGTATGTGGACACCCAGATAATAAACCATTGCAACAGTCCAGTCTAGACGTGACAAATGCATGAACCAGTTTTTCTGCATCATTTTTAAATAAGATGTTTTGAATTTTAGTGATTTTACTCAGGTGGAAGAAGGTGGTTCTACAAACATTTTTAATGTGGGGTATAAAAGACATGTCCTGATCAAAAATAACACCAAGATTTTTAACATTAGAGTTGGAGGACAGATTAACGCCATCTAAAGAGGGAGAAAGATTGAAAAATTCATTCCTAAGATGCTCAGGTCCAAAAACTAAAACCTCAGTCTTGTCTGTGTTCAAAATCAGACAATTGATGGTCATCCAGGTTTTTTTGTCTTCAAGACATGCTTGTAGTCTAAGTAGCTGATTGGATTCATTGGGTTTAATGGACAAATATAACTGTGTGTCATCAGCATAACAATGAAAATTTATCCCATGCTGTTTAATAAGTTTTCCTAATGGAAGCATATATAAAGTAAAGAGTATTGGCCCAAGCACTGAGCCCTGAGGAACTCCATGACTAACTTTGGTGTATATTTTCTAAATAAAATCTCCAAAAATGATCCAACTTAAACTGTGATTATGTAAAAACTGAAGATGTGTGTTGCAGTAATCCTTATTGTGCCATGTGTTTAATATAAAAACAGGAAGTTTTAGAGGAAATGATAAGAAAGGTGCTTCAATGCTCACGTTTTCACCTTTAATAATAAAGTATTTTCATTACGGCACAGCTGATTCAGAGCAGGAAATACAGGATGTTTGGTGATACAAACAGGATTCCTAACCTGCACCTTCTCCTGGAAGGCCACTCATCCGTCTCCTGGAGACGCTGGACAGAGACAGGGACAGAGTCCTCTCCTCTCGCTCTGTTTCCATGATAAATATGGCAATTCAGTTTAGTGGTCGTCTATAGAAAACATATCAGCCTGGGGATCATTTCTTAATGTCTGTACTATTAGTCCTGGCCTCCCTGTGGCAGTATTAGCATGCCGGCTGATACGCTCTGTTTGCGTGTCAGAGAGGAGTTGTAGTGGGGGGAGGCCCCCGGGGGCTCCCAGGTACATCCAGACTTGTTTGTTCATTTCCCGTCACTACACGCGGCCTTGCTTTGCTCTCGATGGGTAAGAACAAGCATGTTAACAACACAAGTTTCAGAAGCTGCCGTTTGTTTTTGTTTCAGTAAATCGAAACGCGTTGGAGTCAGAGGTGGCGTGCAAGGATACTGCGGTTCTGTTATGGTTCACCTCCTCCATGGGACTTAGCTCTTCTCCCCCTTCTTTTAGTTTTCCAATGTGCTTCTGCATTTGTGTCTTTGATCATGTTAATCCCTGCCTAGCACTCACTCCCCCTTGGTTTCCCCCGCCGCACACACCTCGGTGCCTGACAAAAATTGACGGCCCACTCCATCCGACACCCTCCATCACCGCCGAAATTGCGAGCATTCTTCGTTCGTGCATTGAGCAGCTTCCTCCAACTCCAATGAAAGAATCAAATAAAAACACGGGGAGGCATTGACGGTTTGCGGCACTTCATTAAGGAGGAGCAGTGATTGAAAAGGGATCTGATTAGCTCCTCGTGATGAGAAAGCAGCGGTTCAACCTTGAACCAGAAGCGACTGTAAGTGCTTTTTAATTATGCACACAACGCTGAGGAACAGCACTTCAAAACATTAAAAAAAAAGAAGCAGAGCAAACGGCAGAAAGGCAAATAAATGAAGAGGCAAAGAGTGGATCAGCGAGAGGCCACATTCCTTCTGCCCTTACAAAAGCACATCACTGTTTTCAAGACTACACTTGATGGAGGCAGAACAGCTCTGAGTCATTTCCATTTATATTTACACTAAATGTAATGTCTTTTCTGTAATTAAACATGTTAACAGAGTCAGTTTTATATTTGTGTCACTCAAAAAGAGTGTGATTTACGTGTGCAGCCTCTGCGAGCGCCAACACGTTGCTCTGTTTAGATGGCAGATCTTCACTGTCAGTCTGTGATAACACCTTTCTACGTCGCTGACAAAGCCATCTGCTTCCCATCAGCACCACCGTATAGGGTTAATTCTGTTGGTTTGGTTGTTTTAGCAAAACAAACAACATGACAGATGAAGGGAGGAAACATGATGTGATTTCCATGATTCCAAAAATATGTCAAGATAATCAAGATAAAGTCAAATTCTTGTTTCATTTGGCAAAAAAAAATCTGGGTCACTTGAGCGGTAAATACATAAAAGAGGCAAAAAAAAGAATCAAACAAACAAAAGTGTAGACACTGGAAGTACCTGTAAATAAGGCTGAGAAATATAAGTTGGATAAAAACAGGATTGTAAAGTTTCAAATAAATAAAAGATTGGTTAAATTAGCATACCACTTTTGGTTAGGAAAATAAATAATTATACTAAAAGTAAGAAAGAAGTAGCAAAGTATTTCTTGCATAGTTTAACAGAATACATAAAGTGTACACTTTGTGTAGTTCAGTAAGCTAACATAAGATTTGTTTTTACCAACAGGAAGTGAAAAGCTATGACGTGAGATAAAGTATGCAGATTTAACCCACGTTCATAAAAGGTTTATGAACGTGTTATCGTCTCTTGTTAGCACAACAGGTTAGCATGTTCCTAGCTTGTTACTATATCATGTTAGCATGTTCCTATCTTGTTAGTATATCATGTTAGCATGTTCCTAGTTCCAAAAGCCAGCTTTGGTAAGCCAGGGTAAGAGCGCCAAGGCCCCCGCCTTTGCCCACTGCCCATGGCATCATGCACCTGACTTGTATGACCTCTCCTGCAGGTTGTGGGTGCACAGGAAGGCAAACCCATGTTGCTCCTTCAGCCCGGTCATCAGGCGCTCACCGGCAAGCCCTTCCCCCAGGCCTGGCTCCAGGGTGGAGTCCTGGTAACCCAAGTTCAAGCGTAAATGGCAGGTGAGTCGGCTGGGAGGGGGGTTGTGGGGAGGGGAGCTGGGGGTCCTCCCCCAGAAAATTTTGAATGAACTAGATGCGATTTCCTGCATTTTGGTGTATTTGAAGAGGTTGTTAAACATTTACAATCATCTACATTTGTAAACACTCCGCTTTTGTCAAACATCCTACCCCCCCCCCCCACACACACACACACACACACACACACACTTGACAGTTCTGAGCAGACTCTTGTCTGCTGAATTCACTGTCCGATTCCACAGGTGAAACCTCCAGCAGGCACCTACTCCGTCTGTTCATGGCGGCTGCCTGTGGGCTCCTGCCCACATACGACTGCCTGGTTAGCTCGGCACTCACCCCCGCCACTCTTTTAGGGGCGGAGATTCTTTAAGGATAGACACAGAAATGCTACTTGAAGGGGCACCGGATGTGATATTAAGAAGTCGTAAGTGGCTGTTTTGTTTAAGAATAGTTTTTGTGTAATTATTTTCAGTTTACATATCCAATATAAGTTTTATTCGTCCAAGATAGTCATATTTGTTCATAACTTTATTATTAGTAAGCCTGAGAGTTACCGGATCCAAGCAAACAGTTACTGGAACACACCCTGTCAAAATAAGAGAGTTCCCTGATCCTGTTCTGGCAGGATCGATCGATCTATCTATCTATCTATCTATCTATCTATCTATCTAT
>NC_056502.1:32862764-32867223 GCF_014905685.2 Nematolebias whitei | reverse complement strand
TCTCTATCTCTATCTCTATCTCTATCTCTATCTCTCGCTCTGTGTCTCTGTGTCTCTCTCTCTGTCTCTCTCTCTCTCTCTTTCTGTGTCTGTGTGTCTGTCTGTGTATCATCATGATATAGCATTTTATAAAACTCATGTTAGCAATTCATTCATCATTTCTTGTACCACCTTAACACACAAAACTTTCACACATTTCTACACAACACAAAAACTTTCTAACACTGAACTCTGCACATTAAAAAACAGGTTATACACTCAACACATGCTCATGTGCTCATTCAATTTGCACTACTGTTTACATTTGCACTACTGTTAATATTCAAACTACTGTTCATATTCATATTCCAACTACTGTTTATATTCATATTATTGTTCATATTCATACTACTGTTCATATTCATACTACTGTTCATATTCATACCACTGTTCATATTCATACTACTGTTTATATTCATACTACTGTTCATATTCATACTACTGTTTACATTCATACCACTGTTCATATTCATACTACTGTTCATATTCATACCACTGTTCATATTCATACTACTGTTTATATTCATACTACTGTTTACATTCACACTACTGTTTACATTTCACTACTGTTTATACTCACACTGCTGCTTATATTACACTACCGCTGATATATAAATGTATTTTTTTACTAGTCTTATTGCATATGTCACTTTACCTACACCAATATCAAGGACTTCATACATACACTGTGTACATTCACTTCATATGCTGCTTTGCCACTCACTACAAATATCAATGTCAGGATCTTCATTTCATTTCATTTCATTTTATATATATACTTTTTAAAATATTTTATACCGTATAGTACAATTTAAGACAGTAACATGCTTTTATTATTTAATTTTATGCTTATGTTTAATAATTGTTTTAATGTTAAAAGGTTATTGTTGCACCGGGGTCTGAGAGAAATGTAATTTCAATCCTGTGTATGTCCTGTACATATTGCAGCTTTTGACAATAAAGTGACTTTGACTTGACTTTGATTTGTTGATAGTATAAATCTGTCCCACAAAATCTGATGAAATATTTAAAAACTTGTGTCAACACAACCCATAAACATTAGACAAGATTATTTCACAGTGATATCAGATTAAAAAAAAAAAACATTTATTTGAAAGTTTATTAAAACATTAGACAAAATGTTTTCAGAGAAAGAGAAATAATGTTAAGGCTGACCGAGGACTCTTTTTTTTTTTTTTTGGTACCATTAAAGACTTCTAAGCCGCAAAAAGTTTATAAATTACTGAGGAAATAACTGAAATATGGTCTGACCTGCAGTCACAAAAACTTAGCAAAACACCAAATTTTTTCTTGAACAAATGTGTTGCAATGTCTTTTTAATGTGTTGTTAATGTGACGTTTGTCCCTCTGCGTCCCTGAGATGGACTGAATGCCTGGACAGGGTGTCCTCTACCTCCCACACATTGACCAGCTCCCCACGACCTGGAAAAGAGCCCAGGTGAACAAAATGGATGGACGTATACAGTCTTGAGATTTTTCCTTTTATCTATATCTCTATATCTCTATTTAGGAATTAACGTTTTAGTGTCCATGATTTTGGACTTTATGTGACTTATTTGCTGGCTGTGGAACTGCAGAGATGATGTGACATCCAACAGGACTTGTATAACGGGCTTTTTTTTTTCTTTTGGTGATCCAGCGGGCCTTTAACTCCTTGAAAAACCTTACATGGGTGTCAACCTTTAGATCTAACGTTCTCCACAGTCTGGTCTTAAGCACATCTGAGTTCTATATAATTTCTCTGCTCTTCTGAATCCTTCAAAGCAGGACATAAATGTGACATGCTTCCTTACCAGGCACCTTGACCGCATGGTGAATTCAACCCCACATTTGTGAAGTGTAGCCCTGGGAGTCCCCCCGGTGGCCCCTGCTTTGTCGTAACAAGCATGGGGGGCCCTGGTGGTAAGTGCCCTCTGGGGACCAAGGATCTGATCTGGCCATCCCAGGGGCCCTGTTAATTTCTGCTCTGCTCAGGAAGCCTCTCCACTCTCCACTGCTCCCCTCTTCTTCTTCTTGTACTGCTTCTCTCCTCCTCCTTCCCTTCCACCCTTCTTTTCCTGCCTCCCTCTCTTTCTTCTTGTGGAAGGTGTGCTGTCACCAGGGAACTTGGCCGGTCTCATTAAAGAACTGGTGGAGGTTCTGACGCTGACAGAAACGTGCAGATCAGTGGCGGTGTAGTGTCACGGTTGGAGAAACAGTCCATTAACCAAACTGCTCATGTTCAGGTGATGTATGTAGAGTAAGCCCTCTTCTATATTTATTGTTTTAGACCCAACGTTTTGGGGCCAAGGTGGAACAAAATTATGTATGAGACAGTCGCATAGCACTTTCTGCTCATTACAAGAGTTTAATGTTTAAATTTTTTGTCATTTATTTGATAAAAAATGCACATGCAGTATATTGAAAAAGACAATGGCAGAGAAAAAGACAGCAGTGTTTCTTGAAGGAATTCATTTTACCATATTAGAGCTCATTAGTCATCCTCAACACTGTTGGAGATAATTGTTAGCTACTACCACACCAAATTGAAGCTTAATATCTGTAAAGCCTACAAAGTTAGAGCTTTATTTGTGTTTACTAAAGGAACTAAGTTTTGGCATCTTGAATCAGGCTGGCTCAAAAACTTTACTGGCTTTCCAAATAGCTGACTCTTTGGGAACCGGCTTGTTAGGAACAGGCTTTTGGAAACTCTAGCAAGGTTGAATCAGGTCCTCTGAACCACTGGGAGGTCCATCCATCCATCCATCCATCCATCCATTATCTTCCACTTATTCCAATGTTTGGTCACGGGGGCAGCAGCTTAAGCAGGGAGGTCCAGACATCTCTTTCCACAGCCACCTCTTCTGGGAGGACTCCAAGGCATTCCACACTGGGAGGTCATGTTTAGAAAATAAACGTCTTAGTTTCTCTGAAACCCCTGCAACTCTGAAGATAAATATATCAATAAATATATAAAGTTCACACAAGAAGATTTAAAAGATGGCAGGTTGGCCTTCTTGGATTGTGAGGTCTCAGTTTCTGATGGATGTGTACCGTAAACCCACCCACACAGACCAGTACTTGTGTTTTGACTCCCATCATTTGCTGGAGCCCAAGTTAGGAGTCATCAAGACTCTGTACCACAGAGCAGACAGCGTCCCCACTAACTCAGGAGCCAGGCAGAAGGATAAATCCCACACAAGACAGGCTCTAGAGCAATGTGGATATCCTAACTGGGCCTTCCTGAAAGCAGAGAAGAAACCCAAACAGGACTCCAGTCAGCCATCAGGTGAAAAGGAGGAACCCAGACCCAGACCAGTGGTCATTCCATATATTGCAGGAAGAACTGGTTCTTTAGAAACCCACTCTTTGGGAACACTTTAGGAAGCAGCTGCTTGGAAACTGGCTGTTTGGTAACTGGCTTTCAGGGACTCACTGGCTTTTGGGGAACCAGCTCTTTAGAAATCGGTTCTTTTAGGGACCATCTCAAAGCCACAAATATCCATCCATCCATCCATTTTCTTCCGCTTATCCGGGGTCGGGTCACGGGGGTAGCAGCCTAAGTAGGGAGGCCCAGACTTCCCACTCCCCAGCCACTTGGGCCAGCACTTCCGGGGGAATCCCGAGGCGTTCCCAGGCCAGCCGAGAAATATAGGCCCTCCAGCGTGTCCTGGGTCTTCCTCTGGGCCTCCTTCCGGTGGGACGTGTCCGGAATACCTCACCAGGGAGGCATCCAGGAGGCATCCTAAACAGATGCCCAAGCCACCTCAACTGGCTCCTCTCAACGTGGAGAAGCAGCGGCTCTACTCTGAGTCCCTCCCAGATGATCGAGCTTCTCACCCTATCTCTAAGGGAGAGCCCAGACACCCTGCGAAGAAAACTCATTTCGGCCGCTTGTATCCGAGATCTCATTCTTTCGGTCACAACCCAAAGCTCGTGACCATAGATGAGGGTGGGAACGTAGATCGATCGGTAAATTGAGAGCTTCGCCTTTTGACTCAGCTCTCTCTTCACCACGACAGACCTGTACAGCGCCCGCTTCACTGCAGACGCTGCACCTATCCGCCTATCGATCTCACGCTCCATTTTTCCCTCATTCGTGAACAAGACCCCAAGATACTTGAACTCCTCCACTTGGGGCAGGACCTCCTCCCTGACCCGGAGAGGGCACTCTACCCCTTTCCGGCTCAAGACCATGGCCTGGGATTTGGAGGAACTGGTCTTCATCCCGGCCGTATCGCATTCGGCTGTGAACCGCTCCAGTGAAAGCTGTAGATCACGATCTGATGAAGCCAATAAGACCACATCATCTGCAAAAAGCAGAGACGCAATCCTAAGGCCACCAAAACGGATCCCCTCAACACCTTGGCTGCGCCTAGAAATTCTGTCCATAAAAGATATGAACAGAATCGGTGACAAA
>NC_056502.1:32855859-32862664 GCF_014905685.2 Nematolebias whitei | reverse complement strand
CATACTCCCAGAGTACCCCCCACAGGGTTCCTCGAGGGACGCGGTCGAACGCCTTCTCCAAGTCCACAAAGCACATGTAGACCGGTTGGGCAAACTCCCACGCACCCTCCAGGACCCTGCTGAGAGTGTAGAGCTGGTCCAGTGTTCCACGGCCAGGATGACAACCGCACTGCTCCTCCTGAATCCGAGGTTCGACTATCCGACGGACCCTCCTCTCCAGAAGCCACAAATAATCCCTTGTAAATTTAGATTTGAAAATCGAATTGGTATTTTGGAATTGTGACAGATTTTTTTATTGCTACAGAATCTGAATTGGGAAGATTATTTGGGTTGTGGATTGTTGTCTTTTCATCGATGGTAACCACTAACCTCTCTCACCTTCTTCTCTACGACAACTCTCTCCACCTGCTTAATTTATTCTGTATCTCTTTCCTTTCACTTCTTCTGGTCACCACATGCCTGAAAAACCAGTTTACCTACTCATCTACCTTTACCAGACTAAGTCTGTTAAAATGCTTGTTGGACCATTGCCCCTCCTGTTCATTTAACATCTGTAACACTGAAACTTTTAAATCTTTCTTTACTGTTGTTGCCATTTTGTGTCCAGCCTCCAAAAACACTAACAGGTAAAATGTTATCAAACTTTTTCAAGCTGATTATTCAGGTCAACCCATGCCCCAAAGCTTCTCACCAGGGGGTCAGAAGCTAACATTTTATCTGGGTTCTTTAGCATCATAAATAATCCAGGTAGATGTGTTTTGTGTGAGTAAATGGCAAGGACCAATGCAGACATGTTCCTGTTTTTAGTTTTCTACATTCCCCTTATAATCTAGCTGGGTTTTTTACATTTTTTTGCCATCTTATTTGTACAAAAAAAAAAAATTGTATGCCTTTTTATAATTGTTGTCACTGTTGTCCATTGTTGTCATCATTCTTTGTTGAAATCAGGTCTCTCTTGTAAATGAGTCCTCGAGGCTCAATGGGATTAACCTGTCTAGATAAAGATTGAATGGAAAAAAATAAACACAAAAAGACAAATTTGTCAATAGTTCAATTTTCTTAAAATTGCATAAAACTGATCTCTTTCTCATTCTAACTTTAAAAAAAAAAGTAATAGTTGTTTAAATACTAGGAAGTTTTTCAAAATTAATGCAACTGAACACCAAAGTTCATGCTCATTAATCCAGGTATAAATCCAACAATGTTCAGTCAGGTCATCTGGTCAGTTTCTTTGGTTGCTGAGATGTTTCGTCCTTCATCCAAAGGACTTATTCAGTCTGAGGAGCCCACCTAACCAAACCGAATCCCAGAAACAGCTCACTTCCAGAGTGGAAAAAAACAGTTTGCTGGTGATAAGGAGTGAGCTGCTTGTGGGATTCAGTTTGGTTAGGTGGGCTCCTCAGACTGAAGAAGTCCTTCAGATGAAGGACAAAACATCTCAGTAACAAAAGAAACCGACCAGATGACCTGACTGAACAATGTTTAATGCAGCTGATGTTTGTTTTTAAATGAAGAACTTTAGCAATCATGGGTTCAAGCACAGGTCAGCACGGTGGTGCAGTTGGTACAACTGCCGCCTCAGCCCTGGGGTCTTTCTGGGTGGAGTTTGCATGTTCTCTCCGTGCATTGTGGGCAGCTGTGGCTGAGTGGTTAGAGCAGTCATCCTCCAATGCAAGAGTTGGGTGTTCGAATCCACCAGCAGTCGCATGCTGAAGTGTCCCTGGGCAAGGCACTGAACCCCTCATTGCCTCTGATGTGTGTCCCATCAGTGTCTGAATGTGATCTAAAGCATTGATTAGTTTCATTAGAATGATTTGTTCAATTAGCTTTATAGATCTAATAGAGTGCTGTATGAATGGGTACACGAGGCACCGATTGTAGTGTAAAGAGCTTTGAGTATCTTGAAATAAGATAGAAAGGCGCTATATAAGTATAGTCCATTTACCATGAGTGGGTTTTCTGCAGGTACTCCAGTTTCCTCCCACAGACCAAAAACATGCATGTTAGGCTGACTGGTAAACTCTAAATTGTCCTTAGGTGTGAGTGAGAGAGAGAATGGTTGTTTGTCTCGTTTGTCTCTATGTGGTCCTGTAACGGACTGGAGACCTGTCCAGGGTGTACCCCACTTCTCGCACAGTGATTGCTGGACATGTGCACCAGTGACCCCTGCAATCCGAAAAGGAAGAAGTGGGTAAAGATAATGGATGGATGGATGGGTTCAAGTACAACGTGTGCAACGGTATAACTCCCCAAATTTATTCTAACTAGGAAACCAGTACTAGTAAACTAGGAAATGGGATTAACCTGTCTAAATAAAGGTTGAAAGGATGAAAAAAATGAAGTCTGTAAATTGAAGCTATTATCAATAAAGACAAGAGAAAACTGTTCAGAAACAATTCAAATATATTTTTAAAGTTTCCACATTCAGGTGAGGTTGAGATTCTGTATTAAAGGAGCCTCTACTGAAGACTTGGTCCTCCATGGGGGGGGGGGGGGGGGGCTCGTGGCTGGGACAGACTGGGCCCATTTACCATCAGTGGCTTCCCCCTGGAGATCTCTGGTTATTTAGTAGGACAGAGTCAGAAATTTAATCTACAACAGGGGTGTCCAATCCTGATGCTCGAGGGCCACTATCCTCCATGTTTCAATCCATTGAATCAACTTGGCCTTTTAGACTTGGTGTTTGTGACTGACAGGCCTGGAAGTTGTCCAGATTTGTCTTCTATTGAAAACAAAGTGAACATCATGAAGAGGAGAATCAGACAAGGAAGGACAGAAAGTCCTGCAAAACTGCCATTTTCATTCTTCTTCAGTTCCATTAAAGAAAGGACAAAAACAAATGGAAGTAGACGTGGGGACAACTATCCCAAGGTTGTATCAGAACGGGATGAGTCCAGGGACACATCTTTCTCTCACTAAACCTCCACGTTTAGATTTCCCTGCTGGTTCGTGAGGAAAAGATTCTTGGATTCTGTCAGAGTTTGTTTTCTGTCAGTCACTGTGATGCTAACAGACATTTTATGAGCTGCGGACTCTGACATCGTAGCAACATTTGATGCCACGTGATGTAAACAAGCTTGTTAACAGAGACGAGCCGTTATAGAAAAGACTGCAAGACACAATCAGGACTAGAGAATGAATCAACTGAGGACCAGGACTGTTCCAGACTGCTTTTAATGTCCTCAAACTGAAAACCAGTGGTGATTCCCTAAAGGACAACTACACAAACGAGACGCAAAAGGCCCTCATGATCTTTTATCACCCACCATGGAAAAGCAGGTGATCATACTTTTGCTTGTGTGGAACAAGATCCACAACATGGATCTAAACTCGTGATTCAGCTGCTGAAGAAACTGAATCCAGGCTGAAAAGGTTTAATTGCTGAACTGTTGACGCAAGCTGAATTTGAACAGACGACATTTGGTGACAGCAGTAAATATAAGCAGAAAGCAGCAGAACATTGGCTGAAATGTGCAGAAAACTCTGAAGAGAGCAGAAATGAGCAGAATAATTTGATATAGTGAGTAAGAGTCTGAATAGATTAAGGGGATAATATGAATTAGACAAACTGTAGCTGAAATGGCTAAACAAAGCTTAAATTAGCAAATAGAAGCTGAAAGGCCATAAAAATAGGAAATTATTAGACAAAATGCTGAAATTAGCTGTGACAAAAAAATAGCAGAAAAAAGCTACAATTAACAGAACATTTTTTAAATTGCTGAAAAAACAGATTTTAGCAGAAATAATCTGAAAGGAGCATAAAAAGCTGAACCAGAACAACAGCTGAAATTAACATTAAAAGGTTTTAAACAGCACAAAGTGTTTGAAGGATGTGATGTGAGCTCCATTCATTTTCAGTGAGAAAAACGTGACCAAAAAAGTTAAATATTTCAAAAAGTAAAAACTGCACTAATACCAACAGTCACAGCAGGAATGTCCTGAATGAGCCGAACGGTTTGATACATGAATTGTTGAAATATCACAAAAACTGTGAAAAGAGTTACATGCTAAAAAAACGTATGGAAGAAAAATGGATCTCAATACTGTTCATGATTTAGAAACATTCACACTAACATGCACCTACAACTGGTCATCTCCATCTTGTACAGGTGCATCTAAAAAACGAGAATATCGTAAAAAAGTTCTTCATGTTATTTTCAGTTTCCAGTATGTAACTTTATCAGAATATTCTAATCTTCTGAGACACTGAGGGTTTTCATTATTTGTCAGCCAAAATCATCAAAATCACAAGAAATAAAAGCTTGAAATATTTCACTCTCTGTGTAATGAACATAATGTTTTACTTTCTGCAGTGACTCACAGAAATGTTGAACTTCTTCACGATATTCAATTTTTTTTTTTAAATGTACCTGTAACAGTAGTCGGGTCGCTGCGGCAACAGGTCCAGGAGAGATCTCCAGATGTCCTCTCCCCGGTGACACTCGAGGCGTTCCCAGACCCGAGAAGATACATAATCCCTCCAGCGAGTTCTGGGTTTGCCCTTGAGTCACTTCCAAGTGGGACATGTCCAGAAAACCTCCAAAAGGAGATTTCCCAGAGGTGTCTTAATGGGATGCCCGAACCAGCTCAGGGCGTCTGGTGAGGTGGTTTCAACTGATTATCTTTTGGAGGGAATCCAGTTTAAGATGGCTGCCGCAGCTAATCAATATTAGCCAACACAAAAATGGCTCCTGCTTGGTCAGTTATACTGAGCTGAAATTTGGTGTGGTAGTAGCTGAGACTGAGCCCGAACAAAGACTTGAATGATTGCACGAGATCGTTGCTTAAAACTTTGGCATTAACTGTTGGAGTCTGCCTTCACTCTTTTCTCCTTCCACCGCTGCCCCATGGCCCGGCTAAGAAGGGGCTGGAGCGTAGCGACCTGGGGAGGATCAAGGGGAGGTGCATACATGCATAGAGGAGGAGAAGGAGAAGGGGAAGGCGCTCATATGACGCTGGGCGACTCCACGGGAGTGATAAGAGCGAATAAGCTGTCAGCGTGGGCGTCAGATGGGCCTTATTGTTCATATTTAGAAGGAGGAACAATGGCAGCACGTCAGGCGCCTAGAGTTCATAATCTGCTGACGCTGACCAAGTGTCAGCGTGATCCATGAGCACAGAGGCTCCAGAATCCTTAAGCAATCCCCTGAAGGAATGTCATGGGGGAGAGTACAAATGGGACAGCATCTGCCGGACTATAGATAGATAGGTCTAGCAAGAAGGGAGGGATGGGAGGGAATAAAAGGAGGGCAAAGAAGAAACATCAAAAACAGACGAAAGAGGAAGAGTGGACAAAGGAAAAAAGCATTTAAGGGATTTGCCAAATGACCAACGGAGCCAAATTTCCCTGAATGAAAAGTGAACGTGCTAATTGTGACACAGCAAGGAGAACTGCACCTGCAAGGAGGGAGAGAGATGGATAGATGGGTTTAAAGGAGCAAAGAATGAAGGAGAGAAACGGGCCGCTGATTGTGCCGAGGCCCGCCAGCGTCCCTCCTGCAGGTGAGGTGCAGAGAGGAGAATGGGTGTCAGATTAGAAGGAGGCCCCGAGAGCTACTTCCCCCACAATGAAAGCTTGATTCTGGGCAGGGAGAAGGTGGGCCCGAGACGCCAGGCGCACCCCGGCGCCGTCACAGCCGATCAGCCACTTCCGATGAAATGCAACCCCCTCTTCACATGGCAGATGACAATTAACAATGATTCTTTGATGGGAGTTTCTGAACGGGTCTTATCACACTGGATTGTGTTTTCATGGCAGTCCTTTGAAGAAACACACACACGCACGCACACACACACACACACACACACACACAAGTGGCGTGTTGTGCTTAAATGTGTCACAATGAAAATGCCCCCCCCAAGGCATTCTTCATTTACTGTCACAACCATTAGACATGGAAGGGGAGAGAAATAAGAGATGGTATCAGTAACGCGTGAGCTACAGTAATTAGCCTCCCAATGCAAGTGTGTGTGTGACGGATACTGTGTTAATGCACATGAACACACACACAAATACCAGAGTGTTCCTACATCTGCTGAGGGCTCTCATCAACAAGAACCGCGTGAACTGAAATTACCCTTTTTAAGGCTGAGGCCCAAGATTCTCCAAATTATATATCATCTCCAATGACTCACAGACCGTAAGCTGCTTCAATTAGTTTATGAGCTGACATGGGATGTAATGGGAGCCTTGTCATGCCATGCCTCTTCCTTCCAACGCTACAGATCTTCATCTCTCTCTCCCGCCTTGTTCTTTGTGCCGCCACCTTCGCATCTTCTCACGCCTATCCTTGTGTGTGCGCACGATGCTATTCCTTAACGCAGCATCAGAAAGCTGTGGGTTTTGTTAATGCCTCCTGTCGTTAGAGGCTCGTTATCATGGCCGCCACAAGCAACTTTATTATCTCCGTGGATCTGCAGTGGTAATGAATAGTAATGGTGCACTCATTACCAACCGGGTTTTGAGGCTCCGCTCTGTGACTGGTTGATGATTCTTTCTCCTGGTGGCACCTGAACTGACCCTGACACCTCGACAACAGTGGGTCTTTGAAGATCGAACCACGAGGACCTCCATGTATAACTCTGGTGTGAGGAAGATTTGATCTAAATTGTTGTAGTCTTCCTCAGAGGTATGCCTGTTAGCCAACATTTGTTCAAAACCAAAGTTTGTGTTGGAGATGACTCTCAGCTACTACCACATCAAACTGTAACTTCATGTCTGTTGAAATGAATGAGTTAGAGTAAGGATTGTGTTTACTAATCATCCATCCATCCTTCCATCCTTCATCCATCCATCCATCATCTA
>NC_056502.1:32833297-32855759 GCF_014905685.2 Nematolebias whitei | reverse complement strand
TCATATATAAATTCATCCAGCCATCCATCAATCCATTCATCCATCCAATCAATCGTATATCCACCCATCCTTCCATCCAGCCACCCCCAACTATCCATCCAATGTATCCATCCATCCATCCAATCAATAATACTTTATATCCATCCAACCATCCATCCATCCATCCATCCATCCAATTAATCATAAATCCATCCATCATATATCATCCATTCATCCATCAATCAATCCAATCAGTCATGTATCCATCCATCCATTATCCACTCATCAATCCATCAATCAATCATATCTGTCCATTCATCCATCCATCCATCCAATTCCAATTAATCATAAATCCATCCATCCATCATATATCATCCATCCATCCATTAATCCAATCAATCATGTATCCATCCATCCATTATCCACCCATCAGTCCATCAATCAATCATATCTGTCATCCATCCATCATCCATCAATCAATCAATCATCCATCCATCCTTCCATCCATCCATCCATCCATCCATCCATCATCCATCTAATCAATCATCCATCAATCCATCCAATCAACCACATATCCATCCATCTATCCCTCCATTCATCCATCAATTATATATCCATCCATCCATCAATCAATCATATATCCATTCATCCATACATACATACAACTGCCCATCCATCCATCCATCCATCCATCCATTCAATCATGTATCCATCCTTCCATCACTCAATCATATATCCACCCATCCTTCCATCCAGCAACCCGCCCTACTATCCATCTAGTGTATCCATCCATCCATCCATCCATTTGATCAATAATACTTTATATCCATTCATCCAACCATCCGTCCATCCATCAATCCAATTGATCATAAATCCATCCATTCATCATATATCATCCATCCATCCATCAATCCAATCAATCATATATCCATCCATCCATTAGCCATCCATCCATCCATCCATCCATTATCTACCCATCAATCCATCAATCAATCATATCTGTCCATCCATCCATTATCCATCCATCCATCCATCCATTATCTACCCATCATTCCATCAATCAATCATATCTGTCCATCCATCCATCCATCCATCCATCCATCCATTCTGGTCCCTGTCCCCGGTGGTCATTGGGTGAAAGTGGAGGGGGTTATGCCCAGAACAGGTCTCCAGTCCACCAGGACCAATGTAATATGGAAGTATGAACATGAAATAAAGTGGTGTAGTAATTCAGGATAAAGAGCAGCAACTTGCCAGGATCCAGTCCTGGTTCTGGATCTTGTCTCACAGCTTGCCTCGGGTTCTTCCATCTGTTTCATTGTGCCGTGTTTTGGTTCAGGACTGGGATCTGTTCAGCATCACGCATTGCACAACCATGTCCAACAAAAACACACAGCGGCCAGCGGCCATCTCAGTGAGCGACTCTGCTCAGACTTCATCCCCAACAACACACACACACACACACACACACACACACCAATGAGAGCTTAGCCAGCCCTTCACCCAAAGGCTGAGTTTCAACCAATGATCCTGTAGTTCAGAAACACACCGTGCACATTGAGGTGCACAAAACAATGAACTGGCATCTTTTGATTTTATTTCACAACTTTATCACTCTGTTCTGTGACTTTTGGAGACACAGAATCTCTAGAAGTCACAGTAAGTTGGTACCTAAATCACTTTTGCACCCAGAAGAAACTGCAAATAAATTACATTTGCTCAACAATTTTGCAAATGCTAAAGTTCATGTCACAATTTAGCCAAAACATCTCATTTTGATCACAGTTTGTCATGTTTTTGTCTCCAGTCAGTCACAGTTTGATTGCATAGGTCACCAAATCCTCAGAAAGTTTTTTTTTTTTTCATTTTTCATTTACCTTTATTTATCCAGGTAGTCTCATTGAGCCACGAGAACTCATTTTCAAGAGAGACCTGTTTAGGAGCAGATGGTGGGGGTTGAGTGCCTTGCTCACGGACCCAGAGTGGGGCCAATGAGGGTGGAGGAAGGTGTGGGTGTTTCACCTTTTCCACCCACATTTTGATGTTGACGGTACTGGGAGTTGAACCTGCGACTTTCTGATCACAGGCTCATCTTCTAGCCTCTGCGCCACCACTCCCCCCAGAAAGTCGTTTTTGATTTTAGACTCTCAAAAACTCAATTTAAGTCCATTTGCAGACGACTTTGATTACGTTAAACATTGCATCCACCTGAGAGTGAGACCTTGTAAGTCATGAGAGGAAACTGAGAACGCTCTGAGACATTTAGGAAACTCCCTCGTCCCCAACAGATGCTGTGCAGAGATCAAGGCTTCAGCTCATCGATGCTCTTTGTATTTGTCAACACTTCCATGCTGATAATGTACAGCTGAAATTGGATCTTAGATTTGCTGCTTAATCTGTGACACCTAATCCTGTTTTCCCCACCATGATTCAGGGCGTTTAGCTCTGAAGTTTCAAATGAACTGCACATCAGTGACACAATATTCAGTTAGGTTAGTCAGTCAGTTTAACTCACAGTCGGGATATTTTAAAGGATCTATGACTATTTGCACATGTTGACCTTAATATATGTCTCTATTATACTAAATTTGTTGTTTGTGACACATGACTCCATCCATTATCTTTACCCGCTTATTCCATTTTGGGTCATGGGGGTCGCTGGTGCCCATGTCCAGCAATCACTGTGCGAGGGGCGGGGTACACCCTGGACGGGTCGCAAGTCCATCACAGGGTCACATAGAGACAAACGAGACAAACAACCAGTCACTCTCTCACTCACACCTAGGGACAATTTAGAGTTATCAATCAGCCTAACATGCATGTTTTTGGTCTGTGGGAGGAAACCGGAGTACCCGGAGAAAACCCACGCATGCACGGAGAGAACATGCAAACTCCACCCAGAAAGGCCCCTGGACCGGGGTTTGAACCAGGGACCTGCTCGCTGAGAGGCAGCAGCTCTACCAGTTGTGCCACCGTGCTGCCTACACATGACTCCTAATTATAAAAAATATTTATGTTTATTGCATTTTTCATCAAAGGATGCTGCCATTGTTTTGCTGGCGCAACACATTTTGGTTCACTGACGTACATCGGTTGTAGTGGAGACTAAAACTCAAGAAGTCAAGACTAAAAAGTTATAAAGTGACAATAAAATTATGTTTTGTATAGTCTTTATGCACAATTTATGGGTCGAAACAAACAAATGTGATCAACTTGTGATCTTTATGTGGAGCTAATGACATCTATATATACAGTAGTCCCTCGCTACTTCTCAGATTTGCTCTATCGTGGTTTTTCAAAATAAGATTGGACATGACAGATGGCTGACTGATGGATGAGCCGCACGATCGGCATGGAAATTTAAATAATTTTTAAAAATTATTTAGCACCTGCTGCACATTTGTGCAGCCCAGAGCAGCAGAAAAAGTTGCTCCTGCAGCTTTGTGCAGCCCTTCCTGCTGTAGGATAAACTTCCTACTGCAGTTGGTCAGCTGATCAGATGTTCACCTTGCAGAGTGGAGAAGTGGGCGTGGCCAAGAGCGCTTGCAGGTGGCAAAGAGCAGAGGAGGCAGGGAGCTGAAATCATGAGATTCTGTGCTCTTTTAGAGCGTTTAGAGTTTAGAAACATTGTTAGAATATTGCAAGAGTGTGGGAAGGGTTTAAAACACCTATACACACATATATATATATATATATATATATATATATATATATATATATATATATATATATATATAGGGTTTAAAACACCTATATATATATATATATATATATATATATATATAAAATAAACTACTACTTACTACTTGTACTACTATTCCTACTTTGTGATTTTTCTCTTATCGTGGGTCTTCAGGGAACGGATCCCCCGTGATAAATGAGGAACTACTGTATATACCTGTATATACCACTCACTCGCTGCCCAGTACATCACCCACTACGTTACTTTACCAATCAAATCAATTCATCAGTTTATCGCTTAAACTTTGTTCTGTTTGTAAATAAAAGCTTGGTTTGAGTCTTCATCTTTGGTAAAACAAAACACATCCCAGACTTTTTTTTTTTACCTGGGCACAGCTGACAACACAAGAAACATTCCCTACCACCAAACATTTATCACGGCTAGGATCAGCCCAGTACAAACAAAATAAATGGGTTCACACATACCATATCACCGGAGAGCTGCCCGCTGGTGTTGACAAGACCACACTCTTCTTCTTCTTCTTCTTCTTCTCTGTCTGTAATGTTAACAGCAGCGCGACCAGCTACCATAATAGCTGTTGTTGTGCTTAACAAACTCACTTGCACTTTCCACCCGGTTACCGTAATAACAGTCTACACATTTTTTTGTTGTTTTCATTCACAAAATGCTAAAATAGAGCACATTTCTGGGGACAGCATTAGCAGGGGACAGGTCATCCAAAATGGGGACTGTCCTTGGAAATTTGGGATGTATGGTCACCAGAATAGTGCAATATTAGAGCTTATGCTTTTAGCTCCTGAGCTCTTCTCATATATATTAGCTCTGGGCTAAAGTCAAACATTAGCTCTGTAGCTAACGCAACAGCTGAGTCAGTTCTGCATTCTCCTCTGTCAACGCACTTTAGTTTAAGTTAAAGGGCTGAATGTCAGGTAACGTCCAAAATTAACACTGAAGCTGAATGGAGCTCACACCGAAGTGTGACATCATTTACCCACAATGCATTACAACATAAATAAAATGGCAATTTTGTCATTGAAAAAATATATATATATTTTTATGTTTACAGCTGAAGTAATTGTTTATCAAATAAGGTGTATTGTTCCAACTACTCTGAGAGCCTTTGAAAATATTTTAGCCACATGGGAGGAGGAGGGGGGGGGGGGGGGCGTGTCTGTGTTTCTTAATATGACCTGTACCAACTTTCTTCCTCCAAACTGTGTAAACGGGTCCCTCGGGTGCAGAGGTGTGGCAGCTTCCTGTGATGGTGGCCTCCATCGTCACTGCAGGCAGATGGGGGTGAGTGGGGGCCCTGGAGAGCTCACAGTGGAAAAACAGCCTCGACAGCAGAGCTACGGAGCTGCTGCAGAACATCCTCTTCTCCTTATGTGGCAGGTAGGGAGTTAGCTAACCGCCTCAGGGTCAACCTATACTCTGACTGCAGGATGCTCAACATTTACATCATTTCAACCACTGTTGTCAGGACACAACTGTCGGGCTGCTGTTGCCACGTGAGGACCTGGAAATGTTTGCATCAGACCACGAATCCCTCAGTCCAACACCTTTTCTTTGTCCTTTCTCTGCGGAGCAACAGACGGAGATGTGGCAGCTTGACAGTCCAGGGAAGCTGCAGAAAAACAGAACACAAAGAGACGCTGATGTACGTTTCTCTTTTTCATTTTCAAAAGATTATTTAAGAGCTAATGCTGAGTGTTTGGAGAAGTACGTTCCCAAGCCTTTAATGAGGATAAACGCATGTTTGAAGTAGAGATTTGTGGAAAATGATGATAATTATTAACATACCTCAACCAAAACAAGGACTAATGTTCCCTCCTAGTTGGGGGGCATACTTTTGCCTAAAACGGACCAGTTCAAGTATCTGGTAGGTTTAATTCCTGTTTAGGATGGAGAGAGATTGATGGATTGGGTCATCCTAAGTAATGAAAGTGTTGATCCAGTCTGTCGGGGTGAAGAAAAAACCTGAGATGAGAGGCTCAGCTTTCTATTTGCTGGTCCTTCTGCGCTCCAGCTCTCAGCTGTGGTCATGAAGTTCGGATCACAATAACATAAAAACCTAAATCCTGGGTACCAGAGTGGCTGGATGGTGAGGTGAA
This sequence comes from Nematolebias whitei, assembly GCF_014905685.2. Lineage (NCBI taxonomy): Eukaryota > Metazoa > Chordata > Actinopteri > Cyprinodontiformes > Rivulidae > Nematolebias > Nematolebias whitei. Next base: position 32,849,966 of record NC_056502.1, on the reverse strand, counting down.
GAGACGAGCTTGAAGTAGGACTGCTGCTCCTCTGCATCAAAAAGAGTCAGCTGAGGTCTTTGATCCTGATGCCTCCTGGGTACTTCCCTCTGGACTCGCTGAAGGGATGATTCTTAGAGCTGGTCCGTTCCTTCTTGATCTACTTGGGTTAATGATTCGAGTCCTCACACTGAATCAGGACCCACGAACCCAAGGTCTAAATTAAAGCGAAACCTTCACGTTCCCTGGCAGACTACAGATAAAAGTCTGCGAGGTAGCGAGCACACAGAAGAAAAACAGCAACTGGAAATGCTGCTGACTCAGGTGAGTCATAGACATTAACATACAGTGACATAAATAACATATAGTTAACATTTTTGTTAATTTTTTATTTCATTTAGACATCTTGAGTTTTTTGTTCCATCATCTGCAAAGTGTTTGTTTGTTCATTAACATGTGAAATTGTAAAATGAAGATCACAGAATGTTACATATCATCGAAGATACTTTTTTTTTGGTAATGATGAGGTGGTGGAGCGGTGGATGGGGTTGTGCAGCATGAATGACGCAGTAAGTTCAGCTGCTCCCTTCTACAGCGGTTGCCACAGTGAGTGAACTTGCACAAAACATTTGGCCGTCCCCCCAGGAGGATCTGGGGAGAGTTGCTGGGCTGTGGTTTTGTTCGCAGACCTGATACCTACGTGACCTGACCACCGGTGGACGTAGAAAATGGATGGATGGAAATTCACTTGTTGTAGGTGGCTTTTTGAATATCCTGTTGAACTCTGAGCAAGTCATCCACCTAAATTTATCTGCCATCTTATCTCCAACTAGTTGGAACAATAGATCTTATTTGATAAACATTTATGATTTATATATACATGTAGGCCTATTCAAAAACATGAAATTTATAAACAATTACTTCAGCGATAAAAAGGAGACATAAAAATACTGTAGGCTGTTTGGTTTTTATAATTCTTTTAAAATAATTGACAGACGGACGTCGCCGTTTTATTTACGTTGCAATGCAATCTGGGTAAAGTACATAGGCAGGTTGCTTTGGTGCGAGCTCCATTCAGCTTGAATGTAATTTTAGACATTCTCTGATGTTCAGCCATTTAATTTAAAGCAAAGTGCATTGACAGAGAGGAGAATGGAGGAATGCCTTAGCTTGGGCATTAGCTACAGAGCTAGCATTTATGATATTAGCTCCAGAACTAATAGCATTAGCACCAGAGCTAATATGGATATATCATTAGCTCCAGAGCAAATAACATTTGATCCAGAACGAATATATATATATATATAACTTTAGCTCCAGACCTAATAGCATAAGCTCCAAAGCTAACTGTTTGATCCACTATGAGAAAGTGCTGCTTATAAGACTGAGTTTGTTGCAGCCCCTCAGACTGAAGAAGTCTTTTTTTTTAATCAAAGTGTTTTTATTGATTTTTTTTTAAAAGTATTTTTGAACATACAAAAAAAAAAAAAAAAGAACAAACATAGAACAAACACCCCACCCGTTCCCTCCCACACTGGATCAGTCGCACACAAACAAATAACTTAATTAGGCTTTGACATGATTTCCACATACAACATAAAAGGTTGCCAAGTGTCCCAAAATCTTTTGACAGAACCCTTCAGGGTATATCAGATTTTATTATACTTCACTTCTCTTATCCATTGTACATATGCTGGAGGGTGTGGGTCCTTCCATCTGCACAATACCAGTCTTCTGGCCAGGACAAAGCCAAAAGCAATCACATCCTTCTCGTACTTGCTGAAGAACGTGTCCACAGGGACGACCCCAAACGGTGAGGTGAGTGGTGATGGGTGGACAGTTTTCCCAAATATCGCAGAGAGGTGTGAAAAATAGATTAAAAAAAAATCTGCAGTTTGGGACAGGTCCAGAATTTATGCATGAGTGTAGCTGTAGTTTGTTTACATTGATTACATGCAGGGTCCAGGTTGGCTTTGATTTTGGACAGCTTGTCCTTGGACCAGTGCAGCTGGTGCACTACCTTGAATTGAATTACAGCATGTCTCAGGCAAATTGAAGATGAGTAAATGTTCTTAATGATCTTTCTCCAGGTTGAGTCTGATATGGATTCCTCCAAGTCCATTTCCCATTTCAGTTTAAGGGAGTCCAAACTGGTCTCATAGTATGAGCTAAGCAGTGTATAAATCTTGTTAAAGCTTGGCCCCCTTGGTATCAGACCTGCATTCCAAAATCTCAGCCATAAAATGTTTAGAGGGGTACAAAGGAAAACCGTCAGAGTTAGATCTCACAAAATGTCTCAGCTGCAGATATATAAAAAACTGTGACTTGTGGATATTAAACTTCTGTACCAGCTGTTCAAAAGAAGCAAAGCTACCATCAACGTATAGATTACACAGTGAATGCACTCCCCTCAACACCCAGGTGTCAAAAGCTGTATCAGCTACTGAGGGAGTAAACATATGATTATTTGACACAGGTGCCAAAAACAGTAACTTTGTAGAGTTAGACTGTTTTCACACCTGATAGTCCGGTAGTTTCGGTTTGATTGGGGACCAAAATTCAGAACATTTGTTTACATTTTCAGCTGTTGTGGTTCACACTGCACTAGTCAGTCAAGCCAACCTGTTCCCCTCCTCGCCTGTGGTGGCACTGCATCAAGAACTACTGAAAGAAACGACACAAAAACCTCTGAAGACACTTCTTCTTCTTCTGGAAATAAAAACAAAAACGGAGTTTCATCAAATTTTAGCGGTTCTAGGAGTTCTGTTTTGTCTGTGGCTCATGTGCCAAACAAACATTTTTCAACAATGGACTCAGCGTGAGCAGAATATGAGGCAGAAGACCATGGAGAATGTTGTTTTTCACACAAGGCGGCTGACGGCTCCGTATGAGGTAGAGAAATGTGCATTTGTTTGCCCTGTCCTGTAGTCCACTTCCCGCTTTTGGAGCAGTCTCTGGTCTGCTTGCATTCATACTGCATTCGAACCATGCTAGAGTTCACAACAACCGGACTGAGACCTAGGTATTTAGGCAGACCAGAGTTTGATCTTTTGGTCTGCATCAAAGTTTGATTGTGTATCGACACCTCCCCAAATGAACCGGACTTTCTAGACAAACAGAATAGAGTTTGATTAAAGCGGACTAAACAGGGCTGGTGTGAATGTACACTTTAAATGCCCTCCTGAACTGATTCCAAATCTTGAAAACTTTTGGATAATAATAATAATAATAATAATAATAATAATAATGTGTTATGTATTGTCATTATTGTATGTTCCCATACAATGGCGAAATTGGCTCTCTACATTTAACTCATCCACCACCAGGTGGAGCAGTGGGCAGCTGTGGAAAGCACCTGGGGAGCAAATGGGGATAATTCATTCAGCCTTTATTTAGACAGGTTAATCCCATTGAGCCTTGAGGACTCATTTACAAGAGAGACGTGATAATAATATAATGATAATAATGATATATAAAAAAATCTGTATGCCTTTTTATAACTGTCTATTGTTGTCGCTGTTGTCCATTGTTGTCATCTTTCTTTGTTGAAATCAGGTCTCTTGTAAATGAGTCAGGAGTCAATGGGATCAATGGGATTTACCTGTCTAAATAAAGGTTGAATGAAAAATAATGTGTCCTGCTCAGAGACACCACGAGATGTGCAATGACCGGAGGGTCCCGAGTCGGCTGCCCTGCCCCTACACCATAAAAACGGAACGTTTCAACAAAGAAGAATCCGTCCAGAGGACCGGACTCAACCTTGTTAAATTAATCTACCTGGATTATTAACCATCAAGACTCAACGACTACCATCCGGTAGCCCTCACCTCCATCATCGCAAAGTGTTTTGAGCAGCTGGTCCTAGTACACCTCAAATCCTGTCCCCCCCCCCCCCCCCCCGGACCCCCACCAATTTGCATACCGCCAGAACAGGAGCACAGAGGATGCAGTCTCCATAGCACTGCACTCTGTTCTCTCACACTTGGATAACAAAAACACCTATGCCCAGATGCTTGTCATAGATTTTAGTTCAGCATTCAACACAGTCACCCCTCAAAACTCATCACAAAGCTCACAGACTTGGGCATCAGTTCCCTCATGGGCAACTGGTTACTGGACTTTCTGACCAACCGACCCCAACATGTCCGGCTGGATAACCACTGCTCATCTATCATCACTATTAACACCGGTGTACCACAAGGCTGTGTGATGAGTCCCTTCCTCTACTCCCTCTTCACCCATGACTGCAAACCTGTTGATGGTTCCAATACCATCATTAAGTTTGCAGATGACACCACGGTGATCGGCCTCATCAAAGACAACGATGAGACCGCTTATAGGGAGGAGGTGGTTCGTCTGGCTGAGTGGTGTGACAACAACAACCTGCTGCTCAACACTGAGAAGACTAAGGAGCTCATCGTGGACTTCAGGAGGAACGCTGGCCCACATCCACCCATCTACATCAAGGGGGCAGTGGTGGAGCGTGTGAACAGCTTCAAGTTCCTGGGTGTCCACCTCTCCAAGGATCTCACCTGGACGACTGGCTGTTCCAAACTGATCAAGAAAGCTCGCCAGCGCCTTTTCTTTCTGAGGACTCTGAGGAAGAACCACCTGTCCTCAGACATCCTGGTGAACTTTTACCGCTGCACTATTGAAAGCATCCTGACCAACTGCATCACAGTCTGGTACGGGAGCTGCTCTGCCTCAGACCGGAAGGCGCTGCAGAGGGTGGTGAAAGCCGCCCAACACATCACCGGATCACCACTTCCTGCCATAAAGGACATCTACAGGAAGCGGTGTCTGAAAAGGGCTGGAAAAATCATAAAAGACTTCTGCCACCCAGCACACAGACTCTTCACCCTCCTGCCCTCTGGGAGGCGCTACAGGAGCCTCCGGACTAAAACCACCAGGTACCGGAACAGCTTCTTCCCCACAGCTGTCACACTCCTGAACTCTGCCTCCTGACATCTGAATAACAACAACGGTCTGTATTCTCATACACACAACAACACATGGACTGTAACACCACCACCTGCACTTTCATCCGTTAGCCCACTACTGTACAAACTGTACACATAATCTACTGTTCATAAGTACTCACATACTTATATATATTTTTTTTTTCTTTTATATAGCTGTTTATACCCCTTCATATTATAACCTGTTCATAGTCTGTACACTCACAAACTGTATATATTTATACCTATAGCATATTCAAAGCAACTTACTGTATATTGTACTATATATATCTACCAATTTATTTTTCTTGCTAAGCACTTCTGGATAGATGCAAACTGCATTTCGTTGCTTTGTACCTGTGACATGTGCAATGACAATAAAGTTGAATTCTATTCTATTCTATTCTATTCTATTCTATTCTATTCTATTATTAAGCATGCATCAGGACACCTCCAGAGCTAATAAATTAAATGTCACAAGTTGATCATGATTGTTTTTACCCATTTATTTTCCATAAGAACTAAAAACATTTTAACTTTTTAATCACATATAACTTTTTAGCCTTGACTCCTTGTGTTTTAGTCTCCACTAAATCCATTGTACCCAGAATGCATTGTGCTGGTAAAATATCAGCAACATCCTTAGGTGAAAAATTTGATAAACACAAATAAGTAGAAGTTTTCACATGTCACAAACAACTTTTAGTAGAGTAGAGAAATAATATTAAATCCGTATGTGTATTAGTGGTTGGAGATCAATTTGAATCAACTTTGTCTGAAAACAATCCTGGCAGTTCATGAAAAACACTATTTTGGGGAACATTCCAGCTCCATCAGATTTGCATTGCGTGGTTATTTTAGCAGAGATATGTTGCTATTCCTGCTGGAAAAACTCCAGGAAGTGCTACAGTCAACTCTTCAGCCACCACTTTTGTGTACAGCAGGGGTGTCAAACTCACTTTAAAGAGGGCCAAAATTAAAACCTTTTTCAAACTAAGGGCCAGGTTCAGAATCTACATAAACTCAAATCAGATCCCCAACATCTTTTCTTGGTTGCAGGTTCCTCAACAAGAGTTTGACTGGTCTCATTTGATGTTCTCTGTTGCATTTTCGACATCATAATCAAAGATTACTGAAAAAACAAAGTGATAAAAGTATTTTACATTTAAAATAACATCTTGGGGGCCAGATAAGATGTCCACGAGGGCCACATTCGGCCCCCGGGTCTTGAGTTTGACACATATGGTTTACAGTTTCTGAGACCGGAACTGTTTTAAAAAGGCAACAATCCACTTCTGTCTTGGCTCCACCTGGTCGGCTGCTAGCTCAGCTAAACCGATGGCTTTTAGAAAATGATCTACCAGGTGTGATATTAATTGTTGATGTTTCTCCACAGAACTCGCCTCCAAAGATTTGGATGATCATGTTAAAGATTAATGTTTACGAGGAGGTCTTGCTCTAACACAGGGACGCTGTCTGCAGGTGAACGAGCGACCGCATCAGCATTTGACTAAATGATGCTTCTCTGCCAGTTCAAAAGGAGAGCAGCTCCCATCAGTTATGGATGTGCACTGCTGATAAGTGCACGTGATTGAACATAACAAAGGAGAAGATGCTTTATTACTAAACTGAGCAGGTTTTCAGCAGGTCTTGTAGTCATGAAGTGACAGTGGGCGTTATCGCAGAGCACCCTGGGTAATTATGTCCAGCTGAGTCTGACTCGAAGCAGGTGAGACTCTTACAGAGATAACAAACAGCAGTTGGTCGAACACAAACACATACACACTCTTTTATTTCTCAAACTAACTGCCAACAGTTGCAGGAAACGCTGAATGCATTGAATGTTCATCAGCCTAAACTTCCTCTTAAAGGCTGACGCTCACACCAACAGGTCGGCGCGCTGCAATTAGCACGTGTAGCTAACGACTTGCTGTCAAAAACAAAAACAAGCATGTTTGAAACACTCAGTCCTGGTGAGAGGTGTAATCATGTTCGGGGCAATTAGACAGCTTTGTTGTTCTCTACAGCCATGTTACGCACCTGTGGGATGCTGATTGACTCAACAATCTAATTAGATTTCGTTATGTGCGGCTCTGCAACATGTTGGAATTGGCGGCGAGAAGCCGACGGTACGCAGAGCAACAGGGCCAAACCTCCCCACCACCACCACCAACCTCATCATGTATTGTTTCATCCTGAGCTCTCCACTAAGCTAATGATCATGACAGATAAACAACAACAACACAAACACCATCGAGGAGTAACATTTTCTTTAGCTTTCAGCTGTAATGTTGCTGTGTCACAACAACCACAGTGTTTATGTTTAAATTTCTACCAGTGTCTGCTCCTACAGATGGGTTTGACTGAGTTAGCTCATAAAAATAAGATCATGACATGTTGTGTTAAAGATATAGTAAAATTAGATTTTTTTTCTTCTAAAATGAAAATGTATTCAAATTAAGCTGAATTAACAAATTGTTTAAATATCAAATGGTCACATCAGATAAACGAAAACAAAATATTTTTTGTCATTTTTCATCTTTTAATTGCAAAAACAACTTTAATATGATCTATGTATGATAAGTCAATTTCAATTCATATCTGAACTTATTACTGGTTATCATAAGAGTGAGAAAAATATATTTGGGGAAACACTATAATGTGTCATTTTTGGTAAATATATATGTAGCATGAAGCTGCACTGCTCTAACTATGACCCCTGACCCTTATTCATCTTCCAGACTCACCATGAATTGGTTTCTTTAAAGTTTCCTCTGACTTCAATATTGTCTGATGTTTTTCTACACATTTCTCATCCTTGGACACAGAGTCAGCTACAGTCTGACAAATGTTTACCTTATTTTTCCTATGTTTCTATAAAAAATTAAAAAAATCATAGGGGATTTTTTGGGGAGTGGTGGCGCAGAGGTTAGAGAGGTGGGCTTGTGATCCGAAGATCGCCGGTTCACGCCCCGGCCCCGACAACATCAAAAATTGTGGGTGGGGTAGGTGAAACACCCACACTTGCCCCCACCCTCATTCGCCCCACTCTGGGCCCATGAGCAAGGCCCTTAACCCCCACCATGTGCTCCCTAAAAAAAAACAGATTTCTCTTGAAAATGAGTTCTCGTGGCTCAATGAGACTAACCTGGATAAATAAAGGCTAAATGGAAAAAAAATAATAATTATTTGATTAACAAGTGTGAACATGAATAATTTTGATTGTTGTTTTCAATCATTATAATGAAATCATGTGAAATATTATAATGTGTTTAACATATTTCTCTGTTCTGTTTTTCAGAAAGTGATTATTCCTTCAGAGACATCTGTTGAAAATGTTCTTTGAGTTGGAAGCTGTTTTCTTCAGCGGGGAAGTCACAATGTCCCTGAGAGTAGTCAAAATAATCTTCAGAGAGCTGTTGTTTTGCACAAAGATCCTTTGTGTAAAAAGCAGTTCGCCTTGGACCCCCGAACTGAGTGGTTCGTTTTGGACTCCGGATGTGGAGAGACCGTCTCTGGCCCCAAACCGGCAGGCGGTTTGTCTTTGGACCCGATCCTAGAGGTCATGCCAAGGTCCACTCATTCAACTCCTGAGCAGATAAAAATGTTGCTCAAATTACACTTGTAAGAAGTTTAGATAACTGCAGAAGATGAAGCCTTTTCTCACAGCAAGAATCACGTTCTCGGCTGAAGGTTGCGATGGACGGTGAATCTTCTCATCAGCTGTTGCCCTCACAGACCCCTGAAGCTGTCACAGTGACAGTCAGCTACCTTGGGCAGTTCCTGGCCGGTTCTCCTCATGGTGGATCCTGGTCTGATCCACCAGAGAACCCAGAAAGACGAGTGACCTGGTGCCTTCTGACCCGGTAAGGAGCATAACCTTGTGACAATGATGCCTTGGTCTGATTATGCATATTACGGTGACATTATTTACATGAATGCTCCTACAAGAACCCTGCAGATATTGGATGCTGTCTATCATGGTGCACTAAGATTCATAACTGGCTGTGATTATCGTACCCACCACTGCACCCTGTATTCACTGGTTAACTGGACATCATTAACTTCACGCAGACTTTCCCACTGGTACATTTTCATCTTTAAATCACTTCTTGGTCTGCTGCCTTCATACATCTCCTCCTACATGTCTCTGCATGAGTGCAGCTACGGCGTGCGCTCTCAGGACATTATTACCTGCGGTATTCCCTATATATGTAAATCAGACACCCCAATTTTTTTTTTAAGGAAACAATGCTTTCTAGTTTTGATATTGCCTAAAAATGTAGTTTCCTCAAATGATTGGGGTGGCTGAAGATGCAGGGGTGGGGTGGGGTTCATATGATCAAAGCAACAAGTTATGATAACAGACAAGATGTTTCTTACTTTGTGGATTCTTGGTTCCGGGCTCAGGATGTAACTGAAAGGACTCAGGGTCCTGTGATCAGAGGAATGTCTCCAGGTATAGTGGAAATATAGGTGCTGAGAGAGAAGGCTGAGTGGAAGTAACCTTGTTTGTATTGTTCTTTCAGGTTGTGGATAAGTTCCCAATAGGAGGAGAGACTCAAGTGTACTCAAGTGGCCAGGAACAGATAATCCAGGTAGCCCACAAGAAATCTGCAGACAACAGGTAAATAAGACAATCTTGTGTATTTCTCAGATGCAAAGTTCTCAGCAAGGAACTAAGGTTATCGGTCAATCACCAGAGGACAATCAACAGTCTAACGATGTATCCTGGTTTTGATCAGCTTTATGTAGTGATGTAATCAGCCATAGGAGACAGAGGAGCCATCAGTACCGCCTATTCACAGCAACTGAAAGAATATGTGTGGGGAAGAAGGAGCCAAAAACAACAGATTCCTAACACAACGATGACTACTTTTTTGCTTAAACTCTTTTCACACTTGTTGACGACCCATTTTGGCAGCACGGTGGTTCAGTGATTAGCACTGTTGCCTCACAGCAAGAAGATCCTGTGTTCAATCCCCGGTTGGGCCTGGGGTCTTTCTGTGTGGAGTTTGCATGTTCTTCTCGTGCTTGCGTGGGTTTTCTCTGGGTACTCCAGTTTCCTCCCACAGACCAGAAACATGCATGTTAGGCTGCCTTCAGGTCCAGGCCTCCCTTGCAAAAGAGATCTGTGATCTCAATGGGGTTTGCCTGGTTAAATAAAGGTTAATAAATAAGTTTGAACTCCATACGAATCATGGAAAACCTCCCACATTGTGAAGTTTGACTCTTAGAACTCACATAACATATTCTTCTCATATGTTTTTTCCTTCGATGCTCTCATGCATCCTTACCACACTCCATGTGTTAGCAGCTTGTTACTACCTCAAACAAGTTGGAGAAAAATATTCTTGCTTTATCTTACTTACTCAAAAGGAGCCACACTCGACAACAGGAGAAGATTTTTAACTGGTATTTACTTGCAAGGTCAGATTTTCAGTACAGGATACATAGATATACAGAAAGTACACACATGAAGACCAGTCATGAGAATCTGCCCCATCTCATCTGTAAAGCTTGATTTTATACTCTTATCAGTTTAGCTGAGCTCACACAGACTCAGCGGTGTCCTTGGAGCGACAGCTACGTGCTGTAGCCTCACTCAGCTCATCCAGTTTTCTATTAACCCAAACATATAGTACTTGGGCAGAGTTAAAATTCTCAGCCATAGTTGAAAACATTCATAACCTTGACCAAAAATTCCCTAACAACACCCACAAAGACCATTACCTGGGACTCAACCAAGCTCATTTCTCTTGGATCACATTCAGATGCAGCAATAATGCATCAAAGAAGATCCTGCTATGCTAGCACGATTCTATCATTATTGTAGGAAATGTGAGTGTCACATGTGAGCTAGGTTATTTCCATGACTTTGTCTTGATCCTGGTTCTAGTCTAAGCACCAGGCCTGCTTTAAATAATTGAAGACCAAGAAATGTCAGTGCACGTTGGCCCCACGTCTCACGCAGGACCTCGATACTCTGCCAGCAGGATGAAAACCCACTATCACCTTGCCACAGAAGTTTTGTGCATGTTCAGATTCACTGTGGACCTCCTGTGTCACATTATCACATGTAAGGAAAAGCTCACCATGTTCTAAAACAGACTTCACCAAACCCCAGAAGTATAACAGAATATAGAACTTACAGATTCTGACCTACGATGGAGTGAAGACCTGTCCAGGTGAACCACCTCTGGCCCGGTGACCATTGGAGCCAGGCACCAGTCCTCTGCATGGAAGACTATAGTAAGGAAAATCATTTGGAATTAAGATCAATTGCAAACTTTTCCATATAAGAGGACTTGGTGAGGTGGAAGTATGCACTTGAAAGTAGAAAAATGAAAGTCAGCTATAGGAAGACGGAGTACAAGTGTGTGAATGAGAGGGAGGCAGGTGGAACAGTGAGGAGAAGAGGTCACAAAGTTGCAGGACACCATGATAATTCTAAGGTAACTAACTTCCAAAGCGCAGAGGTTGGCAGATGAATAACCATCTGGTAATGAGTGGTCCAACAACGACTTATGGACCAACTCAGCCTTACTAAACAGTTGTAGGGCAGCATGGTGGTGCAGTTGGTAGAGCGGCCACCTCTCAGCGAGCAGGTTACCCTGGTTCAAATCCTGGCTGGGGGCCTTTCTGGGTGGAGTTTGCATGTTCTCTCGGTGCATGTGTGGGTTTTCTCCAGGTACTCCAGTTTCCTCCCACAGACCAAAAACATGCATGTTAGACTGATTAGTAACTCTAAATTGTCCTTAAGTGTGAGTGAGAGAGTGAATGGATGTTTGTCTCTATGTGTCCCTGTGATGGACTGGAGACCTCCTGTCCAGGTGTCCCCTTCCTCTTGCACAGTGATGGCTGGATATGGGCACCAGTGACCCCCGTCACCCGAAAGAAGCGGGTAAAGATGATGGATGGATAGATGGATGGATGGAAGGGAAACACCTGTGAACCAACATGCTGCTCACCTGCAGAAGATGGTTAGTGGAAAAACACTGGGATCCTAACAGCAGCAAAGGTCAAAGGAAAGGTTGTGTTGTATGGCTTGGAGACAGGAGACAGAACTGGAAGCAGGGATTAAAGCAGAAAAAAAACTTTTTTTTTTCTACAACTGAGCTTTCACCAGTATTTTCACTCTGATGCTCACACCCAGGCTCACCGTGTATCAGACAACAGGACCTGCCCTGTTCTGCTCTGACTGGGTCAAACTACGAACCCGGTTCTCTTTATTGGTTGAAAGCACTGTCAGGTCAATCTTCTATTATCATTAGATTGAATGGCACAATAAAACATGTCCCTTCCCCCCCTCATTTTTACAGATTACAGAAATCCGTCCTGGCCACATTCAAAATGACGGAAATCCATTGCAGCGCTGGAGAACTTTAATCCATGTGGAAGTGGCAAAACTGAAATAGGATGGGAGTGACAAGGATGGATAAGATTAGGAATGAGATCATCAGAGGTACAGCACAGGTTGAACAACTGGGAGATAAAGTTAAAGAGGCCAGACTGAGATGGTCATGTCCAGAGGAGGAACAGTGGGTACATTGATAGAAGGATGTTAGAAATGCAGCTGCCAGGAAAAAGACAAAGAAGAAGGGCAAAGAGAAGATATATGGATGCAGTTAGAGAGGACATGAAGGTAGATGGGGTGAGGACAGAGGATGCAGAGGACAGAGGGACATGGAGGAGGATGACTTGCTGTGGAGACCTCTGAAGGATAAACCTAAAGAAGTAGGGTTTTCCATGGCTTTATAGAAAATGATCTTTTCTTGATACATACCATACCACTGTTTGAATTTGAAACCTATAGTGTGATGATGGGGAGTGTACAATGAAAAATCCTAAATGTTGTGGGGAGGGGAGGACTTTGGCCATGTGACACTTTATCTATGAGAACGGACAAGGCGTGAAAAACTGAGGATCAACACTTTGAGGGCAGAGTCTCCAAAGACTAATTATTCCTGTGACAAAATGGAAACCGAGCCACCATTGTTCTCGCTCCACTCACTCACACATATAGTTTGAAACATAAAAAGAAGTGGAAGAGCCACATTTCTCTCTGAAATGGACTAAAAAAAAAACATTATCTTAAATGAGTGCAAAGGAGAGGCTCTGATGAAGGTGGCATACAGCAAAGAAGAATGTACGGAGTCCCCCACCTTTGGGGACCTCCTTAAGTGGCCTTAAATAAGATAATAAGGACGGTAGGCAGAAAAGAGAGGACTTTGTCTGCTGGCATTAGTGCGACGGCCATGTTAGCGGTGATATCTTTGAGGGGGGGTTGCACAGTGCCAGTAATGAGACAGGGTTGCCTTCCCTTGCCGGCCTAATTAATCCTATATTTTCATAGCGTATAATCACTGCCCACAGTGCAGCTTTGTGCTCGCTGCAGAAGAGAGACATCGGAGGAGCTTTATCTGTCGCCCCATCTTCCTCCTCTCACACTCCATCTTTCCCTCTCCTTCTTCTCTCTGCAATTTATTACACAGGCAGAGTGAAGTGAAACCCCACAGTATGGACCTATCTGTCATCTCTACATTATCAGGAAAACGCACTGCCTACCATATTGTGCTACAAGGGGCTTCGGCAAATTACTATTTTTATGGGACATGATAAAGGAAATGCAGCCTTATGTTCAAATACGTTACTGTCGTGGAGAAAACTGGAAGGATTGAGTGTTTCAGACCGCTGTGCGTTTTTGATCTTTGTGTTTATGCTGTTAACGTCTGATGGATAACACAACACATGGCTGTGTGCTCATAAAACCCTGTTCCTACACAGATAAAACACAATAAAACATTTAAAATGCAATACACTCTCAAATAATATGGGTACATAGGGTAGGAACAACTTGGAAAAACAACAATTTTACACTAATAGTACTTATACAAGTTGGATAAAAGTTCCTAAAAGTCTTTTATGACTTTTTATTACTTTTTTCGGACAAACTTTGAATGTTGCTTTTATATTTGGTTATTTTCTGGCCTTAAACTTTCAGAATAATTGTTTCCAAAGAGCAGAACATGCAGTGAAAGTGGATAAATTGTGCTCCTGTGTTATTGTATGTATTTATGTTCTGTACTCTGCAATGACCTCATCATTAACAGTGCCGATGTTTGAGCATTGAAGCGCTCTTATTACTGTTCACCCGTTTTTCTCCCGTTTCTATCAGCTTTTTATTTAAATCCACTCCCGAGCATCATAAACCCACCAAACGCCAAACCTTTAGTAGAGTTTTGCAGAATTGCACTGAACCTGACTTAACCTTAATTAGATATAAATAATGGTTTGCAAGCGGTGCCCACAAAAACAGGTTGTCATTACAAAAAACTTCAAAACACAGTCGGGCTCTTTGGTTGCTTCATTGCAAACACTCAGAATTCATGGAAACAACCAGTGATGAGCACAGTTGTGTTCACTTACAACGTTGTCACATTACAGACAGTCTTACAGTGTCCGAGACAGCAGTGGATGATAAAATCACTTTGGTGTTATCTTCCAATAATGTTTTATCTGTTTAGCAATTTAGAGTTAGCAAAGCTAACTTTTTGGTTCCCTGTGCCCACCTCTAGAAACAGCAAATGCAAATACATGTATTTTCTTGTAGCCCTGTTTACATGAGAAAGACCTCTGGAAACTTCAGTGTTTTCTCTGTTTACTGGAGCAAATCTTTTAAAAAGTGCCCGTTTACATAGATCCACTGAAGATGCAGGCAGGGTTGCCAGAAAAGAAAGGATGAACTGTTGCACTGTTGCATTTAAATTATTGTTTTTTGACCCAAACTTTCATATGTGCTGAGTGAGGGTGTTGTAAGATGAGGTGTGTTGTGCTTGATGAACATGTGCACAGAAAAGGAAGGGGTAAAAATGTTTTCATATTTATCTGGCAACCCTGAGCTGCATGCATCGTGCTTGCAGGGTCTGCATGATCACAGTTACATCCAACATTATGAATACACGAACGTTGGTTTGGATCGAGGCTGTATTTGGTTTGTTCCTACATGCTGAAAGAGGGTGAGTGGCACAAAAAACATTCTGCTCTCTGCCATTTATTGTAGCTGTTGTTAGTGCAGGTAGACTGCAGCCACCTTTTGTGCACATGTGCAACTTCACACCTGCAGAGTATTTCACACCTCTGCAGGCCGTTCTCCCAAAACACCTCCACTGTGAGACCTGGATTTAGTATCCGTCAGTTTCATAGAGAATGAGGGCGGTTGTCGTGTAAACAAACAGCCAAAATGCAGCAGAAAAGCTCCAGCTTCACTCAAACACGTGTAAACACGTCCTGAGTTCACATCTGTCTCCAGCAGACCTAGCCCAGAGGGACCTACCCAGACTTCACAGCAGAAACATCACTCAACATTTGAACAAGTCACAAACACCTGGATTTTATGACCGACTTTGTGTTTGTATGGACACCGGTTTGTACCTGATCATGATTAAATTTTGTACGTTTTGTAGATTTTAGCACCTAATGTTCAACTAAGGCTGCGCTCATACTGCAGGCATCAGTGTTTGAAATCAGATGATTTTCAAACCTTACCCAGGTCTTTTCACACGTGGCATTAAATTAAACCCATTTCCAATGTTTTATGATTGATGATGATGTATGATTGATCCAAATATTGATAATATCATTGCCAACCTCATGCAGTTTAAAGCTTTGGACTCCACACGTCTTCAGCTACAGAACACAAGTCCAGTTGCTTCGTCTTTTTCTTCTTCTTAACTTGTCATGTCCTGGATGACATGTCCTTAACCGGCTCTGATTGTATGACAACTTCAGAATCGACCCACACATGCTAACATGTGTGTCATCCATGTTTACTTCTGTAAACACACAGTTCTGTGTGTGACGTCACGTCTTCTGCAGGTCGCTTCAGGGTCGTTCACGTTGGAGTCTGATGGATGTTGTGTTTAAATTATAATATGAAAGATCAAACTAAACTATCAGATCTGAGCACAACAATATGAATCGAGCATCAAGAGCTGCAGCGTGAATGTAGACTGAAAGTGTGAGCTGTTTAAACTTTCTAAAATGTTTGCAGACTTGTCTTACTACAACAAACGTTTTATGTTTTTACAGTTTGTGAATAAAAATGTAGACATTTTGTCTTCTTTCTTATTTTTAGGATTTCTCACTGAAACAGGGCTAAAAGTTTTCTCTCAAACCCTCCCAAAGTTCAGAGTTCACACATCCAAACTCTCACTGACTTCCATTAGATCTGCACTCAAACTGTTCTCTTCAAAACTAAAGATTTTTAACTCGTCGTTTCTGCTTGATTTTTTTTTCTTCTTTCAGATGCTCTCGTCTTCAAGACTTGGCAAATTTTTTTTACACAGTGTAGTGAGCTAGGGTTAGTTAGCTTCAGTGTTAGCTTAGGAGCTCCACTACAATCAATATTTAATAACGGGTTCTCTCTTTTTCGAGCTACTTGACAGATATGTGACAGAGATACTGTGTTGGAGATGGTCTAATCAGTGACATGAGACGTTAATTTTCTTTGACCCATCAAAATGAATGTGGTCATTTATTAACAGAATCAAAATTTAACATCAAAACATTGTACACTTGATTATTCCGATCGGCTCTGATTAATAAAACTTGGCACGTTTTATTTAATAAAAACAACAGACATTTCCTTAGATCTTAAATTAATGTCTGCAGGCTTAGCTTATCTTTTACTGGCAGAGAAATATAGAGATGGAGTAAAGTTTAAGAAGGGA
>NC_056502.1:32821399-32832897 GCF_014905685.2 Nematolebias whitei | reverse complement strand
TGTTCATCTCTTCACTGTCAGAAGACCGAGTCAGTGAAGTAGCTAAAGAGATGTATCTGCAGCCACTTCGGCTCGTCCTCCATCCCTCGTCCTCAGCAGGCAGCGGTATGATCATTGTCCTGTTTGAGCTCTGACAGCTGGTGTTCCTACATGTTTAAAATAAATCCACAATGATAGGTGAAACTAGATAAGCTCGTACTGTTCACATGTAAACAAACGCCGGTTCTGGTCTGCGCTGGAAGTCGCGCCTGTAATTCATGCAAAGCATCACGGGGGCTAGGAATAAGGTGGATAGTTTTTACAGAGTGACTGTGTCTGAGGCCTACTTTCTGCTTGGTGTTTCTATCTGCTTGTCTTGTGTGATCTTGATACACTTTACTCTTTATGAACAGTTCATAAATCAAAATCGTGGCATTCTGTCAAATCAGATTATTACAAAAATAAATCCCAAATTCCTTCTTGGGCTTTGCAGAAAAATGTTGACGTGTGCTGAAAGTTCATGCTGCATCGGCACCGATCACAACTCCTTCAGAAGCGTTTGAGTTGCTTTTGTTCCACGCAGCGCCGCACAGAGACGATACCTGAGACGATAAAGAGAGGAAAGTGAAACAATCCCGTCCTGTCAAGTCTCATGATCTTCCGGCTGAAATGTGGAGCCTGCGAGGCCTTGAGGGCGACGTCCTCCATGCTCCAACGCAGCAGAGCCAGAGCAGGGAGGAAGAGAAGAAGGGAGGCGCGTATATGAAAGCATCTACAGAGGAGGCTTCACCGGTAAATAAGCAGCAGATGCTGTCCAACTGTATCGCTCTGAAATCCTGCTTTCTCCCTCTCTCTCTCAATCGCTGTCGGAGTGAGACAGATACCCCAACCTCAAAGTGACAGGCCCTCAAACGACTTGGCGAGGAAACCAAGCATTAATTAAGTCATTGCCGGACTGTAATTTCCTTGAGAAGGGGAAAAAATGCACGAGAAAAGGTTACTGAGACCTTTTCTGTGTCAAAATTACCATTCGTCATGAATATTAATGCACCTAATGAAGACAACCTTTGCTTCATCAAGAATGTTCTGGAGCAGGGTGCCACGCTGATAGACTCTCCCTGGCTGTTTTTCTCCTTCAGTCAGGAGGAGAAACTGGCACACACACACACACACACACAAACTGAGGTTTACCCATCTGAATCACAAGCGTGCATCTTTTTGTTTCTGTGAAGCATCCTATCCTTTCAGCAGTAAGGTATCACATCTGACACACCGTGCTCAGACAGAAATGTGCATTAACATAAAGTACTGAGATGGAGATATTTTTAACCTAATGCTTTTCTGTGGTAAAAAAACGAACATAAAGAACGAGTAATAGTAGCTACAGTACACCAGCTGGGTGGAGCTTGGCCTTTAGCTTACAGAGCCTACATTAAAAAAAAAATCCTCTTAAATGCCAAAGTGAAATCTCAAATTTCTACAGATTAATACCAATTAAATAAAAATGTGTCATGGAAAATAAGTGACTGCATAAATATTTACCGTCTTGAAGAGACTCAGAGAACCCAGAGATAAGATTTTTCACAAGTACATGTCAGGGGATGAGGATTTCACATGTTCTAAATGTCCCCAGGAGTTCTGTTAACTTCATCAAGACATGGACGGAATATGGGACACGTGTAAATCTACCAAGAGCAGTACGTCCTCACAAACTGAGTGACCGTGCAAGAACGAGAATAGTAGGAGAGGTCATCAAGACACCTGTGAGCTCTGAAGGAGTTACAAGCAGGTGAGATGTGAGAGACTGTGCATACAATAACTGTTGCCAGAGTTCCTCACCAGGTTGAGCTTTATGTGAGACAACTCAGGTAGCAGACCCACCAGAGGCTCACAGGATCACAGAGAGTGCTGCAGGCTCACACAGGTAAGTAGGATAATAATGCAGCGCATGGAGAAATATATTTAAAGGAACTGTCACGGGCTGACGTTCAATGCTCCAACAAAGAGTTCTGCCTCAGCTCAGCCTTAAATACCTCATGCAGTCTTTGAGTTTCGACAGGTGAGCCGGCCCCGCCCAGCTGAGGGAACATGACTCTCAGACTTATCCCAAAAAAAGTAAAAATATTAGAGGAAACTGAACCCCAACAGACGTTTTACTGGTGGTACAAACAAATACACACACACTGACATCAATATTATTGCTGCTTCACCTTCAGCGGCTGGCGACTCACACTTTACCTCACCAAATATGAGTGCTACATACAAGTTACACACAAGTGTAAATTATATATTATTTATATAAACCAGAGTATCCACCATGTACCGTTTTTTCTAGAAAAACACAAAACAATAAAGGAAGTATAAACCATTTACAGTGCACTACGTTGAATTTCATGGTGTATTTGGTGGCTGATGTGTATTTGAATAATGTGACAGGTTTTATTGATCAGAGCCACAGCCTTTAGGGAATGGCAGTTGGTATGCCATGTTGCGCTGCTCTTGATGGATTCAAGTCTTTTGGCAGATAGAAGAGACTGGAAGAGGTGATGTTTGGGGTGAGAGGGGTCAGCTATGATCCATCCAACATGCTTCATAACTGCTGCTGTAAACGTCCTAGAGTGATGGAAGGTGCAGATAAATGTCTGCTCCCCTGTTTTCTTGATCCACTAAACCTTGGAGGGTTTCTGTGAGGTGGAGGGTTTAAACTGGATTGGAATAGTTGAGGTGAGGGTGGACTCAATGTTTGCTGTGTAGAAGGGAATCATTAGGAACTGTGTCAGGTCTTTTTCTTGTTGTTTACAGGAAAAAGCATAATTTGGTGTTCCTTTTTGGTGATAGTGACCGTGTTGCTCTCTGACATGGTGGTTTCCATAAACTCGACTGCTTCCAGAAATGGGGACAACTGCCAATGTGGAGATGAGGGATGGTGTGTGGAGGCCTAACTTCCTGTCTTTTAGTAGACCCATCAATGTAAGGTAAAAAACAAAGTGTTCTGTTGGTGATGAACATGACTCACAGATACCTAGGACAGTTTTACCTGCAGGAGCTCTGAAACCGCACGGGGAAACACAGAGCTAAAGCCCATAAACATGTACCTTGTTTAATTGTAATATAAAGTTTAGGGTCAAGGTCACAGAGCTGAGGATCCTTAGTTTAGTTTCCATGAGTCAGAAAATATGAGAAACCTAAGGCACCTTTGTGAGGGGTTGGTGACCTATGAAACTAATATGTGACTGATTAGAAACAAAATGGGAACTGGACATTATTGGAGTTTGTATGACATTAATGTCAGTTTAGTGTCCGTGTCTCCAACTACAGGCCAACAGTCTCAACCCAGTAAGATATTAGCTTTAAGTTAGACCCTTTCTGCCCTCTAACCAGTTTGTTGTAGATCCTCACACCCAGTAAAAATCTGACTAACAGAGGGGGCAACACCCTCAGGACATAACAGTTTCTATGTTGATTACCAGGTAAACAGACATCATGAGTTGGTTAACGCTCCCAATTATTCTGCCAACAGTATTTACCTTGTTGTGGTCACAGCTTGATGTTCAGAGTTTGACATGTTACTCCTGATAATATGTATGGCTCCATAGGACAGTGCTAGCTTGTTCACACAGTCCCTCCCTTTTTCTTTTTCTTTTGGCTGTTCCCTCTTCAGGTGTTGCCAAAGTGAGTCATCCTCCTCCATTTCTCTCCATTCGGTGTGTCCTCACTCCAACTACCTCCATGTCCTCTCTAACAGCATCCATATATCTCTGTCTGTTTTGTGGCAGCTGCATTTCTAACATCTTTCTACCAATGTACCCACTGTCCCTCCTCTGGACATGTCCAAACCATCTAAGTCTGGCCTCTCTAACTTTATCTCCCAGTTGTTCGACACGTGCTGTACCTCTGATGATCTCATTCCTAATGTTATCCATCCTTGTCTCACCCGATAAGAGCCTCAACATCCACAGCTCTGCCACTTCCAGTTCTGTCTGTTTTCCATCTTCACCTCTGTCCATCACCAGAGCAAACAAGAAGGGGCTCAGAGCCGATCCTTGATGAATCCCACCTCCACCTTGAAGCTATCTGTCACTCCTACATAACATCTCACCACTGTCCTGCTGTCTTCATACTTGTCCTGTACCAGTCTAACATACTTCTCTGCCACTCCAGACACAGTCACTTCCATTAGTTCAAACATGTCAAGGAGTTACTTCTCAAATAATGTTGGTTTTTATACTTTAAAATACGTTACAACATGATGGTGAGCATTTCTGCAGACCTGAAGCATGCTAATTGTTTCTTTAGTCATTTAAAAGATGATAAGGTTGAATTTAACCCCAAGCATGATGTTACAGATCCTCTACTGTGTCTGTCAGCTTCTCTTGCTTCTTTTGGGGCTCAGCACATTGTTCCAGGTGGGTTTTCTTTAGTTCAAGCTAAAATATAATTGACACCACTCTCTGAACACCACAGGTTGGTTCTGGACAGGCACGTGCCATGCAGGGAGAAAATTTAACCTAAAATATATACGATCTTGCTGTTAATGCTATCATCATACCAGCAATACAAAGTATTAGGAAGGGCTTTAATGTATACCTGTCAGGGATGGTAACGGTACATTCATCTGATTATGACTTCATCTGAAATCAGCAGGCAGGAAACAGTGAAATTATCATTTTAAGAGCCATCGCTTTATACACTCAAGCTGTAGCCCCCACCGCTCAGGCGCCATCTTTGCCCTCTTTACTCCTTAATGTCTCTCTCTCGCCTTGACACAAACCTCTCATTATATTTCAGACCTGTCACTGTGACACAGACGCATACACACTCACAGGGTGACAGGTCTGCGCTGAGCGACAGCAGCTCTGTCCGTCTGCTACAGGAAGATCTTCTGCTGCCAACAGTTTTGTAAAGTAAACCTCGACTGTCACTGCGAGAGTGAGGAAGGGTCATCTATTCACATGTCTGCCTCCTCAAACTGTAAATAGCTTTCAGTGGTGCCTTCCCTCATCCATTATTAACTCCCTTTGAATTAATGACAGGCTTTTATTTTGGCAACTCGGCTGTTTGGCATCAAACTATCTATCCTGTAAATTCTGCCCTATGTTGTAATTTAAAGTAGTTTATTTTCAACCTGCCATAGTCTAAAAACACATTATTTATTATTTTTACTGAAAAAAGACTTAAAGGGATGATCAAGTCATTTTGGAAGTGTTTTTCTGTCAAATGGATATGATTATCAGTTTTATCAGCCGTGTTGTCATAAAGCATGAGACAAATACATTTATTATCAAATACCTTTATTATCAAATACATTTATTATCATATACCTTTACTAGGCTAATGGCTAGCCAAACAAGGGTCAATGCTTTATAGTTTTTCAGGCTTATAAACAATTCTTTATCAAAAATAGCATGATGGTGTGAAAGAATAAGTTTGCTGCTGCTTTTACAGTTGAACGTCAGTTTTACGACAGGACTAGCAACATCTGTGTTCTCTGAGTGTAGACTGTTAGTGTGAGTGAGAGAGTGAATGGTTGTTTGTCTCGTTTGTCTCTATGTGTCCCTGTGATGGACAGGAGACCTGTCCAGGATGTCCCCCGCCTCTCACAAAGTGACCTCTGGTTATGAGCACCAGTGACCCTCGTGACATTGAAAAAGGAAGAAGCGGGTAAAAGATAATGGATGGCTGGATAATACATTTTCTTTATATAATTACAGTTTTTAATAAAACTTTACAGAGGTACAACGTCAGTGTAAGCTTCAATTTTTACTTTTACTGAACCAGACGATCCCGGAGCGGCCAATTCTTCAGCTTGCACACACGAGACGAGAATCTAGTTTTGATACTAAATGGATATCTTGCACAAATGAAGTGTGTGTTTGCTCTTCTTATCCAAGATAAGACAATTTTGTTGGATAAATCGAGAGACCGGACTCTGCTGCAACATCCAGCCGTGATGGCTTGCCCTGTCTGCAGTTTTTACAATGGCCTTAAAATGTAGCAGATGATCATCACCTGGTGAGCTAAAATAAAAAGAAAATAAAAGATTATAAAGTAAGAAAAAATTACTGAAAGGAATGCATTATGTTGTATGATGATATCTGATCATAAAATGCATTTATAATTGGTTTCTTTGGGTTGATTTTTACCCTAAAGAACTCTTGAGTGAAGCACTGTTGTAGTGAGGTTACATTTGAAACAATTCTGACAAAATGTTAAATTTTATAAGGATTTTTAGTTTTTGTCAGGAATGGTCCTTTTTTTTTTTTTTTTTTTTTTGGGCAACACCAACAAAATTAAATAAATTAAAACTTGAACAAAAACAGATGGGTAGCTGATTTCATGAAGAGACCGTCCAAGGGTTATTATATCAGGATGACCATGGATCAGTGGTTAGAGCAGTCGTCCTGTGAGAGAGTTGGGGGTTCAATTCCATGAGTATGCAGTCCCAAGCTGAAGTGTCCTTGAGCCAGACACTGAACCCCTCACTGTTTCTGATGTTTTAAGACTGGGCTTAAGACTTTCCTTTTTGATAAATCCTATAGTCAGGGTTGTCTTGTTAGGCTTAGACTACTGGAGCACAAACTGACCTCATTTCATCAAATGGATACTTAAATATGCATAAAAATGAATAGTTTGCATTTGAAATTATTTCTATCTTGACGTGATTTTTATCTTTCCTCCTACAGAAAATCCTGCTTGCCTCCATTCTGGACCTGCCATTGTGTATCTGTTCCTCTCAAACTCAGCCAGTCCAAGCAGATGGCCGCTTGTCCTGAGCCTGGTTCTGCTAAAGGTTTCTTCCTCCTGAGGGAATTTTTCCTTTCCACTGTCGCCTTCGTGCTTGCTCAGGATGGGAGACTTAGAGGAAGTGAAGACTCAAAGCAGTCTGCTCCTTAGATAAATAATGTTATTAACTTACCGTACTTTTTATGTACAATATATGAAGATGACTTCTGTCTTGACTTGGAGCTTTATAAATAAATTGAATTGAATCAATGTCCCTCATCAGTGTATGAATGTGATAAGCACAGATTAGACCCTACAGATTGGTTTATTCAGATTTCTAGAGATGTAGTGGAGTGCTCTATGTGTGGATGGGTACAGATTGTGTAGTAGTGTTGTTCTGAGTATCCTGGTTAGCTAGAAAGGTGTCACACATTTCATTTACTACACAATCTTACAGAACATAATTGATCAAATAAAATGTCTGTGTTTTGATGTGTTGAGTTTACTGGTATGTAATAAATTATGTTGTCTTAATTTGGAAATATCCAATTCTGAAAGTTAATTCTAGATAATTTGACCTCTGACAGTAAATAATGAAATTACCATCAAATATATTAGATCTATTTTAAAACATATCCAAACTTTACGTGGATCGACACCTACACAAGCCAGCAAAAAGGTTAATTAACATGTCAGAATGTTGTATTTTGAAGTTTGTGAGACTTATCTAAATGTTGCTGTAGAAGATTGTTTTTTTAATCTGATCCAAACATTAAATGTGAAGTCTTAAACTGTAGGCAGGTCCATGCTCATAAGCCTTTGTTGTAACGTTAATTTTAAAGTTCCTGATTATCTGCTGGCGTCTTTGTTTCCACCTCGGCAGCATTTTGAGAACCATTTTTAAAACAAGGCTTTGCCATTTTGATTCATGAAGCATCCTACAATTATTTTTAGATATTTTTGGTTATACAGTATTTGAGGGTTTATTTATTTATTTTTTTTGGTCCTGTTTTTCTTTTATAACCTATGTAATCACAATGTGGAGTTGAACCCAGTTTACTTTATTAAAACTGTGGAGGATCTCTGGCATCCCCTAGGTGAGAGGAAGCAAAAACAAATACAAATGTGATTTTATAGTCAGATGTTCTGCCAAGAAAACCCATAGCTGGAGGGCTCAGGGACCCAAAAGACGGAAAAAATAGATACTACACCTAACGTCAAAAACACATTTTTAAAATCTGTTTCACATCAGTCTGGAAGAAAGATAAATTAATTGGCCATTTGGAGGCACTGAAGGAAAGTTAGTCTTTGTTGTGAATCTACACGAGTCCCGACCATACATTTATCATGAATAATACATCCATACCTCCTTCATAGCCACGGGTGGTAGGGATTAGATAAAACACCATAAATAAGCTTCAAAGACTGTTGTGTGACATTTTGTTACACCTCAACATACAGGCTTTTCCTTTAATCACAAACTTAGCCTGAGCTGGTGGGGGCCCTTTTGTTGTGATTGTACTGGCGTTGGTATTAGTGCAGGGTGGCCCCGTCTGAACACACGTATTCATTTACCTAATTAACACTGAAACCACACTGGGAGTCAAATGAAAGCTACCATAGGAGAAGTCAACGGAGGACAAGCTTGGTGAGGAGGCCCGGCTTCCTGCTGCTGCCAGTCACTAGATCACCGGAAACTAAAATAAAAGGAGGAGGCAATGGGCGGCAACTAGCAGTGACACTTCTGGTCACTGTAGTTGTTTTGTGTCAACTGCCAATATCTTTTTTAGTTTCTGTGCTTGAGATGCTTTTTATTATCTGGTTGTACGTACGATGGTGAAAAACAAATTCACTGAATTCACAAAACTCAACTGCCACTTTTTACACAGCGTTTTAGAATAAGATTACTTATGACTTGTGACGAGAAGGGGCGGAGTTATGGCCATTTTGGTCAAACCCTGAAAATAACTTTATGTCGTGGTATGTTGCCAAATCTGTTGTGATTTGTTATTGCCTGGAGTAGTACACCAAATTTTAGCCAAACAGCTGCAAAACTGGGCATTTAATTATGCTGTGGAAGCCATCTTGGACTGTATCGTCTCAAGTAGTTTGTTAGAAATACATGTACATCCAATAATTACTTGAATTTAAATTAAGTCAATTATTCTTCAAATAAACAAATACACACATGCACAGCGCATACACAGTAGATCATCCTGTCCTCTTGTCTCATCCAAACCGTGATGTTGGTATATCTGGTTCAGCACTCAAGTGGTTCACCTCCTGTTTGACCAACAGAACTTTTTCTGTCATGATTGGAATCTGTCATCCTCCAGTGCTTCTCTGTCTTGTAGTGCGCCTCAGGGCTCTATTCTCGGTCCTCTCCATTTCATTCTGTATTTGTCTCCACTTGTTTCAGCTATAGTCATGCACTATTTATTTATTTGTTTATCTTGTGTGTGTAATGTTCTTTGTAATTTTAATGCTTGGACATTCAAGTTTGGACACAGTTAAATATTTCGGGGTGACTTTTGATTAGATCCTGAAATTTGATCAACAAATAGCATCTGTAGTCAAAGGTACCAGTAGCTTCTTTCACCTACATCTTTTAGCCAGAGTCAAACTTTTTTTGAGTCATCCTGACCTGGAAAATGCCATTCATGCATTTATCAGCTCGAGGCTTCACTACTGTAATGCTCTTTATGTTGAAATTTATCAGTCCACCTGTTAGCTGTCTTTAAATAGTCCAAAACGTTACAGCCCGTCTTTTAACTTACACTTCCAGATGTGAGCACATTACCCCAGGTTTATACTCTTTCCATTGGCTTCCAGTTCGTTTGAGAATTGACTTTAAACTTTTATTGTTTCCTAAAGCACTTAATGGCCTTGCCCCACCTATTTTAGCTGTTTATAATATCTTTCTATGAGCATGACAGAACTTTAAAATCAACTAATACAGTTTTGCTACATGTTCCTAAATCCAAATCCAAACATTGAGGTGACCAGGCCTTATCAGTCGCTGCACACAGACTTTGGTACCAGCTTTCTCAGGACTTTGGCTTCATCACTGATGTGACTGGGCCCAACAAATATACTTTATTGTAAGACTTGAGGAACTGTTAGAGGCTCAGCTACCTCGACTGCTGTCTCAACTGGGGCATCAACCCTACCTATAGTAGGGTACCTATATTGAGTACAGCAGTAGTTAATGGATGGTAGGTGCAGGTTGGTGTAAGGACCTCTCACCAAGAAACCTTGTGCCGTCACAGCTGAAAGTCCATCCACTTCCTGGGCCTCATGAGAGCAGTTCATCCAGAAACTTGAACAGGATCAATCCCCAAGCATCGAGCCTGCAAAACTTCCAGTAACATTAATCTGGGCAAGAGTAAAGTCACTTTATTTTAGTAAATAATTTAAAAATATAGAAAAGGACAAAAATAATGACTTGATACTTGTGGGGACATCATCTACAAATAAATAATTTACTCGTCAGTTCTCATCAGAAGTGTAGAACAAAATAATCCCAGAAGAATTTAACATAATTACCAGTTTCCCTTTTCTTGGCATTTCAAAATTTTTCAGTGGACAGTTGGATGGAAACGGTGAGTCTCTTGTGTTTATAGTTGTTTTACCTTTGTTGATTTCCCTCTGAGGGTGGTGATAGACTAACATTCTGGGTTCATTTGCAGAGCTGGGCTTCTTGTTTAAAAGGACCCTGCTGTAGGATAAAAGCTCTTTCTTTGCTTTCTAACTCTACCTTCAATTGTAACAGCAGTTTACAGGAACTCACACATAATGATGTGAATCTATTTATGGGGAGAAAAAATCGAACCACCCTCATGTACAACAAATACACCCCCATTTGAAATTTCAAAGCATTTCTTTATCTTGTTCTACAAACTTAGGGAGTTACATCACACAACATCACGTTTGCGATGTACACACAAACTGACAACTGTGGAGATTAATTGTGAGGGGCTGGATGTTGCATCAGCAGCCAATTATCACCTGAGGAGAGTCAGTCGGGCTCAGTCTGTTGGCAGCTATCCTTCCCTCTTCTCACGCCTCTGCCGAAATCAGCCGCCCATCAGCCCTGAGCGAATTGGATGAGGAGCCGGGAAACAAATTTGCACCCTAATAAACAGTGACAACAAATCTGGAATCGCAGTAATAAACTCTAATTTATCAAGAAGAATGAGGGTTGAAGGATGCGGTCTGGTCGGAAAGCTGCGTAAACGGGGCGACATGAGAGAATCCAGTTATCTGTTTAAACAATGATCCGAGGAGAGTCCATAATATGGTGCCGACTGCTGCCGGCCTGATCAACCGGGGCACCTTCACCAGCACCACCCAAGATGAAGGATGAGGCAGGTGGAGACGGAGCACTTTCAGAGAAACAGAGCAGGTGATGGACAGATTCAGAGAGACCCAGGCAGAGAGGCAGAGTGAAGGGTCGAGGGTATTTCATGTAATGTTGATTTCAGTGAACCCGCATTCCCCTCTCACCGGCAACCTGACCTCCTGTGACTCGGATGATCCCTGTTGCCTTGGAAACTGGAAAAAACAAGTATGACACTCCTCTTCTTTCTGCCTCTGTCTGAGTGATGAAAATGAATGTGGCCCTGGGATCAACACACAGCCATATTGGTAAAAAATCAATGGTTTCCCCTCCTCTGTCTTGCACCGGTCCAGTAAACTGTAACATATCAATCCATATGTGTGCGCACCCTACACTAATCCACCTTGTTCGTGTGTGTGTGTGTGTGTGTGTGTGTGTGTGTGTGTGTGTGTGTGTG
>NC_056502.1:32817014-32820810 GCF_014905685.2 Nematolebias whitei | reverse complement strand
GATGGATGGATGGATGGATGGATGGATGGATGGATGGATGGATGGATAAATGGATTGATGGATGGATAATGAAATGATGGATGGATGGACAAATGGATTGATGGATGATGGATGGATGGATTGATGTATGGTGGATGAATGATGGATTGATGGATGATGGATGGATGATGAATGGATGGATGGATGGATTGATGTATGGTGGATGAATGATGGATGGATGGACGAATGGATGGATGGATGGATGGATGGATGGATGGATGGATGGATGATGGAATGATGATTGATGATAGATGGATGGATGGATGCATGCATGGATGATAGATGGATGGATGGATGCATGGATGATAGATGGATGGATGGATGTATGGCTGAATGCATGGATGGATGAATGGATGGTTTTTAGATGGCTGGATAGACAAATGGATGGGTGGATGAGTGGATTAATGGATGATGGATAAATTGATAGATGGATGGCTGAATGGATTGATGGCTGGCTGGATGATGGAAGGATGAATGGATGGATGTTTTCGGATGGATGGATTGATGGATGATGGATGGATGGATGGATGGCAGTGTGTTAATAGAAAGCATTAATTACTGGTATATAACCCACTGAGGTTCTCTGAAAGTTCACTGTTCATGAAAAAAGACAAATTAACATGAGCTATACCGCTGCCTTTATAGGCCCAATAAAAATTATACTGTTGCACTTAAATTTTTTAATAAAGTGACTGAGAACATTTAGAGAGACTGGCATATGTTATTAGGACTGAGAGGAGCAGAAAGTCCAAACAGCACTGGGAGATACAACCTGCTCCGAACCATCCCCGTCCCTCAAAGGTCAACCCTATTTTCATAATAGCAGCCCTATGGCTGACTCTAAATCTGTCCCCTAGAAAATGGACGCTGTCCAACGAGAAAGAGCGGGGGATAAAGTCCAGTACCTGCACGAGGCATCGTTACGACAAACTTTTTATAGGTGGGCTGGTCGGAAAGATGGAGCTTGTGATATGCTTTATGTTTTATAGGCTACGTGTTTGTCCCGTGAGGAGGAGAGGACCCAGCAGCAAGCCTTACTATCTCCATACTTACATCCAGGGACCTGAGTGCTCCCTCGTTTTACAGCCTCATGTTTTCATTAAGAGGACTGCAGCAAATGCATCTCCGAGTAATATTTTTACATTTGGCTAAAAGGTCAACACTAGTAAGCAACAGTGGTACAAGTGGTGGAAAGTTGTAAAACTGTCCTGTAATGTGAGACGTACAGGAGTTATCTGTATCTGTGCTCTCCCATCATTAGCTGTCAAACAAAATAATGCAAACTATTACACAAAACACTTCCTTTTATTAAAATAAGGACATAGCTATGGGTAGTCCGAAGAACCATGTCCGTTTGGAGAGGAGCTAGAAACACAGGCCACAAAGTACGTTTCCTACAACATCAAAGGAAAGCGATATGCTGATGTTCTCCGTTGCTGAGAGATCTGGACATGAATGTTTGTAGTTTGTGAGATGAGTGTTTTTCTGGACTGAAACTGAACACGGAATGCAAACCTTAATGTCTTTGGTGCGAGATATTCAAGTGGTTATGAGTTCCACTGTGGAGAAGAACAGAGGGAGGCTTTTCTTTTGTTCTCCAAGGCGGTGAAGAGTGACAGCCACAGGGGGAGCCAGCGGGTGGCCAATGGTGACCTTGGCCCCCATAGATTAATCTTTGCCCCCCCCCCCCCCCCCCCCCAATCATTTGAAGAAACTATACCTTTAAGCAAAATTTAAAACTGGAAAGCAGTTTCCTGAAATGATCGGGTCAGTCTGTTTACATTTATTTATATGTGGTGGCCATTAGTGACATTTGCACCATTTAAATACAACTACACACTAAAACAGAAGTTAGTACCTCACTTATTTTCCAGTTATCTAGCTCGCATTGCACCAAGTAACATCTGTAACACCTAATGTGTTTATTGCTGCTGCACTATGTGGCTGTATCATGTATATCACTACCTTACCATCATAATTCAGTTAATCTCAGTCACTCACTACCTGTGCAATAACCTGTCACAACCTGCGTTTGTTAATGTGTAATATATATCACGTACAATTAAGCTTATATTACTACCTTGAAATACTTATTCATACAAATTCATCCTACTTGTACTATATTCAACCATGTTGTTGTTCACTATCTCTCTTTAGGACCTTGTAAATATTATAATTACTTTTTTATTTTTTGGTACTTTATATTGTACTTTTATTGCATGCTTTAGTATTTCTTGTGTTTGTTTTAGCGAGTCAAATCAGTTCTTCTCATCCTGAACATTTCATTGCACTGTTGACCTTGTGTGAACAAATAAACACAACTTGAACTTGAACATGAAAATGGACGGAGGGTATTTCTAATTCCCCTCTTCGTTCCTCGACAGGGGACAAAATAATGCATCATTGTTCCAATGGTTATGTTGAAGGAAATTATTACACTGCGTCACTTCTGCATCGCAGGGTTATATCTGGACGTCTGTGGTTATTTCCACAGGACATTATAATATATTTAATTGTTTTTTTAAATTCTTTTATTGATTTCTCAGAGGAAGAAGAACATCAACTACAACAAACAGTCTATAAAGTAATCTACCTGCAACACAAGGTGGTTTCATTTTTGCTTCTGGCTCTCTTCATACTAAACTTTCTCTGGGACCTACGTATACAATCTAAGACAGGGGTGTCCAGACGTGGTCCACGAGGGTCACTATCCTACAGGTTTTAGCTGTTTCTCAGCTCCAGCACCTGATTTGAATCAATGGGTGATCAACAGGCTTCTGCAGGACATAAAGAGGTGATTGAACCATTCATTCAGCTTCTTGGAGCAGGGAAACAAGTAAAACATGCAGGGGAGTGGCCCTCAAGGACCTGGGTTGACCTGGAAACCCTCGAGTCCATCATGATGTTACGGTACACTTTCAGGTTTCTTCCTGCCATGCTTCATCACAAAGAACAGGATTTTTTTTATACAAACCTAAAGACATCGCCAAGACCCTGTAGAGAACATTCACGTTCCGACTGAATTTTTACGACATGGCAGAGAGACGACAGCCTAAAATATGCTTATAAATGTTTAAATCATTGTTTTTAATCTCGTTTTGATGACTACAGGTGAAGGAGTTCATCAGTCCAGAGGTAAATGATGGCTGGTTGCTGACTTCAAGGATCGCGGCAGCTCTCAGCCGGTGTTTTTGTGTTTATGTGAGCGTGAACGTTGGGTGTCGGGATCTCTGAGGGGTTTTCTGTGTGTGTGTTTGTGTGTGCGCTGTGATGAGACCCTGTATCTGACACAACGCTGTTCTGTTAAGGTCAAGCCCTACAGAATGTCAGGAATGATGACACGCACTGAAAGGTTTCATCTAATCTCTCCATTTCCTCTCTTCCTCTCCGTCCCTCCAATCTGTCTCCTCCACCTCCATCTCCGGCCCGGCTCACTCACGAGACGAGACAGACATACACCGGCCTTCACCTACTGTCTGCATCCAGACTCTTTGTGGGTGTGCTGGCCTTTTTCTCTGTGTGCGTGTGAGTCTAAATAGTATAAAGGCATGCCATGCCACTGGTAAGGCCAAATAAGAAATGCCTGAGGCCACTGTCTGAGTTGGACCGGTCTTTAGGTTCTGCTGTCAAACATTGCTTCAGCCTTCACCAGAGACACATTCACCTCATTGCTGTTAATCTGATTTAGAGCAAGGGTCCAAGCCTGGCCTTTGAGGGCCACTATCCTGCATGTCTTACTTGTTTCCCTGCTCCAACA
>NC_056502.1:32771737-32816614 GCF_014905685.2 Nematolebias whitei | reverse complement strand
AATTTAATGAAAACTGATGCAATTATGCATCGTTTCTAGATGGGGTGTCAAACACACCAAATCACCAAGCTCCAATGTCAAGGTAAAAAATCAAGGTCAACGTTCAAACCCCGGCTTCAAGGTCACAATTCAAGGTCAATTATTATATAAGGTCACAAAAAAGTTAAATCCTATCATCTGGACCGTTTCTTTTTTGGAAGAAAGTTTACCTGGATGATTGAGCCTACTTACTCTGTTTTTAATCATTTTGACCAGGTTGTCCTCAGGCTGGTTCCGTGAGTAGTAAGCAGCCATTTTGCCTATAACATATGATCGTTCTGCTGATGATCGATTGCTTTAGACTGATGGGCCTCCATTCTGCATGTGTAAAGCCAGGCTGCCTGGGAACTCAACAGAAGACTGGTCTGAAACACGTCAACCAGGTGCTACTTAATACGACAGATCCTGCTGGCACGCCTCAGACTGATGAAGTCCTTCAGATGAAGAACGAAATGTTTTCTTCCAAAAAAGAAACTGTCCAGATGACATGATTGAACTTTTTTGTTTTTTATTTACCTGGATGATTGAGCCTCCTTACTCTTTTTATCATAAGGTTTTCGCTTGTCTGGGCCATTGCTATAGACTGCTGTATAACAGTTTGTCAACAGATATCAAGGTCAAGGTCAAGGTTGTTTATTGTCATATGCACCACATGTGGAGGACCAAAACTGTGCTGTGTACGCAGGGTCCCAGTTACATCCAACAAAAGCATAAATTGTAGAAGAAAAACAGTAATAAGATCTAAGATATCAAGAAATACACTAAACTAAGAATAAGCACGTAAAAAGTATAGTGTGTTGAACATTTGTTAACATCTGTTTAAGAATGTTTTGTTTTTTTAATAATCGGAGTAAATTTCTAAATAACTCTCATTGGATTTGAGTTT
The DNA here is from genome assembly GCF_014905685.2 of Nematolebias whitei. Classification (NCBI taxonomy): domain Eukaryota; kingdom Metazoa; phylum Chordata; class Actinopteri; order Cyprinodontiformes; family Rivulidae; genus Nematolebias; species Nematolebias whitei. The sequence goes on along the minus strand of NC_056502.1, from coordinate 32,815,689 downwards.
CCAAGTTTAAACTTTTGATCCCTCTTTGCCTCAGCTTTCCAACAAAAACCTTCCGTCGGATGTAATGACGGTATTTCTAAACGGCGTCCAACAAATTCAATTAGGCTGCGATGAAAAAGAATGTTATTTACACCTTATGAGATTACCTGGACTTAATTTCCTGGGGTTTTAAATAATTGACAAACAGCGTGTGCGTACTTAACTAAGCCTCGCATTATGCGCACAGTTGAACATGTCATCTGTTGAATTTAATGCTTTTTACTTCGAAATTCTCCCTCGTTTTTCCTTCCTTCCTCCGCTTGGCTGCACCGTAGTTAACACTTATTAAATTAGCAGCCATCCAGCGATCAAACACGAGCCCTCTTCCATCGAGCCCGCTGAATGACGGCAGAGGTCTCCTCAGCATCTGCCGAGTTTGCTCCAGATAAACACAGAAAGCTTGTTAATTATCTTGCAGCTTCAGAAATCTGTTTTTATTTTGTTTGAGCTGCGTGGTTTGGATTTTTTAAATTTTCAATAAAAACCAAGTTGGATTGAAGACGTCTTGCTTCTTCTGCACCTTCTTAAACTGTCATTTATCCTCTCACCTTTGTGGATTGGCTCTGGTAAAATAGAAAATGTGAAGATGGAGAGAGCTGAGGGATGGTGAGGGTGGGGGATGAAGGATTACATAAAGGAGAAGCTGCACTTGACGGTAACTGGTTGAGATTAGCGCCTTAGGGGTACAGCAGTGGCTGTGATTCTGATACTGCGCCCCCAGCTAAACGCTGAAGGCCGCCTTGCCTGGAGGAGTCTGCCTTCACCCACAGGCAGTCAGATTGTTTTCTTACCCCCATCTCCCCCTCCTCCTCCACAGACACCTGTCATCTCCAATGTCAAAACTCCACACAGAGAGGAAAAGACAACACAAAGAATAAACAAAAGAAGCATGCTTTAAAAAAATAATAAAAAAAGGCACACTCTGCATACAGATGTGGGGAGTCGAGGCTGTTTCACCCTCAGCCTGAACTCAACGGGAGGATTTTACTCAGGGATCTGTAAGATATTAACGATAAAACCTTCAAAATAAAACAACTATCACTGCATTAGATGCACCTTGACTGCTAATCAGCCAATCACGTGGCACCAGCAGTGTCTTCAGGTGTGTGGACGTGGTGAAGACGACGTGCTGAAGTTCAAACCAGGTATCAGAACTGTGGACAGAGGACATGTAAGTGACTGAATGTATCATGGTTTGTAGTCTGAGTGTTTCAGAAACTGATGCTCTGCTGGGATTTTAACACACAACCACATCAAGGCTTTAAAGAGTCTTTATTTTTCTTCTTTCGGCTGCTCCCTTAGGGTCGCCACAGTGAACTCACTCACATTTTTAATGTTGTCAGTACGGGGAGCCGAATCAGCGACCCTCCGATCACAGGCTCACCTTTTCTAACCTCTGAACCACCGCTCCCCGTTTGAAAGGAATGGTCTAAAAAACAAAAAATATCCAGTGAGCAGGATTTGTGTAGACAAATGTCTTGTTCAGTGGTGGGCACAGCTGACATAAAAGTTAGCTTCGCTAATCCATATTCCGCTAACTAAAAATTAACTTTGCTAACGCTAAACTGCTAAACAGGTTAAAAAAATAATTAATTAAATTAGCAGAAGCTAGCACTAAACTGCTAAGACAGTAGTCACTCAGTCTGCCTCACATGTTTTTGTCTCCTTCCAGGTGAAGCTGTGTCGCCCAATCACGTCTTGTCACGTGTGTACGTAGTCCGTGCCTTACGAACACTTTGAGACACGCCCACAACAGACAGGAGCAAGCTTGTAAATTTTGTTAGCTGACTTAAAGTTGTGGAAAACTAATTTAACTGAAGCTAATTCCACTAAAAGTTTCCAAAATTAGTGAAAACACTAATAATCTAAATGAAGCAGGTGTGCAGTGGAGAGCATCCTGTGCTCCAGCATCAACGTGTGGCATGGAGGCTGCACAGCTGCAGCAAGAAAAGCTTTGCAGAGAGTGGTGAAGGCTGCACAGAAGATGCTGGAGTCAGTCTCCCCACCATCACAGACATCTACACCTCCAGATGCAGGAAGAGGGCCACCTGTATCATGAAGGACCCCACTCACCCAGCACACACACTTTTTGCCCCGCTCCCCTCAGGAAGGAGGTTGAGGAGCATTAAGTGTAGAACCACTAGACTGAGGAACAGCTTCTACCATGAGGCTGTTAGACTCATGAATCTCTAACCAGAATAATCACTGTAATGACATTTTTTTTTTTTTTTGATGCCTCAAATTGTGCCCTGTCTAGGACACGGTGTGAGAGATCTTTTTTTTATACCGTCTCTCCTCATGTTTTCTTTCCTTTTCTCATTTAAGCAAAATATTATTCTGAATAAGAATAAGAATTAATTAATTATTTATAGCCGCAGCTTCGTGCACGCCGCCCATCTTCGGACGACTGTACGTACATATTTGCGTTGTATCTCGGTGCAATGCCAATAAAGTTTATTCTGATTCTGATTAATGGGATATTTGTCACTTTATCTGTGCTGCTGATTATCCATGCTGCTGATCTCTTGCCTTTAAGCTGCTGTATTCATACCCGTCTGCTCACAACAGACTCATGTTCAGGCTGCTGTTTAATACATCATATTATATTATATTGTTATTGTTTAGTGCATCTTAGATCCTTATTTACAGTTTCTTTTTTTATTATTTGTATTTTTGCTATTGTTGGCTGTAACTGGGACCTTGACTACACAATTTCGTTCCACCTCATGTACCACATGTGATGCGAATGACAATAAAGTCATCTTGAACCTCAAAAACTTAGTTCCAGTATTAGTTGTTCGTTAAAGAACAGAACTGTGTCCACCACTGGTCTTGGTGATGTCAGACTGGTTGGAGATGACAGAAAGGCAACAGTGGCTCAAATAACATCTCGCTCCAACCGAGGTCTGAACACACAACCCGTCCAACCTTGAAGCAGCAGAAGAGCACACCAGGTGCTACTCCATGTCAGCTGAGAACAGGAAGCTGAGGCAGTTCACACCTGATAGTAAGAACATGGAGCAACATGGGCTGGTCTGAGGGGTCTGGAGTCTAGTGGTCTCCACAGCCACCAGATCTCAGTCCAATCCAGCATCTTTGGGTTGTGGAAATGGAGACACATGGACGTGCAGCTGACCAATCTGCAGCAATGACATAAAGCTGTTCTGTCAACCTGGAGCAGAACCTCAAAGGAATGTTTCCAACATCTTGGTGAATCTATGAGGATTTAAGGACAACGTGGTCCAATCTGGTACTAGAAGGTGTACTGCACCTGAGTTTGAATTCATGGTGCGGAACAAGTTCACCAATGTAAAAGAGAGGTTATCTCCCAACTAAAGGGTTGGGGGTTTGACCCCCAGCCCATGCAGTGTGTCAAAGTGTCCTTGAGCAAGACAGAACCACTGCCTCCAATATGCTTGATTGTTTAAAGACTAAATTATATAATAGAAAGTACTTTGCAGAATCTGGAAAAGATATAAAAAGTACTAGATGAGATTTGTAGAAAAAAGAACAAAAGCTGAAAGGAGCTGAATGAAACTGAAAGACGTAGACAAACTGATGAAAAAAGCTCAACAGAATGAAGCTGAAAACAGCTGAACCAGAACAACAGCTGAAATGAGCAGTAAAGGTTTAAACAGCTCAAAGGGTTTGGAGGATGTGAAGAGCTCCATTCATTTTCAACGAGGAAAACATGGCCGACAAAGCTAAATGTTTCAAAAAATAAAAACAACACTAATACCAAAAGTCACAGCAGGAACGTCCTGGATGAGCTGAATGTTTTGATACGTGAGTTGTTCATTAGAGATGCATACACCTTTGTTATGACTGACTCGGTCGATGGTCTGAAACCCGAAGGTTAGAGTGAAACAACTTCTTCTCGTTCAGTTTTCGCCTCCACAGAGACACGAGAACTTAGAAACTCTGCTCTCCTGCGGGGACTGGACAACTTCTTTGTTATTAACTCTTTTTGTAAATGACCTCCTTCACCTTGAGCAGACGCAGCCACCTGAAGAGTCCGGGGCGGTGAGCTGATCCTGGTGTGACTCGGCCCTCGCCGTCCAGCAGAAGTCTGCGGTGACGCGACGCCGGCGGCCGTGCCAGGCGGTGTTGTTCCAACCGATGGGGGGCAGAGGACACAACAGAGTAATGGCCGCTACGAGCCATCAGCAACACAGAGCTGAAAACACACGGACACTTTTCATCTGGCCTGTTTTTCCTGTTTTTAATTCCCTCTGTTTGTTTGTTTGTTTGTTGACCTTGCCGTGTCAACTAACCTTCCTCTGTCCAAGACCCTGAAGATAAAGGGGAAGGAGGAAAAAAGAATAAAAACGAGCCAGACAATGACATTTCTGTTCAGAGAAGGCACAAACAGCACGGACAAACATCCCCCCCCCCCCCCCCCCCCACACACACACACACACTACCTCGAAGACAAATTTACTCAAAAACACGTGTGTCTTTGACGTCCGAGGCTGTCCAGACTCTCAGCCACCGTTGCCAGGAAGTGTCACAATGTCGTGACAACTTCAGCAACCGCAGCGTGATGGGTGACCCTCGGCCGGGCAGACGGGGGGCTGAACCCCCCACCCACAACAGATCCTGACAGATGTCATATACCTCCTCCACGGGCACCTTCTGTTTCCTGCTCACCTTTCTCCATCCCGCAGCATTAGGGCTCCTGTCTCCAACTCATCAAACACACACACAGAAAAACAAGCAGGCGGACACAAACATGTACAGGATGGGCCAGTGTTTGTTCCCCGACACAACCTTTATAAAACATTTATCAGTTTTTAGTCGTCGTCTTCACAGTCACGGGGAAAACAAAGTCCCCCTTCCTTTAGGTGCACGGTTTGAACCGTCAGAGCAAAATAAAATCATCAGTATTTTTATTTTCACCTTCTAAAATCTGACCTGAAATGTTAAGAACACCTAACAGGTTGCATCGTGTCATTATTTATTTAACAAAAACAGAGTTAACATCTGCAGCTGTGTGTAAGAAAAACTAGGTGCACCCCATGATTCAGTAGTTTGTAGGACCTTCTGTGGCAGTGGTAACTGTCAGAGTTGGTTTTCAGGACTTCACCAGTCCCTCATATGGTTTGTGGAAGATTGTTGGACCATTCTTCTTTACAACATTGCTTCAGATCATTGAGATTTGCAGAAGTTTGTCCCAAAGAGCTTTTTTAAAGCAACTTACTGCAAATTATGACATTTAAATTAAAGCAAGGGTACCACAAATGGCACATCATACACCCATTACAAACCATTCTACAGCAATGTATAGCAATGGCCAGGACAAGCAACGACCTTGTATGACCTTTACCTTGATTTGTGACCTTGACCACAAAGCTATGGTGATGAAAAGATAATGTGTCACGCTATCTAGTGGTACAAATGCGTATTGAGTTTTAATAAATTATCTAAGCGTATTTGAAGTGGTTGTGTCAAGTAAAGACCTTGGTTTAAATTTGACCTTGATTTGTGACCTTGACATGGATACTGTGGTATAAAGTATAAATTATCTTAAGAAGTTATGTGCAGGATAAGAGAAAGTTTATGTTCTTATGTACGTACCCACGTACAGTACGTACCAATACACGTCCTTTTGAAGAGCAAAGGTTCTCCTGAACTGTACCAAGTGGTTCTGTTTAAAGGACGTTAGTTTGAGTCATGGCTGACCTACATCAGGCTGGCCAGGGTCTATGGAGGTAAACAAATGTGGTGGAACCAGAAAAGTGTAGATCCTTAGATAAGTTGTTTAGGTGGAAATATAAAAGTGAATCTGCTGTTAAGAGTGACAACAGCCAAGAATAAATAATTGTGATCAAGCAGGACAGTGGCATGCAGTTTTTGCAAAACGTCTTTTAGACCAGGGGTTCTCAAACTTTTGTGGATCAGGGACCCCTTACATGGGAGAAAAGTTTCAGGGACCCCCTCATAACCCTCATGTTTATTAAATCATTTTCTTCTATTTCTCTCTTTAATGCAATGGAAATATTTGTGTAACATAAATACTTAAAGCCTGCTATTTAATAGTGTTAATACAATTTTTTATCATTTTAAACATGGGGTATTTTTCATTCAAGACACACTTAATTAACAACATTTTTAATTTCAACATCCAAAAATAACAATTTTGAGAAAATGAACAGCATCAAAAATTACTTTGAAACTTTAACTATTCTCATAATGAACATAATAAATGTGTTGTTACGTCTTCAAATTATTACAGAAAACTGAACAGAATCCAGGGACCCCAGTTTGAGAACCACTGTTCTAGACAAGTACGTTTACTATTTCACTGTCTAGTTATGTTTTTAACTGTCTACTATAATTGACCAATCTGAACTTAAATACATAACAATTCATCTGACATTGTTGGACCTTTTGACCCTAAACAACTTTTCCAACGGCGTTGCTATTATTGAAGCAGTCACGTCGACAGTTTCTGTTGGTGAAAAAAACACTGATGGTATTTATCAGTTGATCACAAATTCTGCTTACAATTTTTCGTATTTAAGAGCACATTAACCATCAACAAGATAATATGAAAGATGCAGATTTAGTTTGATACTTACTTTGACCAGACCATTGGAGTATCTTGATCGGTTCTTTTTGACTCACTCTGTTGCAGATCAGCTGCTGGGTTTGAGATCAATGACCTGTTGGACCCAGTTTGGTCCAAGCGTCATCTGTCATACATGTAGCCTCACATTTGACTCTAAAAGCCTTTGGCCTACAGAGGAGTTCATGGCGGACTCAATGACTGCATGGAGCCCAAACCGTCAGCAATTCCCCAGTTTGGTTTGAGGTGTTTGTGCTGATGTTTGGTTTTCACCAAACCTGGTGCAGTGCATTATGGGTAAAAGTCTCTACTTTGTCCTCATCTGTCCAAATTAGAGAAGGTGGGCCTGTGATCGGAAGATCGCCGGTTCAAGCCCCGGTACCGACAACATCAAAAATGTGGGTGGGGTAGGTGAAGCACCCACACCTGCCCCCACCCTCATTCGCCCCAATCTGGGCCCATGAGCAAGGCCCTTAACCCCCATCTGCTCCCTAAACAGGTCTCTCTTGAAAATGAGTTCTCGTGGCTCAGTGAGACTACCTGTATAAATAAAGGCTAAATGAAAATAAATAATAATAACGCTGTTCCAGATGTCCTGTGGTTCATTCAGATGCAAACCCTAGTTGTGCTTCCATGTTCTTTTTAAAGAGGTTTTCTCCCCCAACCCTTTCAAACAAACCACACTTGTTCAGTATTTATCCCAATGTCTTGTCATGAACTTTAACCTTCTAACTGAGGCCTGCAGAGTCTGAGCTTGTGATTTTTGTGCATGTTTTTTAATGATTATTTACGTCTTTAATTTGAATATGTTCTGCATAACCTAAAAACAAATGAGCATTCTGGCCTTCACAAGACTCTCTATGAGAGAACGGTTCCTGTTATTTACCAAAGGCTTTTCTCTGAGAACAGTTGGTATTTTAGTCTTTGCACACCCCACTCAAAACCTGTTTGCACAGATTTTCCCCGTCATCTCTCAGACCATAGTTTGACAGAAACACTTCAACAAAATGAGATTCTGCCTCGTTACATTGTCTCATAGTGTTATATCAAAAGTGTCACCAGCCCACTCCAGGAATAACAAGTCTAACAAACCAAAAAGTCTTATGATATTAGATTTCCATAAACCTTCTGCTGGCTGCCTCCTCGTGTGGATTGTGTATCATCCACTCAAAATGCTCTCCTAGATGGAAATGTGCGGACTAAATCTGATCATGGCACTAGATAATGTTCACTTCTCACTCCTGAAACACAGACTTGAGTGGGGAGCGGAGGGGATCCTGTGACTAACCCATCAATCACCGTGACATTTTGTTCAAGTGATGGATATTCTAATTTCCCTTTTATATACAGGTGCACAGGATGGATGGATGACGATTAATGGATGGGCAAGGCTGTTTCCATGAAAACAAAGGAAAGACGAACAGAGGCTACGGTGGATACATTTCCCGTGTTTTAAAGATGATAGCTCACATTTAGGGCACGGCATTCTCGTAAGTGTGTTCAGACAACGTACACATCCTGAGGTGGCAAAGGTGTTGCTAACACAACAATTGTCTTCTCTCCACGGGGACCTACAACAAGTTCTACTATCAACTCAGTGGCAGTCTCTTTGACACCTTTACCTCTCCTCATTTTCACAACCTGCTTCTCACTTTTTTGTCAGTGCTATCAGCTACACACTTATTACCCCATCAAAATGTGAATAAAGTGTATTCTTCTCAAACAACCTCCTCCTCAGGCAGCTCTTCCAAGACGGAGTGCTTATTGCTTCTTTTTGTTTACCTTGCAAAGCAAAACTCAGATCCAGGAATGACGAAACACTAACTGAACTGGTCCAGTAGGATTTGTTAATTGTGCTCAGTGACCAGGGTAACTTTCCATCCATCTGTCCATCCATCCATTATCTTTTACCCACTTCTTCCTTTTCAGGTTGCGTGGACCACTGGTGCCCATATCCAGCAGTCACTGTGCGAGAGGCAGGGGACACCCTGGACAGGTCTCTAGTCCATCACAAGGCCACATGAAGACAAACGAGACAAACAACCATTCAGTCACTCCTAGAGACAATTTAGAGTTACATGTTTTTGGTCTGTAGGAGGAAACAGGAGTACCCGGAGAAAACCCACGCATGCATGGAGAGAACATGCAAACTCCACCCAGAAAGGTCCCGGGCTAGGATTTGAACTGGCGATCTCTCGCTGAGAGGCAACAGCGCTACCAACTGAGCCAGGGTAACTACCGTTAGCAAATATAGGTATTCAAAGACTGTAGCAACAAATACAGCCTGTTTCTCACTGGGCTGAGACCGTTTGCGTTGACAAATTACGAACAGTACATGAGAGGGAGTTTCTGATGGATCTCCAAACATCTGTCAGAGTTCTGTGTTTCCTTGTGTGATTCACAGGGCCTCACTCTTCTATCTCTGAGATTTAGAGATGGTAAATTTAGCTCGCTTCATGGATTCTGGTTAGTCTGAGTTACTTGCTAAAGTGAACCAGTTCATTTGAGTCACTGGAATCGGTGAAGCGTCCCCATTCCCTTATCACAGCCAAAAACTACCAGAACTACGGCAGTTGATCTAACAAAGTTAAGTCAGGTCCTTTGGACAGATTGTTCTTTGTTGAAATGTTTCGTCTTTTCTCCAAAAGACTTCTTCAGACTGAAGAAACGTTTACCATTGAGGCTTTGAAGACGAAATGTTTCAACAAAGAAGAATCCATCCAGAGGACCCGACTCAACCTTGTTAGATTTATCTACCTGGATTATCAGGATATGGCCGTTGATGTTAAGCATCTACATCTACAGTACTTTATTCAGAAGTTTCATTTTTTTTACAGTTTTACACACCGATAAACAAACACCTTTTAAATAATTTATGGTAAATGCATGGGCGTCAGAAGCATCTGTAATGTGGTGGTGGGGGGGCACTATAGTGTGTGGGTGTGTGTGTGCGTGTGCACGTGCACCAGTGTGCAAAAAAGTGTACACTATTGTACAAAAAAGCAACATTTCATCTATATTTCCTTACTTTAATTCAATTTGAAGCATGTTTCTCATCAAGTTGGTGTAAATTCAGCTGTTTTAAAGACATTTCAGCTTTAATGCACATTAACACACAGCCTCAGATCGGCACTATTTGTGTTTATAGAGAAATAAAAAACATCACCACTGGACTTTTTTACTTGTGTTCAACACTACTCATCTAAATGATGTTTCTCACTAAGCTTGAGGACAATAAGGTGTGGGGTTTTAAAGACATTTCAACTTTAATGCACCTGAACGCACAGCGTCTCTTACACCTGCAGCGTCTTACAGCGTCACACTTACTGCTAAGCTAACATGCTACAGACGTAGCGCTCCACTTCTCTCAAACAGCCTCCTAACCATGTATATATGTTTATGATCAACCCCCTGGTCAACAACTGCCCGCACTAAGCTCGCTAAACTGGCGAGCGAGCAACACAGAGGTGTCTCCACCTCCTCCACCTGTGAGCGTTCTCTGCCGAGGCAGGAGGAGACGCACAGGAGTAGACTCAGAGCAGAAACAGTGCAGGCAGGAAAACCTGGAGTGGATTTTTAGTGGTTTGAGTATTCTCCTATTGATCAAGTGGAATGGATTTGTTCACGAAGAAAGAGAAACTGCGCAGACTGAACTAATGTTTATAGTAAAAGTGGGGGGTCCAAATGAACTTTTTTTAAATGTGGGGGGTACATGTCCCCTTCACATGGTTGCAATGCCTATGGGTAAATGTATGTAAAATATATGTAACAGTGTAGGTACAGCTCAGCTACGGTTTCTGGTAAGTTTTTAATCAGCGATCCAACTGATGAGTCTACAGTGTGTCCGGTTAATTTGTACCTTGATTCAAAGACCAAACTTATCTGACTGCAGTGTTTCTGATCAGTTTTAAACTTGAGTCAAAGACTCAACTCACCTGAGTCTGCAGCGTCTCCTATAAGTTTTTAAACTGGAATTGGTGATCTAACTTATCTGAGTCTGCAGTGTTTTCGTTCAATTTTAAACTTGCATCAAAGACCTACCTGGTAACTCATCTGAGTTTGCAGCGTTTTAGATGAGTTTTTCATTTGAATCAGTGGCCAAACTTATCTGAGCCTACAGTGTTTCTGGTATGTTTTCCACTGGAGTCCAAGACCTAAATCACCTTAGTCTGCAGCGTTTTTTGAGGATTTCATCTGTTTTTACAGTAATTTTTCTAACTCGCAGACTTAGTGGAAGATTGCCTGAGGATGTGTAGGATTTGGATTAATTAGGAACTCAGACTTGTGGGTTCACATTCACCACAAGAATTCAAATTATAAACCCGGGTGAGTCAGTACTCGACCAGCTCTACTTGGATTTCAAACATCCATCCATCCATCCATCCATCCATCCATCCATCCATCCATCCATCCATCCATTATCTTTACCCGTTTATTCCATTTTGGGTCACGGGAGTCGCTGGTGCCCATGTCCAGCAATCACTGTGAGAGGGGCGGGGTACACCCTGGACAGGTCGCAAGTCCATCACAGGGACACATAGAGACAAACAACCATTCACTCTCTCACTCACACCTACGGACAATTTAGAGTTACCCAACATGCATGTTTTTGGTCTGTGGGAGGAAACCAGAATACCGGGAGAAAACCCACGTATGCACTGAGGGAATGTGCAAACTCCACCCAGAAAGGCCCCCGGACCGGGATTTGAACCGGCAACCTTCTCGCTGAGAGGCAGCAGCTCTACCAGTTGTGCCACTGTGCTGCCTAGATTTCAAACATGTTAAATAAAATTGTGTAACGAATTTAGTCTTAAAATAGTCACAGAGTTGTTGCGTAGAGCTGTAAGTCATCTCAGTTTAGTTTCTGTGAGTCAAAAATTGTAAGACATAAGAAACATTCTTGAGAGGGTTTGGTGACCTTTATAAAAAAATTGTGATGGATTGGTCACAAAAAATAGAATACACTGTGGTTAAATTGAAGCATAATCAGGACACCTATTGTGAGAAAAGTTATTACACTCCATTCAAAGGAACATCTCATGGGTGTTGAAATTTATTTGCAGTTTTTCAAAGTGTCATGTATACACTGATGATGATTCTTGGTGATTCCAAGTTAAAATTTGTATATTTATGGCAATTTTGTGTCTCCAACTAGATGCCAATGATTGCAGCCCACTTCTTTTGGCTTTTCCCTCTTCAGGGGTCGCCACAGCAATTCATCCTCCTCCATCTCACTCTGTCCTCACTCCGTCTACCTCCATGTCCTTTCTATATACATCCATATATCTCCTCTTTGGCCTTCCTCTTTGTCTTTTTCCTGGCAGCTGCATTTCTAACATCCTTCTATCAATATACCCACTGTCCCTCCTCTGGACATGTCCAAACCATCTCAGTCTGGCCTCTTTAACTTTATCTCCCAGTTGTTCAACCTGTGCTGTACCTCTGATGATCTCATTCCTAATCTTATCCATCCTTGTCACTCCTAAGGAGAACCATAGCATCTTCATTTCTGCCACTTCCAGTTCTGTCTCCTGTCTTTTTGTCCATGTCTCTGTCTCCAGAACATACAACATAGCTGGTCTCACCACTGTCTTGCAAACTTTTCCTTTCACCTTTGCTGGCACCCTTTTGTCACAAATCACTCCTGAAACTTTTCTCCATCCACTCCATCATGCCTGGACTCTCTTCTTCACCTCTTTACCACACTCCCCATTTTCCTGGACAGTGGACCCCAAGTACTTGAAGTCCTGCACCTTTGTGACCTCAGCTCCTTGTAGCCTCACTGTTCCACCGGCCTCCCTCTCATTCACACACATGTACTCTGTCTTACTACAGCTGACTTTCATTCCTCTTCTTTCAAGATCATACCTCCACTTCTCCAAGTTCTCTTCCACCTGTTCCCTGTTCTCACCACAGATCACAATGTCATCTACAAACATCATAGTCCACGAGAATTCCTGCCTGACCTCATCTGATAGTCGGTCCATCACCAGAGCAAACAAGAAGGGGCTCAGAGCAGATCCTTGATGAATCACACCTCCATCTTGAAGCTATCTGTCACTCCTACAGCACATCTCACCACTGTCCTGCTGTCCTCATACATGTCCTGTACCAGCCTAACATGTCCAGCTGTCCTCATACATGTCCTGTATCAGTCTAACATGTCCAGCTGTCCTCATACATGTCCTGTATCAGTCTAACATACTTCTCTGCCACTCCAGATTTCCTCATGCAATACCACACCTCCTCCCTCAGCACCCTGTCGTTTGCTTTTTCTAGGGTTGCAGCCAACAATTGCAGCCCACCAAATTACCAAATTAAAAGCTGGAACATTACTGTTTCTACAACTAATTTAACAAGATAAAAGCAGATTGGAAAACAATCAAACTGTTTATTATCACAACTATCTCCGCTTTTTCTGTACAGCCATATTTTGAGAAGATGTTGATGTTTGAGGTCAAAACTTATGGCACCTCTAACTTTCCAAATATATGACCTCCAGTGGTGTTCCAGTTGATTTTTCTGTCTTTAAACCTTCGTGTACAAACAGAATGCACCAAATATTGTTTACCAGGGTCTTAGAAATCAGATCCACTGAACAACAGAAGCTATTTTAGTATTTAGTCTTGTATGGCTTTTATTAAGACCAAATATCTACAATTACATCTTATGTAGTCCAGACACTTTAGTTCCTTTCATTTTTATTTTACACAAGCAGATTAAAATACATAAATCACAACCTATAACTAAAGTCTGCAAAAATACCAGAACGCTCCAGCCAGGATTATAACAGCGACTGAAATGGTTTAATTTAGGTCTTCTTCACATTTGATCATTTTATATCAATATCGTGGTCTTGTCACTTTGTTCAGCTTGGATTTGAAACTGAGGAGACCGGTTTTGTGGTTAATATGGAGATAAAATTTAGATTTTATTGGTAGATAAAAACATGAAATTATAAATCATTTCATATTTCATTGAGTAAAGAGATAAAACTCTTGTCTCTCCGCTCCTCATCAGTAACATTTACAGGCTGAAGAATGAGTTTGGATTCATCCTCCACTGCCCAACATGCGGTCCAGTCTGTCACATTAACAATCCCAAGTAGAAACAATGTCTAAACATTAGTTCAACTTCAGATTTTTAGACACAAAAATAAAAAAATGTAAAAAAATCAGACATATTTTTCCTTCACATCTGAAACTGAACACAACCATTCAATACTTAAGACTTTTCTAGACTTTACAGTCCAACCTGAAATCTCTGTTTTGCTGCAGTCTTTCTCCCTCCATCTCACTTTAACTCGCGCTCTTCATCCCTCCCTACCTGTCCAAAGCTGTCCTCCCAGCCATCTGTCATCTTATGTTTATGGGCCCTTTTGCTTTTGTGTCCTGATGACCACTGTCACACAGAGCAACCTATTACTGATGCGGCCTGATGAATGATGTTACCCGGATGCGTTGCTGACACTTCTGTGTCCTTGGCTGCAGACGCTGCCTCACTGGCTGGTAAAGAATGAGGACGGGAGGAGACCTGGGGGACCTGTCCATCATCCTGCCAACAGGATGCTCATATTTCCACCATTTTTCCTTCTCTCTTAATCCGGCTGACGAAAACGCAGAGCTGGTCAGCGAGACGATGGTATCAGCAATCTTGAGTAGTGTACATCTCATTTGAATGTATCTACAAACACACACAAAACGCAGGGTGTTTTACAGAGCTTTAAAAAGCTTAGATTTGTTCTGGTGGTACCCGAGCATCATCCCCAACTCATGCTCCAAGTGCTAAATGATTGTGAAAGATCTTTATTTAATACTTTGCCATTAACAGTTGGTGTCAACTCTGTGTTTGTGAGTAATCTCCTGAACCACTGCAAAGATTTTAACAAAACCTTCCAAACATATTAATTTGGTTTGCATTTAAAACTGATGGTTGCTGCAGCTAATTGACCATGGCCATAACAAAAAATGGCTTAAATGCAGTCCATTTCAAAGATTATGATGTGGTAGTAGCTGAGAGTCATTCACATCACAACGTAACCTCCACAACTTAGATCACATGTCAAACTGCAGTATCACTTGAAATTGTGCATGTTTCTTTGAAAGTTTGACAAAATGTCTGTGACTGTCATTTCTCAACAAGTAATGGGTCTTAGTTTAAAATTGGTACAAAGGGCAATATGCAGTACTTAACAGAAGGTGGACCTTTCATTGAGTATACGTTTATTTACTAAATCAAATTTTAACCCCCTCACTCTTGAACAAATCCCAGAAATCCTCTATTGGAGATAGCACCTCAGTCCCAACCCGATGAGCGGTGTCCACCTTTTTCTGACTGAGAACCATGACCTCAGAGGAGGTGCTGATCCTCATCTCAGCCGCATCCCACTCAGCTGCAAACTGCTCCAGTGAGAGCTGGAGATCCTGACATGGTGACACCAACAAGACCACATCATCTGCAAATAGCAGAAACTGATTACTGAAGTCACTGAACCAGATCTCTTCAAGGTGAGGGAAGAATGAGGCGTGAGATCAACAGACTGATCGGTGCACCTTCCTCAGCTATTTAGACTCTGGCCTGTCCACATTCCTACCCTGACCAATGGTCACAACTTTGGGTAGTGACTGAAAGAATAAGATTGCAGATACAGGCAACAAAATGAGTTTTCCTCACAGGGTAGCTGGACTCTCCCTTTGAGATAGGGGGAAAAGTTCAGTTATTCCATAGAAACTCGGAGTAAAGCTGTTGCACCTCCACACCAAGGAGCCTATTGAGATGGTTCAGGCATCAGGTAAGGATGGTCCCATGACACTTCCCTAGGGAAGTTTTCCCAGCATGTCCAACTGACAGGGGATCCTGAGGAAGACCCAAGACACGCTGGAGACTATGTCCCTCAGCTGGCCTAGGAACACCTTGGGGTCCTCTCAGAAGAGCTGGAAGAGGTGGCTGTGGAAAGAGACGTTTGGACCTTCCTGCTCAAGGTGCTGCCCCCAAACTCGACTCTAGAACAAGCAGCAGATACTGGATGGATGGAAAATGTTAATGCCCAGTTTGATCTTTCACTCGAGATGTTTTCAGGTAAAGCTAGAATAAGGGTTTACAGTTTGGAATGATAAATAAAAGCTGCTCAGATATGATGTTTACCACAGTACCATCTGATCCAAATGCTGCTGATACGTGTCTTGATTTAGAGCTCTCTGAAACTGGTCGTTTTTCTGAGCCGGCACGTGAATAATGTAGCTAACGGTCAGAACTTTATTTTATTAAATTAAATATTTCATACAGGGTATCTGCAGGTTTCAGCAAGTCAAATTTAAGACTTTAATGCTACTTTGAATTAAATTTAAGATCAACATAACTATAAATAAAGGTGATGGTTGGGGGATCGTGATGCATTACAACCAATCACTCAATGAGACATGTTCAAATTTAGTTTTTGTCTGTTTATTGAATGTAAAGTGATATTCAGTGCTCTCTGGTTCAACAGCTGTATGTTCAAGTGCAGTTATTTAGTTGGAAACACCCCCAAAAAAAAAGACATCTACTGAAATCACAGCATGAGGCTCAACTGTGTCTTGATCTGCAGTTTTAATACAGAAAAATAATCAATGCCAAACTTGAATGTTTTTGTGCACAGAATGTGTCTGGCCTCGTCTGGGTTGACAATAGATCTGAGCCAGTTGCGAAAACGGACGTTGTCCAGCCATCTGCCAATACATTTGCACTTACCCAGAGTCGCTGAATAGCTAGCAAGCATATGTATCAGCAGCTAGTAGAAAATAACTTCAGTTGCCTCGAAAAATAAAATGCAAAGTAGAAATTTGCTTGTGAGAAAAGTCCTACAAAAAAATGAGACTGTTGTGAGACTAAACAGCTGCACCGACAATTTTTTAGACTTTGGAGTAACGTATCAAAGACTTCCTTACAAAATTTAAATGCATCACCAAGACATTTTAAAGCCCTAATTTTATATACATTTAATTTTTAAAAGAATTATAAGGACACATGGGTCACATCTCATTTTTGTGCACATGTATCAAGAAATACAAAAAGAGGGTTGCATGGAGAAATAAACTCCGCCCATTTTCTGCTGAACCAATGGGCATGTTGTGTTCAGACAAGACTTCATGTAAAAACATCAACCTCTTTAACAGCAACTTTTATTGAGGGAAGTTGCACCTTTTACAGCTGTGTATCATAAAGTGAACAATCTGTTGTACAAAATAAAAACCTCATTTAATCAGCCAGGCTCGCTCCCTCTTGTGACACCAACCCCCCCACCTTATTTTCTGTCGCCGTGCACATCTTTACTGGCTGCTGATGAATTCTTAAGCAGATCACACTGATAATTGTATTTCGTAACTGTCAGTTGTGCGAAGGCTGCCACTGTGCCCAGGAGCTATTTGTGTCTCCACGAGCCCCCACCGACACCCCCTCACTGTCCAACTCTCCCCAATCACCGGGGACGGGCCTACTGTCTCCAGTCCCCCGAATTACTCAATCAGGAGGACACGTTTACAGATGACACCTTTATTACAATTAATCAGGGGAACTTGATTAAGGAAGTTATTCCTCCCCTTCGTTGAGACTCACACAAGTGCTGCTGTAATTTATGTCCCACCGAGCTCTCGCGCCGCTGACGGACAGAAACGCCGACAGATTGCCAGCCGTACCGAGACTCGTGTGGACGTCTGTGTGTAGGCGTAGGTGCGAGGGGAGGTGTGTACGTCAGACACATCCAGGAACACATGCGCGGCCGCAAACAAACACAACGCACACTCCCATCTCGTTCTGTCACGCACAACTCAGCTTTCGCAAACAGTTTAATAAATGACTTTAATTGGATGTAGAGATGTGCACGCTAAAGGGAGGCTTGAATCTTCTGCTTCCTTTCTTCTTTGCACACACACACCCTCCTGGATGAAGCCATCTCTTTACCTTTACTCACAGCTCCTGGGTCTGCTGTGGCTAATTAGCTGAGTGGGGTTTTAGGTTTGGTAATTAGGCAGAGGTAGATGTGATGGGGGCTCTGGGAGTTGGGGAGTTGAAGGGGGCCTGACTGAGTTGCAGAGAGGGAAACCGGACTGTCTGGATGCTGGCAGCACCGAGCAGCAAAGCCAGCGTCCCTAAGGTGCCCGGAGGTAAGACTACCACGCCACGCTACCAGGGCGATGTCTTTGTTACGTGACACGTAGAAGAGCAAGATGAGGGGAACGGAAAAATGGGAGAAACGGGGAAAATCTTCTGGCGTTTTATTTCCTCCAGTGCCCGTGCTATCTTTTGATAATTGTAGAAAAAGATGATTAGCTTTTCCACTCAGCTGTGTAAACACATTCATCTATGATGTGGAGTAAACTTGGGCAGCCTCCACTGTGGCCCTGCAACGAATACAAAATGGTGCTAATAGCCCGAACTCAAAGAAAACGCTGCCGATTCAGCAGTAACACAACAAAACCAGTCTCTGGTTTATTATTAAATCCCATTAGCAACATTTAAAACCATATAGGGCTGTAGTTTGTTATTCTTATTTAATTCTGATAAGAACAAAAGGGCTCCTTTTACGTAAAAGTAAACCTGAAAATATCCAGTTTTCTTTTGGAATACTTCATTAAACACAATTAGTCGGAGTGCGTTTGAATCATCCTGTGTTAAATCCAGATTTTGCTTCATATCAAAGTTGAAACTGTTGGTGGGTCATTCCCAGACATACCAGTAACTAAAATAAGAGCAGAATTTCTTGAGTTTTTTTTTTTTTTTTAACCCCCGTACACCAGTCAGCAGCTACATCTCCAGAAGACCCTCTCCGTCTTTAATGTCTTGTTTACGCTCCACGCTGATCCATGCCGGTTAGCAGCCGAGGACTCGCAACACAATCCAATTAAATAAAGACTGTTGTCTCTCAAGGTTCCTGTGTTCTCTAATTGGGGCTGTGACTGCTCACTAATCTATGGCGGAGCAGGTAGGGCCCCCAGGAGACACCAAGGCCAGGACTCTCTTGGTAATTGCAGACGCCAAACCCAGCCTTCAGCATAGATGCATCGAATCCTTACAAACAGCCGAAACCGTCGTCTCCATCGGCTTCTGTGTGCCACCTGAACGAGCTAAACTCAACGTGATGTCCAAAGAGTGGCTTGATGAGGCCCAGAGGCACCATTACAGGCGGGCAATGGCTGCCCCTAAAAACTGTCCCGCTGAATACAGACAACCAGTCTAAAACCAGTGTCCTCAACATCAGGATGCAGGGTCTCTGGTGGTTTTTTGTCTATAAATATAAATGTAGGAGGATATATATATATATATATATGTATATATATATATATACATATATATATAATAAACTGAGTAGGAACGCTGTTTTTCAGAAACTAATATGGCCAGAAAGAGCAAAGTAAAGTAAATGATTAATTTGGGATAACAATAATAAAATGTATGTATTCTTCATTGTGCTTTTTTGTTCTTTAATTCCCCGTTTAGCATATTAATAAACTACTTTAGTTTACAAAAGTACGCAGCAATATAAAATGTTTTTAAAATAGCGCACTCCCATAGTGGGAAAAAACCAACACTTTTGTGGGATTCAGTTTGTTTGTGGCTCCTCAGATTGAAGAAGTCCTTTGGGTGAAACATCTCAGCAGAAAAAGAAACCGTCTAGATGACCCGACTGAACATTGTTGGATTTGTACCTGGATTTCTGAGCATGAACTTTGCTGTTTTTAAATAATTAGAATAAGTGGCTTTAAACTTGAGAAAGCTTGTTTTTAAAAAAATGTTTTGTTCAATGTTCTCCTTTAAATTAAAGATGTACATTTGACTTTTTAATGGAAAAGGACAAAAGGATTATTTACGGCCTTCCGTGCGTGTAAAGGTACAAAAACTGGACTACTTTGTTCTGGTCTCTGCACATGTTCAGTTATTTTACCTGTAAAATAATAAACTGAGTTAATTCCTTAACTCGCGTGGCGCTAAAGTTTTCAAATCTCTTTGATTTGGGATTTTCAGTGGGCCCAACATGGCCGCCCCATTTACAAAAGTACCGCTGATTAGGCCCCGTCTATACACCACCCCAGAATTTTGTCATCTCTACCGACATATTAAAAAACGGATAAAGAAGATTGTTAGCCTGGATAAACACCCACCAACTGACTGGCGTGTAAAAATATGCTGGAACGTTTCTAAGAAGCTCTGACTCTCCTGTAAACACGACACACAACCAAGTGAAATTTTACCAAGTGTTTTTTTTTTAATACCAAAAACTTTGTCTAAAAGTTGGCAAACCCAGAAAAAAAAAACGTTTCTAAAAGAACCGGAGTGGCATGGACGCATCTAGAAGCTCCAATTAAATTAAATTTCAGTTTTTTGTTCCGATGATAAAATGTGACCACGCAGGATGTTTGGTGTTGAACCAGATCGTCAAGCAACGGACGAGCTGAAAGGCTTGAAGCGTAGAGCAAACTGCATCACTTTCTAGCATCACCGGGAACAAATGTTCGGTAAATAACCGGTAAAATTCATCTTAGAGCACAGATATTTGAAGAATCACTGTCTGCGTGTTGTTTTTCTACAGCGTGGGTTTTAAAGGGCCTTGGCGTGTTACAGATTTCCTGCAACACGCTGTGGTCACACGTGTAACGTGTTTCACGCTGGGTTATATTCTGAGTCGCCACCTGGACAAGGAACGAGCTCAGGGCGCTAAAAGACGTGGCCGTGCCCGACAGGAGCAGGTTTGTTGTAGAGCTCATATTGGAGCAACCTGCACATTTAAATGGAAGAACTTCTGCACGTGCTGCTTTAAAGGAGTTCAACATTTCAGCACACAAGGGCTCTCTGAAGAAAAACATGGATTTTTAATCCAAGTGAATATACTGTTTATGTTTTGGATAAACTCACCATAAATAAAAAAACATGTTTAAAAAACGGTGTCAAGCGATTGATTTATTTTCCAGTTTACATTTTCTAGTCTTCCTGGTTAGCGGGACTCGTGTGAACGTTTCTAACTCTCAACTCTGATTTTCTTCTAAACCTTTTTTCATCACGCAACTCGCTCAGCAATTTTCATTTCAGCTATTTCAACAATTCATGCATCAAAACATTCAGCTCGTTCAGGATGGCTTTTGGTATTTGTGCATTTTTTACTTTTTGAAATACTTAACTTTGTCGGCCATCTTCCTTGCAGATGGAGCTCTTCACTTCCTTCAAACACTTTGAGCTGTTTAAACCTTTTACTGCTCATTTTAGCTTTTTTCTGCTCCTTTCAGCTAATTTCAGCTTTTTAAGCTCCTTTCTGGTAAGTTATTTTTTCTGCTTTGTTAGCTACTTTATTTCTTCTTCAGCTAATTTTAGCCTTTTGTGATTATTTTGAATTCCCCCATTTGTTAATTTCAGCATTTTTATTTGCCTTTTCAGTTACTTTATTGCTAATTTCTATTTCTACTCATTTCAGTTTGTTTTGCTAATTCAGATTTTTTTATTCCAGTGGTTCTCAAACTGGGGTCCATGTCATGAGCCAGTGCTTGGGGGTCCACCAAAAACAATTTTTTTTTACAAGCATGTAATGTTTAACAGCCTGTTAAAATATAGAAAATGCAGGAAATCACATCTACTTTAATCAACATTTTCTGGGGGAGGAGCCCCAGACCCACCTCCTATTTGCCTTCCAGCAGTTTACAAATGAAACCCCGTCCCACTACTGCTGCCATGATTCTGTTCAGTTTGATGTAAAAAACTTTCTGTAATCATTTGAAAATTTATCCTGTTCATTATGTGAATAGTCAAAGTTTTAAACTGGTTTTCGATGCTGTTAATTTTCTCAAAACTGTAATTTTTGGAAGCTGGAAAAATAACTGTCTTGAATGAAAAATAGCCCATGTTTAAAAATATAAAAAAATGTATTAGCACTATTAAAGAACAGGGCTTAAGTATTTGTTACAGAAATATTTCCATTGTATTAAAAAGAGACAAATTGAAGAAAATAATTTGATAAACATGAGGGGTCCCTGAACCCAAAGAGTTTGAGCCCCCTGCTCTGCTGAGTCGGCATATTTAAACTCTTCTACACATTTGTGACACTTTTCTGCTCATACGTTCCAGCGTTTATTAAAAGTCAGCTGTTCAAACTCAGCTGGCACTAACAGTTTGTCAATGAAACCTTTTCAGCTTTTTAAGCAGCTTTCAGCAATAAGCATTCACACAACTGCAAGAAATGCAATTTCTCCACTTCTTTAATATATATATTTAACTTTGAGCAGCTTCGGGGCACGTGAATAAAAAGATTGATTGTGTGATTTCTGCTCCCGTCAGCCACTAACAGGTGGCAAAACGCCAAACACACCTGGAGCAGCGCTCACTTCCGACGGGCTCGCACCGACGTTCAGCCCCCGTTAGAAAAACAATGAGGCTCATCATAAAATATTTATGGGGGATAAAGTACTTCAGAGCGCTACAAGCAAGCACATTATGGCAGCAGCTCGAAAATAATTTCACAGGTCGGATTGGATGATAGATTAAGGAAAAGATGAAAATATTTTAAAGGTGAAACAAGCTTGTGCAAAGAACGCAATTTTTCAGATAAGAAGTTCTTAAAAAAATCTCACAAAAACAATCATTTTATAAAACAATTTTCAGTTTGTCTATTCATTAAATAATCCGTCTTATTGCTTGTTGTTGAGACTTTAAGACAATAAAGCCGCCCTGGTAGTTCAGTTCAATCACAGCTTGCTATGACTTGCAGGAGGAGTCACTTCTACGACTACCTTCCCCCGGTTCTTCCCAGCATACATGTAGTCCACAGCTCTGAAAACAGAGTCCAGGCCCACAAACCTCCCCTCCTCTGACGTCTCCCCACAGTCCACCTCACACACCAGCTCCCCTTTGGCGAACATCTGCATCATGCTGCTCAGAGCCTCCCTGTAGTCGCTGAGGAAGTGGGGCAGGAAGAAACCCCGGATGCTGGCCGACTTCTGGAGCAGTTTGACGGGCAGAGTTCCTCCTCTGAAGGGTGGGATCCCCGACGCGCTCTGATAGCCTGAAATAAAGCCGATCACGATCAGCCGGCCTTTATTAGCCAGACTGTTCACTGCCAGTTCCAAGATGCTGCCTCCGACTGACTCGTACACCACGTCTAGGCCTGCTGGGTACTCCTTCCTCAGCGTTGCACCGAGATCTTCCGTGGTGTAGTTGATCGGTCTGTCGCACCCGATGGATTTAAGGAAGCCGACCTTCTCGTCAGAGGAACAAGTCCCGATCACGTGGCAGCCAGCTCGTTTGGCGAACTGCACGGCGAACTGCCCCGTTCCTCCCGCCGCGGCCGTGACCAGGACGGTCTCGCCTTTGGCCAGGTCACCCAGACGCTTCAAGGCAATGCAGGCCGTGGCACCGCTCACCAGCAGGGTGAGGAACTCCGGCTTCACCGAGGGAACAGGAACGCTTTCTTTGGCTGGAACCACCGTGTACTCTGCGAACGCACCGCTGCCAAAGTAGGCCACGACGTCTCCAACAGCGTAGCGTGAGCTGGCGCTGAGTCCGAGGCCGACGACCTCGCCGATTCCCTCAAAACCAGCGTCAAAGGGAGGCTTCACGGAGGGGTCGTACCGGCCTGCGGAGTAATTAATGTCAGAGGCGTTGATCCCCACAAAACTGAAACAGACAAAGAAATACAGGTTAGAAACATAAGGTCGGGACTTCAGACTCTTTTCTCCAGAGGTGCCAGATTCAAACACCGACCAATGCCATCACTGCGGCGTTGTTGAAGAACGGTAAACAGACTGTATTTATACAACACTGTTCTATCTGATAAAGACACTCAAAGCTCTTTACA
The DNA here is from genome assembly GCF_014905685.2 of Nematolebias whitei. Taxonomy (NCBI): domain Eukaryota; kingdom Metazoa; phylum Chordata; class Actinopteri; order Cyprinodontiformes; family Rivulidae; genus Nematolebias; species Nematolebias whitei. Next base: position 32,792,269 of record NC_056502.1, on the reverse strand, counting down.
CTACAATCTGTGCCCTCATTTACCCATTCATACAGCACTCTACTAGATCTATACAAAGAATAATCCGTGCTTTTAGATCACATTCATACATGGATGGGACACACAACGGAAGCAATGAGGGACACTTCAGCATGTGACTGGTGGTGGAGTTGAACCCCCAACTCTTGCATTGGAGGACGACTGCTCTAACCACTCATCCACAGCTGACCAGAAAGAAGAACTGAGACGCTAACCTGCTAAAACCTAAACTTTAATAAGAAAACAACTGTTGAACATTTGTTAAGAGGTGACAAAAATCTAATGTAATAAACATAAAAATACTAAAACATTACACGGACATAAATAATAATAAAAATATATAAATAAAACCTCCCAATGACTGTATTTTATTGAAATTTGCCCTGGGGACAGATAATGGACAGTCTGTCTGTAGCCCACGTGTTGACAGCCTTCATGTTTGATCCTCCTGTCCCGGCTGGTGACGTAGGGGGGGGGGGGGGGGGGGTGATGGACAGACAGGAGGCGGAACTTGGACTAACAGCAGCCTTTAATCCTCGCCGAGTTTTTACCATCTCGGGATGAAGAGGAGTGAACACCGAGGTAAGACTTTTTTCCTCTTTAGATTACTTTTTTTTTTTTTTTTCCGGGTCACGCAAACTTACCGATTCCTGACGAGCAGCTCGGCGTCTCCCGGCGTCGGAACCGACACGGTGCGGACGGAGACGGCCTCTCGGAACCGGGGGCTGAGCTCGGTGACGACCAGCTTCTTCATGGTGCTCGCGATGGAGGCGCCTTTAAAATCCATGAAGTGAGCCGAGTAGGACATGTCGATGATGGAGCGCCGCGGCCGGACTCCCGGAAGACCCCGGCCCGCGAGGAGGAGGAGGCGGGGCGGCGCCGCCAGGCTGGACATGACGGCAAAGTTCAACTCGCGAGCTTCGACCGTTAGCTTGATCACAGGGCTCTCACTGCGCACGTGCGGAGCAGGCCGGGGCAGCGGCTAGCTCCGGTGAAAAAAACACTCCGGTTTGTAGCTAAACTCTCTGTTCGAAGCTAAAGCGGGCTCAGAGTGGATGTTTGTTAAATATTGTTTGAGGGGGAGTACAACCTGCCCGCCCCGCCGCCGCTTCGTCTCCGCAGGAAAAGTCAGCGGAGCACCTCCCCTTCTTCCCGCCCGGACACAACCACACTTCCTGGTTAGGTGAAACACACGCGCGCGCACACACACACACACACGAGAACAGCTCAGATTTAACCCAGCGCTCAAAAATAACGCGGTTACTCTCTTCATTCAGAACACCGGTGTTGTATAAAAAAATGTACACCGGCGCAAAAAGCTCCCAGCGGCGCTTCCTGAAAGGTGCGTTTTTATTTATTCATCCGTTTTCCACGCACTCTGGACGAAACTACAGCTCACATCTAAAGCTGCGAGTATAAAAGTTTGTTTATTTTTATTTATTTATTTGTCGGCGGTTTTAAAAGCAAAGAGAGAGAGGGGAGAGAGAGAGAGAGAGAGAGAGAGAGAATGAGGGAGGGTGAAAACAAGACAATTAAAAAGATTGACAGGTAGCTCCTCTGTCAGGGGTGACGCTGGTGGAGGGGAGGAGTAAAATGGAGCAGGAAAAGCCACTCGATGCGTCTGTCTGTCAGTGGAGCCCGTCTCAAAGAGCTCCCACACCGAGGATCGCTCCTGGACCTCCCTCCGAACAGCCTCCCCTCATTTAAACACTCAGATTCTCATTTCGCCTCGATCTTATGTCCGTTTGTTGTTGTTTATTATTTTTCCGGGGGGGTGGCACTGGATATTTGTTCCTCTCTCTTCCTCACCGCATCAACAACCAGCCCGGCGGAGATGCGGTGAAATCCTCACGATTCCTCAAACGTAAGCTTTTTATTTTTTTTTGATCTGGAGAGGGAAGTGTCGGGACTCGAACCATCTAATCCGTGTCTCTGTCCCCGTGTCTCCTGTAGGTGTCCGCGAAGAGACAAGACGCCGACCCGAGGATCTTGTACCCCCCCCTCCCTCCCTCCCCCCCAGCTGGACTTATTCGCCTGAAATTATTTTTTCAGAGTTTTGTTTGTGCGTAAAAAGGCGCATTGAAGTGTCTGTGCCCCCCCACACAGCTCCAAGCAGCGCTGAAGGGATTTTTTATTTTATTTTATTTTTTAATCCGGGGGGGTGAGCAGAAACTTCAGCAGCTCTTTATCTTATTTTATTCCTTTATGTTTAATCTGCCATGAAGGAAGATGGTTTGTGACGGTGTGTGGAGCTGCTGGCCGAACCCCTTCCTGATCGCCCCCCCAGCTCTCATACTTTGAAGACTCCACCACCTCCTCCTCCACCTCCTCTTCTCCTCCGGGATGATTTTGTTCCAAACTGAGAGACTTGATTTGTTTGTCATTTCTGCATGAGAAGCTCCGAGGAAGGCGACGGTCACTATGCCGAGGAGAAAGCAGCAAGAGCCGCGGCGATCAGCAGGTATCCTGCTCCTCCTCCACCTCCTTTACTCCTCATCCTCAACTTCTATCTGTTCAAAATGACCCCCCCCCCCCCCCCTCTACATCCCGCATGCTGCCATCACCTCCTGTAAGCATCCTTGTGTTTGACACAGATCTGACACTTTCAGCCTCTTTCTCCTCATCTTGTCAGGAAAGTTGTAACGGGAGTGAGATGAACTGAATGTTGTTGTGGGCGATGAAACGGAGCGTTTGTGAGTAATGATGAATAATTGACTGGGGGGGGGGGGTTGTCCTGTTTTATTAGAGGATTGTCAGCTTTGATTGGACGTGTGATTGATCGCCTGTCGCTCTCTGATCCGTTCATCTCGTAAACGTAAAGGAAGTTCCTCGGTGACGTGAAGCAGAGCAGGAAGTGACCACAACAAGAAGTTCATGAGGGAAACGCTCTTCTGTAAATACATCAAACTCTTTATTTACAGTAAATTATAGAGCACAGGTGTTCTGCCAGGTGTTGGCAGAGGACCCACAAGGTTGACTTCTAGTGGTTTGGATCTGACCCCCCCCCCCCCCCTCCACTTGTCTCCCTGCAGCCTTTAAACTAATGTAAATGAGTGACAGTTTCTACCTCTGTGCTAATGAGGCCCGGCCTTTGAAGTTGGGCATTAACGGCCGCGGCGAACAAAAGACAGTTGCAGAATTTTAAAGAGATTTAGAAATATGAGGTGCAGCGCGGGTCGAACGGGAGGCCCGGCCGACGAGGCTTTGAACTCAGCAGGTTTTTATATCCTTTGGAGCCGGCGGTGGTGCTGAGGAGGAGGAGGAGGGTGGGGAACGTTCAACCGGTTGCTGAGGATTCAGATTTTTATTTTTTCTGTTTCGTTGACGTTTTGGGCGAAACGGTGGAGCACGGTGAGAGGTTCCCTTCAGGGTTCTGCATGACACACAACATGGCTGAAAAACAGCATTGATCCATTCCACTGTCCTCTGAGGGCCACAAACACCCGGGGTCGTAGCGGTTAGTCAACCTGCGAACGAAGCCCGCTCAGCGATCTCACCCCAAAAACATCTAGACCAGCCTGCTGCTCCTCGGGGATCTGGTCCTGACCCGTGGTTCCTGCTGCTCCAACGACTTGTAGTGGAAATCATCTGGCAGACGAGTCGGGACGAGTCGTTTTTATTTCTCACCTCCAAGTCGCTGCGTTACGTTCAATTTTAAACCAAAATCCACGTCTTACCTCCAGAAAAACGTCTCCCAAGTTTAGTCATTTAAAGAGTCGCAGCGTAAACATCTGATTGAGTTTATTCCTGCTTTTTATGTAAAACTTTTTTCTTTTCTTTTTTTAAATCCCAGCAGAAAATCCAGAAGGAATTGTTTTTAAAAATCCGTTTTTCCAAACAAAATAATTCCATCTTTCTGGATAATTTAGATATTTTTTTTCTTTGTGTATATATATTTATATAAATTAAAAAAAATCCTACATATATTTAAATTTGAATCGTATTTCAACTTTACACACCCTCACCCACCAGTTTCATCCGGTGGTTCTCCGGTGAACGCTCCGGGTTTTTGAGGCGACGAGGATGAAAATGACGAGCGGAGGAGAGGAAGGAGCGCTGCTGCTTCTCGTTCGAGGCAGTCGTCTCCTCAGATCGTCGCTGCTGCTCTTTGAAACACGTCGGTTAATTATAAGACTGTGTGTGTGTGTGTGTGTGTGTGTGGGGGGGGGGGGGGGGGGTTAAGGTTGCTTCCCATCGGCTTCATTAGACGCAGCCCTAATTATCTGTGCAGCTGATGGATTTGTGACAGGCCCCAACGATTAATGCTGACAAATTCAGTAAGGTGTCGAGTCCGCAGCTGCCTCAATGTAATCAACCTGATATTATACAGTCCCCGCGGCCCCCCAGTGCTGCACCCACTCAATTGGCCCCGCGCAGGTGACAAATGGACTTTTCTACCTGACTAATCACGTCAGGAGACAACGCCGCTTAATGACCTCTGTGACCCCCGCTGTCCCGCCTTTCCTCTGCCATCTTGTCAGAATTTCCCTGTTTTTTTTTCCCCCTTCTTCCAGTGGAGGGCTGTGATTTACCTGTCCGGCTCCTTTCATCCGTTTCCGGAGGTTTATTAAAATTATTCCTAATGTTCGTGTTGACGGCACCACACGGCTCAGACCTGCTCCGGTTCGTACTGGACTCTCAAGTCGTCCCAGAAACCGTTTTAGCAACAAAAATGTTGACATTTGTACTTTTTATGTGTGTGTGCGTGTTGGAGTTGCCCCCCACCACCACACAGTAGCCTGGCTCTGGATTGTTGTCCGCCCCCCCACCCCGGCGAAGGCCTCCGGTTTATTCCGAGCCGGAGGAGCATCGCAGCACCCCGGGATTAATGATTTTGCATGTTCGGGGCGGATCAGATTACACGGCGACCTTTGTGCTCTCGGCCCATGATGCTGTTATGCGATACTCTCCCCCTCCAAATAATCAGCATGCACAGATTTACGTGACCCCCCCCCCCCCCACACACACACACACACACACACTTCCTGAGGAACAACATAAATGTGTGTCCTTCGTTTCAGCATTTATTGTTGCTGTTTTTAATTATGACGCTTCTACCTAAGAATTACAACCATCTCCTTTGTGTGTGGTTTTTTTTTTTCTTTCGGGGGGGGGGGGGGGGGGGGGGTAGACCTGAAACTTAAAGCAGCTTTTAATTTGAAAGGCTCCGGTTGAAAAGTTAGTTTAAAAAGCATGACGTGCGTGAGACGAGGAGTGTGTGTGACCGGTGTCAGTTTTCCTGGAATGACAAACTCATGCGAGGGTAACGGTAATCACACCACGTTAGTCCTCCTCCTCCTCCTCCTCCTCCTCCTCCTCCTCCTCCTCCTCCTCCTCAAGAGGAGCAGGAAAACAACCCCCACCCTCACGCCCGTCCTATCTGCACAACTTCCTGTGAGGAGTGTGGGTGTCTGAGCGTGGATGGATCCGCTCCTCGTTGTCCAGGTGTGTGTACCTGTTCGCTTTTTAAGAGCTCGTCTATAAACACCCACCTAGGACCAGGAACCTTTTGGGGACCCAAGGCCGGTTCTAATACTGCAGAACGCTATGTTTGGGTTAGGGTGGGGGTCTGCAACCTGCGGCTCTTTAAAGCAGCATGAAATTAATTTGAATGGTTTTAAACTTGAAGCTTTAGTAGTTTTTCTGCAAAGATGTGCCACAAGGAGCAGAACGTGGTTCCGTTGAGTTCTTTCAGCTTCCAGCCTCACACTGGGATCTTTCTGCTAGAACATCTTTGGAATATTTTAGAACAAGTTGTTCAGAAGAAATGTGGAGAGTGGGTTTGATAACGAGAAGCGATTTAGGAAAATAAAACTACGTCAAGGCGAATAAAATAATTTGTTTTTCATTTCAATTATCAATAAGTCACAGTGACATCCAACAGAATGGCCTGTTTTCAAAGCACACTTTAAATTGATGCTTTACTACTCCAAAGTGGGGTACTTAATTCTTCTGTTTTAATTCTTATCAAAATAGGTGTAAACTTTATTTTTTAAATCTTCATGTTAATACAGTCTCTTCATTTGTTCTAAATGTAAAAATATCAATAACTGCTTAAATCTTGTATGTTTTTTAGCCTGGTAAACGTTCAACGAACTGAAAATGGCCCATGGGCCACCAGTTGATGGTAGCACAGCTGTAGCAGGTTTTGCGGCTCCGGACTTGTTCAGTTCAGAGAGCGAAGGGGCAGAAATGTCTTGTTTAAAAATAAATAAATAAAAGTTGCAGGGTCAGGCGGCAGAAATAAACTGAAACTATAAAAATGTCATTTCCTGTGAGTTGATGCTTGTTGCTGATTTTGCTGAACAAGCTAAAGCTTACCTGAAATACACAAATAACTGAAAAGTATAAAGAAGTTGAAAGGAGGACAACAAATGTGAAATTAACTAAAAAAGAAGCTAAAATTGACTGAAACGTTGAAATTAGTGGAAAAATATGTCTCGAAAGAGAAAAAAAAACTGAATTTGCAGAAAAATGCCAAAAAAATAAAAATCTTGAAATTAGTAGAAAGAAGTGTAACAGAGCACAATACAGCTAAAATTAGCAGAATATCAACAGAAAGTAGCTGGAAATAGTACATTATAAAAAAGAAGAGGAATTTAGGTCAAAATTAGTTAAAAACAGGAAAAAGCTTTAATGTAGCTGAGAAAGCATATAAAAGCTGAAATAACCAAAAGAAGACGATATTAGCAGAAATCAGCTTTAAAAGCTGAAAGAACCACAAAAAAATCAAATTGAAAGAAGCTGAAAAGAGCCAAAGGAAGCTGAAACAAGCTGAAGCAGAACAACAGCTGATGTGAGCTCAAAGTGTTTGAAGGACGTGGAGCTCCATTCATTTACAGTGAAGAAAACATGGCCGAAAAAGCTAAACATTTCAAAAAGTAGAAATGACACAAATACTAAAAGTCACAGCAGGGGCGTCCTGAATGAGCCGAACGTTTTGATTATGAATTGTTGAAACAGAACAAAAATATCAGAAGGAGTCAAACGTACGGGAGAATAACGGACCTTTAAAAACGATTCATGAACAAAGAATGAAGGCGATAACGGTCCTGACAAGGATAGAAATACAAACGTGTGTGTCAGTCAGACCCAGCTAGCAGCTACACCTGCAGGTGTAACACCCATCGACCTCAGCTAAAGCCACTTTAGCTCCTTCAGCTCACCTCTGACCATCAGATGTCACGCCCGCTCCACCTGATGGCTGCAGGTGTGTATTGTGTGTGTGCACCACCACTCCTACGTGCAGCTCCACCTCCGTATTAAAGAACCGTATTCAGAGCAGGTTTTGTGTCATGGAGAAAACGATCATCGTCATTCTAGTCGTCTGCACAACTTGGTTGTGATGAACTCACTCTGTGTGTTTTAGCTTCTAAACCAGGTGCTGGTGTTCCACACACTCGGTTGTGATTTTGTGCGACGCGTTACCGCGATGAGTTTTGGTGAACATGGCACAGCCTTTAACGCCCTGATACGATCGTCTTCTGATTCTTCTGGAGGTATTCTCGATAAAAGCCGCCCCCCGGGGGGCACGCTGCTGCCGTCACTCTCAGTCTGTTGCCCTCGCTGCACTTAAAACACACACGCGCGCGCACCGTGAACTATAAACACCGTCACACACACACCTACACGTAATGCTTAAGTGCAGCCAGCGTGTCTCTGTGGGAGGTCATAATGGAGGTGGCTTAGCATGATGGGAAATCATATCATTAAAGCAGCCAGATGTGCTTTGTTGCCTGCCTTGCAGCGCATAAAAACACACACACACACAGCAGCAAGTCATGGGATCTAAAATAAAAACCCAAGTCTGAGAAAATCAAGTGTGGAACAGACAGAGAGCAGCAGCCCTCTGGGACTGCGCTGACGAGCACTCTCACTCCTGACTGCCATAGAAAAACAATTTCCCCCTCAAATAAAGAATTTTTCTTCTCATTTCTCAGTTGCAGCAGCAGAACAAACTCTTGCTTTACTTTTTTTGGGGGGAGGGGTTCAGAATGGACTGCAAAAGAAGCGTTGATGAATCGCTTGGCGTCGCCGTTATCAGCTCTCTGTGAAGGGTGCTTAATTACTATGTAATAGCGGTGTTGTGCTGAGTAATTACATTTTGTTAAGGGTCCGCAGCGGGGATGTAAGGCCTAAGAGCTCATTAATGGGAAAACTTGATGTGTTTTTATTTATCTCCCCCAGCCTCACCCCCCCAAGACACACACATTCTGTGTGAGAAACGAAGAAAACGAGAGAGGAAGCGTTCAGGACGTTTAAGGCACAAAAATTGATATCTCAAATTTTCTTAAGTGAAGTTTTACGTTTGCTGAGGGTAAATTTGTTCTCTTGATCAACGCCGTGGAGGCTGTGGGGAAAGTCTGCCAGAGTCAAATTTAACACGTTACCAGCATCAATAAAAGATGAGCAATTACAGAATATTTTGTCTAATAAGTTGTTGAATTCCTTGGCGTAGGCAAAAAAAACCCTCAGCCCCATGTAGCTTACCCACTCATTACATCAGTTAGCAGAGGGAGTGAGAGGCAGCCCTTTGATGCCAGCAAACAAACAAGACAAACGAGATGGGCCCTCTACAGAGGAGTCCTATCCAGGGACCCCCCCAGCTCCTCCTCCTCGTCTCCTCCTGTCTTTCTCAGCTCCTCTCTAATGGTTAAACACTCGAAAAGAAAAGAGCGTAAAAAAGTGGATGAGAAACGTATATTTGAAATAACATCTGGTCTGGGTTTTTTTTGTTTGTTTTTTTTGCGTGTGTGTGTGTTCTTCGTCAAAGCGGGGCAGAGATTAAATCTGAGGGAGTTTCTGAGGTTTTTTATTTTTATTTTGTTTTTTCACTTTGATTTTTAAGATTTATCTCCAAGCGCTCGGTGTTCTGGGTGTTTTTAACCACGTTCAGCCATCAGCTGTCTGATTTCAGGTCTGAGTGGAGTTTTGAAGGATTTGGTTCAATAGCAACGTTAGAGGAGGTGTTTGTTGGGTTCTTCTGTGTGCTGATGGATCAAGTGTGTGTGTGTGTGTGTGTGTGTTAGGATGGGTATTAAAGCTGACAGATGAACAGGACGATGGAGAAATTCTCCCACAACAGCTGTGACTGCCACCATTACCCTGACAGGTGTCAATTAAGAATTACTGCCTGGCCAGCCAAGTTCCCCTCCGGACTCGTGCACATGTCCCCTCCACCCCTTACAGTCTGCCCCCCACCCCTCCCCGTGTCCAGCTGTCGGCGTGTGAAAGAAACAACACTGTACCCTTGTCAGTTTTTGCCATAAGGCTGTAGACAGAAGCAAACGCTCACGATCAATAGTCCTGATCGCGTTGGATCATCTGGACACCCGAGGTTAAAGAGCATCCAGTCTGTGTCGGGTCCAGAAAGTAAAAACTGTGACTTTAAATCTTTAACCTCAGGCTCTTCAGGTCCGTTCTACAGGTCAGTGTCCCCTCATAGATAATTGGTTAATCCCAGGGGGAAATTCGAGACATCCAGAAGCATGTTCTAATTCTACAGAAAAACAGACAGGTCCAGTTTGAACAGTCTTTATTCCACGTTGTAAACCGAGGCGATTGAAGGTAACGGTTGCTGCTGCACATCTCCAGAGCTCCTCTACCAGCAAACTTTCTGACTGACAAACACGATTGGACTCGACTCAAGTCGTGTATCTGCTGATCTTTATTGAAGGTTTATGTCAACATGTCACCTTAGAAAGGTGAAGGAAGGGAAGCCTAAGGTTGTCATCATTGTATGTTCCCATACAATGGCAAAATTACCATAGTTCTCTGCATGTAACCCATCACACCAGAGATACACCCAGGTGGAGCAGTGGGCAGCTACGTAGGTGCCCGGGGAGCAATTAGGGATTAGGCGTCTTGCTCAAAGGCACCACGTCATGTGGGAATGGCTGAGAGTCGATCCGCGGTGTTCTGGTCCCCAGTCGGCTGCCATACCTCTACACCATCTCGAGCTGAAGTAGTCGTGTTGTGAAATAAAGAGGAGAAGTTGAGCTTTGTCTCCATGTCTCCATCGTCAAATGTACTGATTGTTGTACGGTCACGTGCTACGCTGATGACACTGTACTCATCGTCTGCAGAGTAAACACGAGGAGCTGCGTTCGGTTCAAGGAGGTGGCAGGGAGGAAAAAAAATGGCATCGTAAAAAAGCCACATGAGAGCGAGCGCAGAAAGCTCCCCGGGAACACGCGCACGAATTTGCATGTTCGCTTGGGAGTTACACTTTTTGGATTTTTTGTTTCCCTGGAAATCATTTGCCACAGAAAAAAACCCAAAGAACCCAGAAAGATAAAATCCAAGTTTTCTTCTTCTTCTGCTTTATTTGCATATCTTGTTTTAAATAAGGCAACCCCCCTCAGAGTGGGATTGGGTTTGTTTTCCAGAGCTCTGGTATTGACACCCCCCTCACTTTCCTCCTTTCCCTTTTTTTTTTATTCCACCCTTTTCCCGTCTCTGGCTTCAGAGCGCTCTGAGCGATTATCAAACCAGAGAATATTTTTTTCCATCTTCATGCAAATCGCCTCACCGTGCTCTCTCTTATCAGTCCAGCTTCACCCACCCCCACCCCGCTCCACCCAGCCAACCCAAACGGTTGTGTGTAATCAAAGTAAACGGCAGCTAAAACGAAAAGGGAAACGCTGCTCGTGGAGATGGATGGAGGGATTAAATATTAACCGGACGCGGCTGACTTAAGGCGAGTGTTTTACATAGCTGCTCCCGCCATGGCTGCCGCACATTGATCCCACCTGCACTCGTTTGGCTGCCTGCCGTTAATTTTTCACCACCGTCTCACCGGCGTGGGCCTGGATGGAGTCCCCCCCCCACTGCTCTCATGCTCTTAACGGGGGCAGGTGAGATGGATGATAGCAATTTGAAATTTTGTTTGTGCGTGTGATCATGGAGATTGTTTTCCGTATTACCGCGGTGTAACAATCCCAGTGATTAATTGAGGCAAATGCTCGGCTCCGATTGGTGGAACAGGAAGCGGGGGGGGGGGGGGGGGGCCGCCCCCCCCGTTTGCCCCCCCGGAGGGGGGGGGTTCACCGGCTACCCTGGGGGTCCAGGGCGGTGCTTTTCAAACGCCCGACCCCCCCCCCCACCACCACCACCTTACCTGAGAGCCTGCCCTCTACACTGGCCCGTCTGTCGGGCAGCTTCCTTCACCCCCCCCCGCTGTTATGAGGAGAAAAGCCAAAGGAGAAACAAAACGGCCACAGTTACTTTGCTGCTTTCACTCTGTTGTTTACATGTGATGTGTACGCCAACATCCTGTGGCTTACAGTGGCAGCCTGTTAACGAGGGGGGGTCACTACCAGAGGTGGTTCAGCCTCCCCCCGTCCTTTCTACCTCCGTGCACTCATACACAAAGTTGTTACACTGCTGCCGCAGACAGCATTGTGAGGACCCTCTGGCATTTATAAATGTTCAGCAGAGTCCCCCCCCCCCTCCCTCACTCCTCGTGCACTCACCCCCTCCAGTCAGAGCGCTCATCCATTGGGGTCGAAGGCAGGCCATGACCCCCCAGGTGGCTGCAGTCCGGACTGTGCAGCCGACTCTCTTCAGCTCAGCTGGCCTTTTGGATTTACACGCCTTCAAGAAGTTCTCCAGTAAAACCAGAATGGCCCAGTGCTGCAAAGCTCATGGGCCAGTAACGAACGCCTTTAACAGCAACAGTTTACAAATAACTGATTCATGATCAAAAACATTTAAAGAGTGCAGTTTGGCTCATCAACTCCAGGCTCTCGTCACTGATCCTCCCCCCGTCTTTCGGGTGTCCCTGCCCTTTTGTACGTAGCGTTCAGTAAAAGCAGCCCTGGTCCCCATGGCAACACGTATGAACTCTTCCTCGTTAGTGCGCAGGCTGCAGTCTCTGATTTAACTGGACCGTCACCGTGTCGTGGGGGCTCTCCTCACCTGGACGCATTCAGCAACAACTAAAAAGGAACGTCTTGTTGATTCCAGGGCAAATTTTTTATTTTTATTTTTTCTGCCGAGGTTGAGTTAAGCTCATCTGTTGAGGTTTTTAAGAATCGGCGCTGATAACAGGTCGGCCGAACCAGGACGTGATTATTGAGAGTAAAGAAGAAGAAAATAATTAAAAAAGGAAAATATTTTCTTTATGTTGGCTCATCCGTAGCGTGGGCGGCGCAAGGAGCGAAGAGCTCAGTAGGATGCCATGATAGACTAATCTGCCAGGGAGGGTGTGGGGGCGCGGGGGTGAGGGTGTTAGGGCAGGCCTCACGGGAGCAGCTCATTGGCTGGATTCATTGGCCCCGTGAAATAAAATCTCATTGTGTCTTTCTCTACTTCTTGAAGACGGTGCAGGCTTTGCAGCGTGTGAATATTTATCCACTCGTTTACCCGTGTGTGGCATACTTTCCTCACTTCTTCCCCGTTCCTGTGGGAGTGTGTGTGTGTTTTTGTGTGTGTTCCTGCTGCAGTCAGACACATGGATGACAGATGACCCAGTGGGAGACACCAGCCATCCTGCCCAACCGGAATTTCTCCACACACACTCTCCACCCACTCCTCCGGCCTATTAAAAAGCGCACACTTTGTTTACTTCCTCGGCATTTTGCCATAAATCCCAAATCACCGTCCGACGGAGCCTCTCGTTTCCTCAGGTTACAGCTTTGAAGGCGACCGTGGCGGCTGCGCCACCTTGGAAGAATAAAACGACCACAGCCTGTCGTATGCGCGTGGTTTGTCTGTTGCACAGTGTGGAGGTGGGGGGGCTCGCTGGACCAGAGGAAACCTAAGTCCTTGTATAAAAAGGCCGTGCTCTCAGCCTGGGTCGAGGGAAGGAGGGGGAGAGAGAGGGAGAAGGAGAAAAAAGTTGATTTCCTTTTTCAGCAGAGCCATACATCACCGGGCCTCCCAGCTGCAGTGTCACAAGCTGACAGAATGACATGTGTCATTTATCAAAGGGGCCGGGCGGGGGCCAGGCGGGGGCCTTGGGAAACGTGCACCACAAAGCCTGAGAGAGTTCATTCCAACACTCAACCCTCCCTCCTTTCCTTCCCTTCCTCCCTCATCTCTTCAGCCCGCCCCCACCGTTCACTCTCCTCCTCGTTTTCTCTCCCCTCTGTGCCCCCCCCTCCACCTCCACCACCACTCCACCCACTCACTTTGCCTGGTGCCGAAGCAGGGCGCTGTAATGTTTGCTGTCTTCGCAGCAGCTGTGTGTACAGTCGCCCCACTGAGTTCAGGCCTCGGCTGCACTTTAAATCTCCGCTTTGAAGGAAATATATAAAAACAGTTCGACATGACCCAGTAATGATCTCAGAGACGGTTCAGCTTGGCCTTTATCCTATACGTTTTCACTGAAGCCTTTTTAGAGAAAAACAATATTTACATACAACCCTTACCGGTCTTATTTTTCATTCCTGGTCTTTGTAGTCCTTAAACCTGACTCTTGGTGTCTGTGGTCTAGAGCTTTTGGTTTTCTGGGTACGTTGGGGATTGCGGTGCTGAACAGTTGGGAGCATCTTGCACTGAACAAACCCCGTCAGTCCAGTCCAAGCATGTCTGTCTGTCTGTTGCTTTTTGTGTTGATGTCTCACCTGATGGACTCCCAGTTCCCAACTTCCTGTCATCCATCATCGACCCACCTTTAATCTCATCTCTTTCATCAATCTCACTTCACTCCATTCTGGCCATTTCTTCTGTCGGTGAATGAACTATCTAGCCAATTCAATTCATTTTATTTATATAGCGCCAAATCACAACAAAGTTGTCTCAGGGCACTTTACAGAAACATTCACAAACATAAAGGCCAATTAGTAAAGCTCTCTATCTAAGGAATCCAGCAGACAAGATGAATCTTGGCTTCGATGCAGTCTCCCATCCTGAGCAAGCACAGTGGCAACAGTGGAAAGAAAAAACTCTCTTTTAAAAGTAAGAAACCTCCAGCAGAACCAGGCTCAGGACAAGCGGCCATCTGCTTTGACCGGTTGGGTTTGTCCTGGGGTGTCCAGTCCTGATACTCGAGGGCAACTATCCTGCATGTTTTAGATGTTCCTCTGCTCCAACACGCCGGATTTGAATCAATGGGTCAATCACTGAGTCGGGACCAAGATTGGACACCCCTCATCTAGTTTGTGTACCCTTCCTCCGCTGTCACTGATTTAGTCATAAATAGATGCAGGTTATGCATCAAGCTTGCACGTTTCAGTAGAAAAGATCTTGAAGCAACATCTAAACTATACGTAGATGTAAATGAACAATTGGTCGACGTCTACAACCAGATTAAGACGTCTGGTTTCGTCTACGTTTTCCCTTTGGATTGAACCCCAGCCGTGATGTGTGTTATGTTTTTACCTCACCATGTAATAAAACAAAAATATGTTGAATTATGCTTCAGCTCTTAGCTGAATGCTGTAGCTGTGTTTTGATGATCAAACTGATGTTTTGAATGCAATGTAGAACTGAGACATGGGTCAACAAAAGGAGATATTAAGGTCCTGAATCAACCCATGGATTGCTCAGTGGACGGCGGTGCTTGTACCTTGTTTGTTTTTGTTTTGTGAGGGATCACAGCTGAAGTAAATTCTGTCTAAATAAGTTTTGAAGACCTGAAAAGAAAACGGGAACTCCCCAACTTTTTACAGTAACACAGTGACGAACATGAGCACGTTTTTAGCGCCTGCCAGTATCGACTGCAGGGACATTTCAAAAGGTTAAGAATAAAATAAATCAATGCAGTCTAAAACTGTAGAGGTTTCAAGGACACACTGTTTGGATGCGTGACTTTGTTTTTCTTTTTCCTTAATTTTTCATACATGACTTCTGAAACGTTTCTGTAACATTCAGCCGCAGCAGACGGGAACAGCTGAAGAACTCTGGGTGGAATCCTCCTTTTTTAATTATTCACCCAATGCAGACCGAGGTGGCCAGCCAAGGCTAGCGAAGTGGGGGGGGGGGGGCAGCTGAAGACGACGTGGGGGAGCCCTCCTGACTGTGAAACGTTCCTTTGCTTTGCCTGCGGGGGTTAAAAGACGTGGTAGATCATTAAGGAGAATATTTAGCGGCGGTGTCACCGAGGAGTGACCCTTCCAGCAGGTCATGATAGTTCACTCTTTAACCCCGCGCCACCCCCAGCTCACTAAATACCTCCCCTCCCTCTCTCGTCCTGACACACTGTGATATTTGTGAATCCAGGCATGAGTTTGTTCTCGTACGGCTGAACTTTCTGTGTTAGTTTTTTTTTGTTTTACATCGAGGAGTAGTGCTTAATGACTGGTTGAAGATGACTGTGATCAATAGTTATGGTCAACCAGCTATTCTGAGCAGTATCTCACATCTACTGATGATCCGTTCCACGTTGAGTAAGTCAGTGTTCAAAAAATGAGAGAGGTTTTGGACAGTTACAATCCAAACGTTGTGTTTGGATTGTATACATCCAAAAGGCCCAACGTCTCCGCCTTCTTTAAGCCAGTATCTCACCGATCTGTAACTGTTGGAGATTTGCAAATGGCATTCAGGAGTAACGGCTCCAGTATACTCGCGCGGACCTTTTTCTGCACGGACTTAACGTGCACTGTCCGCAGATGGTTGAGACTTCATTCTCGAGTGTCCACCTCGAGTAGCTGCAGAGCAGCTCTGCAGACAAGGGGCGTTTACCTTCGAGACAAATTGAGGTCGCCGATTGGTCATTTGCTGACATGCCTACTGGACTGATTGACAGGTCACAAAAAAATAAAATAAAGAGCTGGCTGCCCCAGCTGCAGCGGTGTTGTGTGTTTATATGTTGTTAATAAAAAATTCTAAAACAAAAAACAGGGAGCGCATGCCCTGCAGCCCACACATCAGATCAGAAATGTCCAGACCCTCCCGCAGCCACGCTGGACCTGATTTTAGTTCGCTCGTGACAAATTACTTAATTTCTCACATTTTCAGTCATGGCGTCAACGGGTGAGGAGGAAGAGATCGCTTGCCTCTTGAAAAAAAGAAAAGAAAAGGCCATTAAACCAGATCAGGGATGAAGAAGGGAAATTTAATACATAGGTGTCACATACAAAAAAAAATTGTCGCCGGGCATTTTGTTGTGCGACACAGAGTAAACGTACATGGTCGTAAAAATTGAGCTTTGCATGGACGTGCCCTGCAGTCTGCTTTGACTCTAATCTGGTACGCACAGACTTCCGCGGACTCACGTACGCCCGAGTATACTGGAGGCTTAAGTTTTCAAAATGAGACGTTTGACGAGATTCTTTTTTGTCCCTTGTCGCGGAGCGAAGAGGGGAATTGGAAAAAAGTCTGTCCATGTTGTGAGTCGATAACTTCAAAAATAAGTGAAGGGCTGACTTCCATTTAGCTACACATCCATCCATCCAACCGTTATCTTTACCTGCTTCTTTCTTTTTTGGTCATGGGGTCACTGGTGCCCATATCCAGCCATCACTAGCTATGTTTACATGGACATAGGTAATCGGATTAAACGGCCATTCGGAATAAAATTCCATCATGTTAATGCCCCATTCGGATTATTCTGAGCTGATTCAGCTCGATCCGAAAGAATTTGTAATCAGAATGAGACTGGTGGTTTATGCCGATTCATAATCCGAACGATGTGCATGTAAACACTTAATCTGATCATTTTATTACGATTGTGGCCAACTGACCTAACTGTGCATATGTGACCTTTGGGTGGCTGTAGCTGAGTGGTTAGAGCAGCCGTCCTCCAATGCGAGAGTTGGGGGTTCAAATCCACCAGCAGTCACATGCCGAAGTGTCCCTGGGCAAGACTGAACCCCTCATCGCCTCCGATGTGTGTCCCATCAGTGTATGAATGTGATAAAGCTCTGATTAGTCTCTTTAGAATGATTTGTTCATTTAGCTTTGTAGAGATCTAGTAGAGTGCTGTATGAGTGGGTAAATGAGGCACAGATTGTAGTGGAAAGCGCTTTGAGTATCTTGAAATAAGATAGAAAGGCGCTATATAAGTACAGTCCATTTACTATTTACGTATGTCTACCTCACGTATTTCCTCCTGGCTAGATGCTAATATGACGGGGAAGTAAAACTGGTCGGTGAGCGACACAACATTTCTACTAGAAACTTTGAAAGAGCTCAAAATGATCTGTATTAATCTGCAGCTCAGTCATGGAGTGCAGCAACGTCTCCACCGTCATTAAAACCTGTCGCGGGTCCATTTTGGGCGCTCAGGTTTGTTTATGTTCATCACGGAAGTAAAACTTCTTCTGTGTTTTTTTAAGGAGAGTTTACCACTCTGCACACGTCAGTACTTCTATTCGGAATTAAAGCCCGCTGGATGTAAACACTCGTCGTGAACAGATTACGCCCATGCAACGATACATTTGGATTATTTAATCTGAATACATTTCAATCCAATCAAAGAATTTTGCGCATGTAAACATAGCTCCTGTGTGAGAGGCGGGGTACACCCTGGACAGGTCTCCAGTCCATCACAGGGACACAGAGACAAACGAGACAACCAACCATTCACTCTCTCACTCACACCTAGGGACAATTTAGAGTTACCAATCAGCCTAACATGCATGTTTTTGGTCTGTGGGAGGAAACCGGAGTACCTGGAGAAAACCCACGCATGCACGGAGCGAACATGCAAACTCCACCCAGAAAAGCCAGGATTCTGAGCAGGATTTGATCCGGCAACCTGCTCACAACCTCAGATAAGATTAGTAGTTTATGTTAACTTCCTAGTCTTTTTGCAGTAAAGACGATATTATGTGGTATTAAACAACAGGATGTGTGTTACAGGCAGACATGCAGTCAGTGTAACTCATATCCACTTAAATATTTTGAATGAAAAACATTAAGGTTCACTTGCATCCCCTGTTCAATTCCAGTTCTTTTCTACAACTTCAGACATTCATTAGTCAAATCTCTCAGCGATGGGGTACATTGGTGTGCTGCTCGTTTAGTCACAGATGAACCCATCTCACTTTAGTTTCTGTAATTTTAAAGCTGGACTTTCCTGAACAGGAGCTCTCTTCATGGCAGTAATCGCACAACAAAACAATGTGCACAACCATGAATACATTGTACGGTTCAGAAGCAGGAGCAGGTCATCTCATACCAGAACCAGTTTGTGAATTGTGTCTTTTTTACCAAATCATTTTCTCTACACTCATGAGGTAAAATAAGTGTATTTACAACTCATCCTCAGGATTTACCCTGCATAGACTAAATGTTTCCACTGAATCTGTTCTGCCTCATTTTGTCCTCATTCCAAAGTATATTGACAACGTTTGTGTTACTTTGACTCAAATGTGTCCTCTAACATTCACCCACTCTGGAAACGCGCGCTGTTTGGCTGCCAGCAAAGTAAAAATATTTCAAAGTAGTTTGTTTTACATTAGGCAAAATTTCAGTCACATTTTTAAAGGACAAAGCTAATTTATTTATTTATATGGTTGAGTTTAAACTATAAATGCACTCAATTCAACTTTTCACCAATCAGAAAGCAAAACTAAGCATTATTTGTTCTTATTCCCGATTTTTACTTAAATCTTGTTCCTCTCACTGTTATCATTTAATTTTTTTATATACATATATGTAAAATCTCCGTGGCTAACCTTATTTTGTTCATTTATTTCTTGTACTTTTCTCATTCAGTAAAAACTAAGATTGAACAGAAGAAAATAAAAAAAAACACCACAGGTCACAAACGTTCACCTATTTTCTCACAGTTTGAGTCACCAACTAGTCTCCGCAGCCCAGTGAGAAACTGGATTCAGGTGTTTCGGAACCGCCTAGTTGTAAAGACTCGGATGGTTCTAAGGATTGTTCTTCTCTCCATGGAGCAACTGGAAAGATATTTACCTCGTTACTTATTCAACTACAATAACGAAGGACTTCACGTTCGGCGCAGTGCGTTTTAGTTCTCGAGTTTAACTTTTAGTTTGAAGGACCGTTTCAGAAAATGGAGTTATGGAACAGATCAGTCTTTGTGCTGTTCAAGGAAGAGCTTGTCATCTCAGACGGCGGCGACCGTTGGGTAGCTTTTACTTCAGCAAGACGTTATAGGTTTTGGCGCTGAGTGTGTATTTGTTTTGTAGCGTTTATGAAGTGAGATGGAGGAAGAAGGGTGACACTTTCTCTTGCTAACACTTGTTAAAATCAAATAAAACAAACTTCATTAATGATTAGTTTTCTTTCTTAAAAGCATAAGAAAAGTAAGGTAAACATTAGTCAGACTGTAGCTGACTCTGTGTCCAAGGACAGTGAATGTGTGAAAACCACCAGACATTATTGAGGTAACTTTAAAGAAACAGGTTCTGGTGAGTCTGGAAGATGACCCAAGGGTCAGGGGTCATAGTTAGAGGAGTCCAGCTTCACATTACACTTTTCTTAGCGGGTCGATGTTTGTTTACCTTCTGACTGTATGCTCCTTACGAGTCCTTGTGGGACTCAGAAAGCCCCTACTCTGAAGCAGGAGCTACAAAACACCAGATAAATGGAGGTATAGACTGTGGACCAGACCCCCACAGTCCAAACAGACTGTCCCTTTCATGTTCGGTCATATCTGTTGACAAGGTGGTAGAAGCCCAAAAAACTATACCCTCATCACTCGGTGCCTGCACCATGACACACCACACCTCTTCTGTGTCCTCCCTTTGCCCCACCTTCCATCCAAGTCTGGCAGCCCCCCCCCCCACCACCACCACCACCACCACCATACAATTCATCGTTGTAGAAGATGGATGTGTCTTTAAAGCAGAGATGGATTGTGGATATCAGAGTTATAGTGCCATTCATCACGGCAGGTATTATTCAGATGAGCAGGACTAAAAGCAAAGGAGGTGGGACTCTGTGCTCATTGGGGGGGGGGGGGGGGGGTCGCATGGGTATTGGAGGTGAATGTGTATTTGGGTGACATTTCTAAGTAAAACATAAAAAGAGTTCACTCTCGTGTTCCTGGTTTTAGTTTTGTAAGTTCGCCCTGCCTGGGAACTCCTGCATGTTGGCATCGGCCAAAGTAGGGGAGTCGAGTTGGGACCATAAAGTCCCAGGTTCAATCCCCAGTCATTCCCACATGTTGTGGTGTCTCTGAGCAAGAGACCTTTTTTTTTTTAAATTTTCATTTACCCTTTATTTATCCAGGTAGCCTCATTGAGCTGCTAGAACTCATTTTCAAGAGAGACCTGTTTAGGGAGCAGATGGTGGGGGTTAAGGGCCTTGCTCAGGGGCCCAGAGTGGGGCCAATGAGGGTGGAAGCAGGTGTGGGTGTTTCACCTTTTCTACCCACATTTTGATGTTGATGGTACCGGGAGTTGAACCTGCCACTTTCCGATCACAGGCCCATCTTCTCTAACCTCTGCACCACCTACTCCCAATTGCTCCCTGGGTGCTTACATAGCTGCCCACTGCTCCACCTGAATGTACAGTATCTCAGGTGTGATGGGTTAAATGCAGAGAACTACTTTCATCATTGTATGTGATGACAACACATAGCACTTATTATTATTATTATTATTATTATTATTATTATTATTATTATTATTATTATTATTATTATTATTA
>NC_056502.1:32761983-32771727 GCF_014905685.2 Nematolebias whitei | reverse complement strand
TATTATTATTATTATTATTATTATTATTATTATTATTATTATTATTACTCAACTCTGTGTGTTTGTATTGATGTTCTCCTTCATATTATATTCTCATCAGACACTGATTTATGGCTTCATTAGAATTGTGGCGATTCCGTCTTGTTGGTGTTCTTCTTTCGGCCGGGTCACCCCCCCCCCCCCCCACACACACACACACAAGTGGTCGGTCGACCACTCTCCGCTGAAGGACTTCTCTGTCAGACACGTTCTAAAGTCAGTTTCTGTTCTGTGTCTCGTTGTTTTAAATGATCCATCGTTGAGTCCTGGGAGTTGAAGTGCAGCGGCGGTTGTGGAGGAGCCTTCCCGCCCCCCAGGCAGCCCCGCTCGCCCTAAAGCACTCCTCATTGTGTGTGCGTCTTCTTTTATGGTGCTGTCCGTTTGAGAGGGCTGCACTCCAGTCTGCATTCATGGAGGAGCAGCCAGCGGAGCAGGACCAACACCTCTGGTTGTAAACAGTTTGCAAAGAATCATCAGTTCGCTCCAAACTTTCCTCTTTCTGCCTGAAACAATTCTTTCTCGTGTCGCGACGAAAAGAGCCTTAAAGATTTTACTTCCACTCTTTTACCTCCCTCCCTCCATCACCGTCACTATTATCAGGAGTCAAGTCATGCAGAAATGTAAAAAATAAGGTAATCACACTTTGTGCTGGTGCTTTTGTCGTCAGCCCGTGATGGAAATGGGTCTAAATATGAGATTAGAACCTGCCGGTGACTGATGCTATTAGGCAGATATGCCGTAGACTTCGCTATCTTCCATGAAGGATTAGTGCAAATTATACCAGAAGACGGGCTTGATTTCTCCTCTGCCTGGCTGGGTGTGGGCATCTGAGGCACTCTAAGTTGACAGCGTCTGTCTCTGCTTAGTTCTCTCAGACAGGTTGTGTGACAGCTGATGCCAGCCGAGGGCTTAAAAAGTGTGTGTGTGTGTCGGATGGTGTTTGGTCTGTGTGTGTGAGCGGCAGACTTTTAAACTGACAGGCGAGTGCGTTTGAATGCTCGTCAATGAGTTCTATTTATTTTTTGGTCAGAAAACAGGTTTCCTTTGAGGGGGGTGGGTGGGGTGATAATTGGGAAAGGCTCATATTAAACGTTCTGTACGTTGTTGCGTTGTGTTGAATTATTAAGCTGTGGTTGTTGGGTTATTTAAAGCTGGTCATCTTTAAATGCGTTTAGCGGCCTACCGTTTGAGCTGCCATGTTTGCGTAGCTGCAAGAAGGTGGCCGAACAGCTCCTTCACCTCTCAGGAATGTTTGAGGCGACATGCAAATGCTGCTCGTTTTAGCCCGGCCGTCTCCTTCTCTGTACGCTGATTTAAGAGGGGTGGCATGTCCTTTAAATGGTGCGGGGGGTTAAAGTCTGAAGCCTTGTTTTTTCTCCTCTGGTGAGAATAAAGGCTAGCTGCACTTCTAAAGATGGACGCGTTGTTTCTGTCTGGTTAAACGTCGACCAAAGAGTCAACAAAGACTGAACTTCCTGCTTTGAGTTGCACAAAGCCTGACTCGAGCTCCGTGAGGTCGTTTCAGGTTAAACCTGCCGTGAGTTACGTTATTCATCTGAGAGAGAAGAGCTTTCTGAATCCCAAAGCACTGAAGTGTGAGCTTCCCCTTTTAGAGCGTTTTGTTGTATTTTTCTTCAACTTTAAATCCAAGCCACCTTAAATATAGATGGAAAAAACAAAACAAAGATTTAACGCCTTAAGAGTAACGTTCTTCACTGTACCCCCCTCTTTCTGGCGCTGAGCTGTAAGATTCCTGCTCCTTCCTCCCACTCATCACAGCCCTCTCTTGTCCTTTCTCCTCCTCGGTTTGTCCTGATGTACGGCGGGGAGCGGCGCTTTGCTGCGTCAGCAGGACGGTAACTGGTCAAACTGTAAACTGACTCACATGCGTCTGGAGAAGATAAAGTGCACACTGTTAGGACTGCCTGCCTCTAATGGCAGCCTGACAGTATGTGTGTGTGTGTGTGTGTGCCGCTGATTGCCCCTGCTTTACTGGTGTATGAGGTTTTTGTCCCTCGCCACGGAGAGAAGAGGGAGAATTGGAAATGTGCTCCGTCCGTGCATGTTGTGAGCATGATAACTTGAAAGTGTGAATAAGTGAGGTACTGGCTTCCATTTTTGTGTGGCTGCAAAGGTCACTATGAAAAATTTGGTTGCCCTCTCAATCTCCAAGATGGCCCCTGCTATATATATATACAATCGTCCCTCAATTATCACGGGGTTACGTTCCATACACCACGGTGATAGGTGAAAAACCAGGAAGTAGGAACATTATATTTATTTTAGTATTTATATATATATTAAGGCTTTATAAATCCTTCCCACACTCCTGCAATGTTCTTAACTCTTAAACCTACGTAATTTTAACAACATACGTATACATATATATAGTATATATAGTACTGTACTGTACTGCAAAATTTTACTCACCTGCTCTGCAGAACAGCAGCTTGGTTCCAGTTCTGCAGACCTACCCTGCAGCGATGAAGCCCACCACCCTGTCCAGGTTGATGTGCATGTGGGTAATTGAGCTTCAGGAAATATCCTGATGCATGCTCAATAATCCAGGTAGAAAAATCTAAAGAAGTTAAGTCTGGTCCTCTGGACATTCAAAAAACGGGAACAGAAAAAAAATAGAAACGTTTCGTCTCTCATCCGAGAGACTTCCTCAGTCTGAGGTGCTGTATTCAGCTCAGTCTCTTAAATAGCACCTTCTCAGAGTGGATCAACCAGTTTGCTGCTGACAACCAAAACCAGCTGCTCACATGCCCAAGAAGGACCATCATCCTAACAATGGATCATTAGCACACTGATGGCTGTTTACTGTTCACAGAGGGCTGAGTGATACTAGCAATCACAGCATTGTAAGAGGGGGACAATTGAACCCGGAGGACTCCACCCCTGTTTAATGATGGACGATTTCTTTTCACAAAGATGGCCTCCTTTACTCCTCTCTCAAACCATCGTTCCTCTCTGTCCAGGATGTGAACATCTTCATCCCTGAAAGAGTGACCTCTTCAGGAAGTTTCAGGATTATTTGAGACTTTCCTGCCAGTTCTGTGAGTTTAACAGATAGATCGTTAATTCTGACTTGGCGTTGCAAAACTTTCCCTCCATTTGGCAGAAAGCAGCAGCCAGAAGCACTGTTGGCTTCTGGGTAGTGTAGTTCTTTTGACCTGCGTTACAGTGTAAGCTTATTGAAAGAAAACTACAAAATGATCAACGTATTTTTTTGTTTTTGTTAACTTTTTATCCTGTTCCAATCACGTGAGTAATATTTAAGTTGACACTCGTGTGTCGTGTACAATCTTATGGTGAAAAACTGCAAAAGAGCGAGTCCATGAAATAGCGAGGGACTACTGTATATGTAAACTGACCACCCTATCATTTGAGAAAACTATGCTTTCTAGTTTTTATATTGTTTAAGAGGATAGTGAGTTTCTTTCGGCTGCTTCCTTCTCCAGGGGTTGCCACAGCGAGCAAACTTGCCTGAATGATTTGGCAACTGTTTTATATCTGCTGCCCTTCCTGATCCAAACTGGGCTCAAACCTGCAACCTCAGTATTTCAAGACCGCGGCACTGACCACCAAGCTACTGCAACCCCTTATTGCTTAAAAGTGCAGCTTCCTCAAATAATTGGAGCAGCTGTAGATTAGTCTGGTAACCAAGGCCACAACTGGCCACCGCCTGGATCCACCGTTGTGTCTGGTGGTGGATAAACTCGCTCCCTTCACTCGTCAGGATCTATCACTCTGCGCTGCCTTTGATGAACAAAAAAATGTAAACCTCCCTCTGTTCTCCAGTGTAACTCCTCCCTACTTGAATATACCGCACCAAAAACATTTAGGTTTACTTGCAGTTCAATTCCAGTCCAGAAAAACACTCGTTTCAAGAACTGCAAACATTCACTGTTCAAATCCCTCAGCGACGGGGAACATCGGTGTACTGCTTGTTTAAGTAAGAAAGCAGTCTAAAGAGCTCTAGATGTATTTTTATGTTTCTGAAAGTGAAGTTCTGACTCTACACTCTTTGACTGATCAGTCCGAGGCCCAGTTCACTGCTGCCAACACGGGACTTGATGTTTCTCTATTTATTTCCACGACCGGTGAGTTTTCCCCATATAAAGACCGTCTATGTCTGACCGTGTCATCGCGTGATGGATTGCATAGTCCTCTTCTCTCAGGAAGAAAAAGAGGGGGGGTGAAGAAGAAGGAGGTAAAGAATGAGTGGGAGAGGGAGAACAGCAGTGAAGGACATGGCAGCTTAGCGCTGGCCAAAAAGACTGTGCCGAACACCTGCTCCTGTCTCCAACGCCCCTTCAACCTCCTCATTACCTGTCAATCTATCACAAGGCAGCCAGATCAAATGTCTTCAGCAGCCAGGACTCGCACGGAGAGGGAGAGGGGGAGGGGGCGGCAGTGAAAGACAGAGGGGACAGATTGCACGTCTGGTAGAGCTGAAAATGAAGACGTAAAGAGAGCATCTGTGCATGGATATCAAAGATTTGTTGGTGACTTGAAGTAAACTTTGTTCAGGGTGCAGTTATCTAAAATATGGTGTGTGTGTGTGTGTGTGTGTGTGTGTGTGGGGGGGGGGGGGGGGGTGATATAAAACAAGTGACATATCAGCTGGTTATGGCATTTTGTCATCTAAAGAATCAGAAAATCAACTAATAATTTATTTGGCACTACAAAGAAAGAGAAAACATGTTCTGGGGTCCAGACCCAAACGAAGTCTCATCTGGTCCCTGATTGGTTGTTGAAGTACCTGTGACATCACATTTTTTCAAACCTGAGCATCTTTTCTTTCATTGTCGATAAAATATTTTAAGCTGTGCAGCTTTTCCAGAGACTACGGTACTTTTCTTTGTCCTGGTCCACAGTTGGACTTTTCCTCCTGTTTCACACAGAAACCGTGTCCCTCGTGCACGACGGCTCAGAGGTTAGCACTGTTGCCTCATAGCACGAAGGTCCTGGGTTCAATCCCTGGCTGGACCTGAGGTCTTTCTGTGTGGAGTTTGCATGTTCTTCTCATGCTTGCGTGGGTTTTCTCCGGGTCCTCCAGTTTCCTCCCACAGACCAAAAACATCCATGTTAGGCTGCCTTCAGGCCCAGGCCTCGCTTGCTGTGATCTCAATGGGATCTGCCTGGTTAAATAAATGTTAATAAATAAAAAAGGAGCCAAAAGAAGGACTTGGAATACCCTCCATATGTCTGTGAATGTTGTGAGATTGACAACTTAAAAACTAAGTGAGGTGCCAACTTCCATTTTGGTGTGTGTCTTCATCTGAGTAAGAAAGTTTCCTTTCGAAAATGTGGAAACCCACTTCAGGATCCAAGATGGCCACCACCGTACACAAATGTAAACTGGCAACCCCATTAGTTTTTGAAGAAACTACGCTTTCTAGTTATTATATTGCAAGAATAGTTTCCTCATGACTGAGGTGGCCGAATATTATTCTGTGGTGGTCAAGGCCACCATTGGCCACCCTCTGGCTCCACCTCTGCACCTGGTTGTAGATAAAATGGCTCCCTTTGCTCAGGATCCGTCACTGCGCTGCCTCGAACAAAACATTCCTGTGTTCATCTTCACAGTGTAACTCCATTTGATCATCTTGCATCAACAACATCAAGGGTCACTGTTCCCTGTTCAGTTCCAGACCAGAAAAAACATTCATGTCCACAACTACAAACATTCACTAATCAAGTCCATCAAGTACTGCTTGTTTTATATTAATTAGTTTGTTGTATAGTTTCATAAATGGACCTTTACTTCAAATGTTTTCTTCAGACGGACGTCACTGAGTTTCCATTGGGGACGACTGTTCTAGTGTAAAGTTAAAAATGTTTATTTGGCAAAAGTTTGGAACTACAGTCCAGTTCTGATGTCATGAAGACACTCGTCCTACAACACCCCTGGCTGTGGTGAACTCCATTAAAAACTCAAATGCAGACTTGTCAGACTAATTTACAATTAAATAATTGACTAAATTAACCCTGATCTGTCTGGGTTCTTGTTTTATTCGATTTTTGGCCTGGTATAGAAGGATTTTGGCCAAACCAGGGTTAAACGCAGAAGGACCTTGTGGACGGTACCTCTGATACGCATGGATCCTTTCGTTAACGCTTTGGCTCTTCTCTGTGAAAAGATGTCTTTGACAGAAAAGTAGACGCTCGGTCTGTAGTTCCACAGATACGAGTCGCGCGTCTGTAAGTGTGTTAATACATGCTAATACGCAGTCAATGCTAAGCGTGCGCACTTTAAAAAAGGTAGATGAATTTGAGCTCATCAGAGTCCATTAGTGCACACATGACAAGTCCAGCCCTCCGGTTCTGATCCCTTTCTGTCCTCGCTCTCCTTCCCAGGCGCTCCCAGTCCTCGCTCGCCTTTAGTTTGTGAGCGGCTGTGATTTACGGTAATTATCCATCCTAGGGTCATCTATCAGGCTCGCTGTTGCTAGGAGATGGAAGCAGCTGCTGCTGGCTGTTGTCTCGTCAGGGACGGCACATGTGTGTGTGTTTGTACACGCCTGTGTCGTGTGTTTCCTGGGTGTGAGGTCGTTGCGTTGAGGCGTGTGTTTGTTGGCGTGGTGCGCGCGAGCGCGTCGGGGTAAAACGGTCTGTCTTTATGTAGGGGGCTTAAAAGCACAGGTGGTGGAGGCAAGGAAGGAGCTGGATGGAGGTAAGGATTAGAGGAAGGAGGCGGGCTTTCAGGAGGGGGCGGGGTTAGAGGTTGAAAGAGGCCAGGTGGAGTGTGTTAAAAGGCACAGGTGTGTGGTGATGGACAGGGGAGCTGGATGATCAATTTATCCAAGCAGATGGAGAAGTTGTAGCTTTCAGTGGTACCTGGGGTGGGGGTGGGGGTGGGGTGGGGGGGATTCTACTGGCAGCAGATCGTCCACAGATGGGTGCTGGTTCAGATCCCCGCTGAGGGGCCTGTTGCTCCTCATTTTTCATTGTAATCCACCATTGTGTCGACGCTGGTTCAGGTTTCATGTTTTACACAAACTGTGTGTGCTGGGACACACACCCACACACACACACACACACATGCGCGCACACACACACAAAGTGAAAGGTCGACTGGTAACACGAAGATCTGAATGGTTTGTTCTCAGTTAGAAGGAGCCAACAAGTTTTCACGACAAGCAGCCAAGTTTTTTAAAAATAAACTTTTTATTCAAGTAAATAAATCTGGTGTCAAACCAGCACCAGAAAAATAAATCAACTTTACGATGGTGGTGAAGGTCCTGCCCACCACTCCCAGCATGCTTCAGCTAAAGTGGAATTTATTTTGATCATGTGAGCAGACCAAACACCAACGTTGAACTGGGTAAAGAAACCAAAATAAAAGAACAAAGTTCAAACCGCTGCCTTTGGAGTCACCATGGGAACCACACACCAGCGTCTGTCACTCCCCGACAGCCCTTTAAATAGGAGAAGCAGACAGAAACTCAGAGTAGAATGTAAGCCTCAGACAAGCAGCTGTCGGTGAGTTGTAAGAAGCAGCAGCTGGTTTACACCCAGATGTTTCTGCTGTTTTATGTAACAGATATGACGAGCTAAAAAGAACCCTCACGTCCATGTTTGAGGAGCAAACCTTCATTTGAGCTCTGATAAATGAGTCTATAGACACTTTGGTGGGAACTTTGTGCATGCTGGTGGATTTAGAAGAAAACTAGAAGCCCTATAGCAGTAAGAGAGACACATGGGGTGAAAGAAGAGAAATACTTGAAGTTCAACCCGTATAAGAACTATGAAGTTTGTATTCATAAGAGAGTACACAAAACTTAAGTTCAGCCGACTCAGTGCATGCGATACTGCAAGATTTGGTATCAGTCTGATACCAAGTAACTAAGAGCCAGTATTACTGATAGTAATACAGGTATCAATACTTTGGATGCATCATATCGCTAAATCTGAATTAAATTTTACAACCTTTAGGTTTTTCCCCCATTGTATTATTAAATAAATTACAGCCCAGACTTAAAGTTTATGGGTAAATAGACACTTGATACTCACTGATGTTTTGTTCCACAACACAGAGCTCCTCCTCCACTTCGTGCTGCAGTCGGCCCAACTAAGCCTCGAACCACACGACTGTACAGCATCAAAGCTCATACACAGACAGCCATGGAAAACCAGCAAAACCACAGCAGCCCATACTGAAAACCTGAAACTAAGGTATCAGTACTGCTCCACTGATGTCACTCGATCTCGATCATTACGGCGTTCTCGATAATATCTACATCAGATCGATCTGCCCACGTCCTCACACGTAAACTAAACATCAAATCATCGAACTTTGTGTTTGCGTGCAAAACAAATCAAAATGGCAGCTCCGTCACACAAAGCCCAACTTTACACGACTCGTTAAAATTTGAATGATGTTTCTGCTGGGACTCGCACTGAGCTGCAGAACTCCCAACGACCCCGTTGTTATGAACGCAGAATGATTATTTTACAGTTCTTGCTAAATTAGTATTTATTTACAAGAATCTTTTTCCACAAGAGTTTCTCCTCTGCAGCAGCAGATGAAGCACATCTATCACAGCTCGTACCAACATTAAAACTATTCTGACCTCAGGAGCCTGACTGATCCTGGCTACGCGTTCGCTCGGCTGCAGGTCTACAGAAGTCCCGTTGACAGATCTGGTCCTTGGGTCCACGTGAGCCTCAGCGACTGTAAACACAACCTCCACTCGCCTCTCCGAACCGACCTAATTAGCGCCGGTTAGCATTTGTCATTGCGTCTAGGGGTGAAGATTAAGAACACCTCTCAATTAATCTGCAATCAGCCTGTTTGTTAATTAGCTCACCCGTTCTAAGTGGCCTTCGGGGCTCTCGTGTAATTAGCTAAGCTGCCAAGGAGCTGTCCTGCGTGTTGACATTGACCTAAAACGTACGCACGCGAAAACAACGTGCGCACACGGTTCGCGCCACATCTCCAATCATGGTCAAGTGGGACGAGAACACCTGTAAAGTGCGCACAGAGCTCGGCCGTGTTTCCATATTCGTACGTCGCCGCGCCGATCATCCCTCCTGCCACTGCACCGTAAACCTGCGTCCACAGATAACGGCGCGCAGGAGAACCTCGGGGTGCAACCACACCCCCTCCACAACGAACAGCTTCTCCATAGCTGTGTCGAAGTCCCTTTCTCTCTCTCTCTTTTTTTGTAAATTCTTTTATTTCCTCGCTCGCTTCAAAGCCGTTTGTTTACTCTGCTGCCTCCTGACACTGTCTGCGGTAATTAAAGGAGCGCTCTGAAATTTATGGTTTAATTATACCGGCCTTGTTATGTAGAGAGGACCAGGATAAGGTGATATGCTCAATAAAAATAAATAAATTCCATACGGGTTTATTGTACCCCCCCCCCCCCTTATTTTCTTCTTTCGGCTGCTCATGTGTGTGTGTTTGTGTGCACTGGTGTATGCAGATGTGTGTGTTTGTGTGCACTGGTGTATGCAGATGTGTGTGCTTGCAGGACAGCTGCAGCTCAGCATGTGAGAGCGAGATTACAAAAATAAATAGATGAATTGCAATCGATCGCCGCTGGTTCACCGTATTGATCGGCGAGCACGTTAAAGCCCGCCGTACTCCGTGAAGTGGGTCGGTCAGTGTGAGGCCCCCCACCCGCCCCCGCCTCTCCTGGACCCCCCACTCCACTTAACACATGCTCATACTGTATACTGCATCATTCTCCC
>NC_056502.1:32760692-32761973 GCF_014905685.2 Nematolebias whitei | reverse complement strand
AAAACAGCACCTTTCACCCTCACTCTCTCCTGCTCACACACACACACACACACACACACACACACAGAGGTACGTCTTCCTACACGTGTCCAGGCCCAGTCAAATGGACAAATACTCCCGTCCAGAACCTTCCGGTTCATCCATATATTTACTCTAAAGGTCATGAAGAAGAGTCCGACGACCGGTCTCATGCTTGAAACGCTTCACACCCGTTCACCTGGGAGCTCTTTAGCTGCTACATGAGCTAAAACCCGTCAAACCTCTCCATCGAAAACGGGTCCGATTCATTTTATCTGTGCATCTCTGACCTTCAGGTTCTGGTTTCACTGAAGAACCATAATTAAAAACATGCAAAGTAAAAGTTCTTATTGTTTCTGGTTGAGGTGAAAATTTATTTTTATAATTTTTTAAAAATACATTTTAAACATAAAAAAGCTAGTTTTCATTAAACAAACGTTTTTCTCAATGCAAACTAAATGTAATCAGTTTAACGCAGTTCTTAAAAGATAAATCTCTGATTTACGCAGGCGTGTTTGATTACAAACCAAACAAATCATGACCAACTGTAGCTCCATACTCAAAAAAACTGTTGTTCATTCATTTATTTTGTCGTCTGATAGGATCTAAGGGCTGAAGTTTATTGTGTCACTAGTTTAAAACTTTAGTAACTTTAATTTTAAATACCTTACAGATGTTAGAAAAAACCAACTCCGACTTCTCGTCTCTTTGACACAAGTAGCGCTTGACAACTTGATTTACTCGTCCTGTTTTTAATAGCTGTTTTGGAACATTTTGCTACTTTTTTTTTTTTTTTGAGTCATCCTTATTATTATTATTACTGACGTCATTTTTCTGCTTTCAGATCTTTTTAAATCACTTCTAGCTGTACGGCTCTGCTGTGCAGCGTTTGTAGTTTGTAAAGTGCCACTTAATGTAAATAAAACTGACTGCAGCTCTTAGCCATGATGCGTTCGCTGTAACTCTGAAATAAAGGGATTTTTAAGTGTCAGATCAGCTGGTCGGTGTGTATTTCTCATAAGAAACGAGGCAGAAAACTCTCTCGGATACTGGTTTCCTGATACTGGGATAAATGTATCCAAACTGGGGACATCTTGTACTTGTGCTCTCAGTTAGTTTCACGGTGAAACAGGAAATGACATCACGTATGAAGGTGGTGTCAGGTGGTGAAGTCTCAGGATGTTTTCACGAGTCTTTGAGGCTACTCTGAAATGCACAGAGGTTTTCTTCTTGTTTCTAACTGGTGTGATCAGCAGAGGTTTT
>NC_056502.1:32731336-32760682 GCF_014905685.2 Nematolebias whitei | reverse complement strand
CAGAGGTTTTCTTCTTGTTTCTAACTGGTGTGATCAGCAGAGGTTTTGCTGACACTCGGATGCTAACAGAGCTAAACCCGAACCCACCAGAACAGGACGGCTGCCAGTCTCCGCTGCCTGCCACTTGTAGCGCCGCACGTCTGAAGAATAACTCGTCCTGCCTGCCTCTGTCCGCCCGGCTCAGTGCAAGCTGGGGCTGTTTTGAAATGGGGGGGCAGGTGGGGGTGTAGATGTGGGCGGGAAATAAATTGGTACAGCGAGTTGGGCTGCTGCAGCAATTTAAGGCCCTGTAGGTGCTGCCTGGGCCATATGCTCCCATTATTCTGCTTGGGAGGGGCCTGTGTGGAGGCGTGGAGGTTGAAGAGTGGGGGGATGGGGGGGGTTGGGGTGGAGAAAGGTAGCTGAAAAATTTTATGGCAAGCTGTCCTATCAAACAGGAGTGTTGAAGAGGAGTAAATGATAGTGTTTGTCCTCCATCCATCCATTTTCTTTTACCCGCTTCTTCCATTTTGGGTCACGGGGGTCACCGGTGCCCATGTCCAGCAATCACTGTGCGAGGGGCGGGGTACACCCTGGACGGGTCGCAAGTCCATCAAAGGGACACATAGAGACAAACGAGACAAACAACCATTCACTCTCTGACTCACACCTAGGGACAATTTAGAGTTACCAATCAGCCTAACATGCATGTTTTTGGTCTGTGGGAGGAAACCGGAGTACCCGGAGAAAACCCACGCATTCACGGAGAGAACATGCAAACTCCACCCAGAAAGGCCCCTGCACCGGGATTTGAACCAGGGACCTGCTCGCTGAGAGGCAGCAGCTCTACCAGTTGCGCCACCGTGCTGCGTGTTTGTCCTCCTTCATCTGTAATTCACCTCGTCTGGTTTGATTCTCAGATATGCCATTCTCCAAAGGAGCCCAATGTGTCCACACCTGGGGGGGGGGGGGGGGGACCTAACAACGTTTCAATGGCACCCCTCAATGTGAATGTTTTTGTCTCGTTGATATTCCTGTTTTGAAATAGGTTTCCACAAATCTGTGGCTGAATTATGGTCTTACAGGGATTTCACTGGATCTCAGCAACAGACATTATTTAATAAACACTTCAGCTGGACAAACCAGACCGTGAAAATACTGAAGGCTGTTTAGTTTTATAATTTTTTTTTTTAAATCATTGACACAGAGTTCACTTTTTTTTTATGCTGCAATGAGTTCTGGGTAAATAATGTAGACAGGTTGGTTCGGTGCGGGCTCCGTTCAACTTGAATGTTAGTTTTGGACAGAGCTCATGTATACATAGTGTTAGTTTTTGAGCTAATGCTATTAGCTTGATGGCTAATGAGTTAAACATCACAAGTTGATCACGTTTGATCTTTTGACCCATATATTGTGCATATAGACTAATACGAAATATACTTTTATTGTCACGTTATAACTTTTTAGCCATGTCTCCTTGTGTTTTAGTCTCCACTACAACCGGTGTATGTCATCGCCCCAGAATTTGGATTTCAGACCAGGTTATTCTACTGAAATGGCAAACAGCTGTTTAATTGAAAATTTAAGTAAGTCCCTGGATAAGGGTAATGTGATGGGTGCTGTATTTATTGACCTTTAAAAGGCATTTGATATGGTTAACCATACTTTGCTTTTATCTAAAATGTCAGAATTTAATTTTTCAGTTGAGGCAATAAGCTGGTTTACATCTTATCTTCAGCCTAGAGCTCAGTGTGTTAAATTAGATCAAGACATATATGGATTTTTTAACTTAAAAAAGGGCATTCCACAAGGCTCGATACTCGGCCCTTTGCTGTTTAGTCTCTTCATAAATGACTTGCCTCTGCACTGCTCAGGTGTCAGCTGTCAACTTTATGCAGATGATGCAATTCTTTATGCACTCGCTAAGTCACCAGAATAAGCTGCAGAGGTATTTTCCAACTGTATGTCTGACATCCAACAGTGGCTCATCCAAAATCAGCTAGTTCTGAATCTATCAAAAACGGTCTCCATGTGTTTCTCAATAAGAAAACTTGATTTAAAAGAAAATTTAAATGTTAATTTACAAAATTAAAAAAATCACTCTGTTGCAGAATTTAAATACCTTGGCTTGGTGGTAGATCCTCAACTTAAATTTGATAAACATTTAAAGACAATTTCAAAAACAATACAAAGTAATATTAATTGTTTGAAACTAATTAGAAACTATATACCAAGTCAGGCAGCCCTACTATATATGCATTCTGTGATTTTTTTTGTTTGTCACATAGCATATTGCATACCTCTCCAACTGCAACCAAACACATTGGCTCTTTATACAATCGGGCCATAAAAAATCATGGGTAAAAAGCCAATCCGCTATCACCACTGTACCATTATTAAGAAATATAACCTAATGAGCTTTGATAGCTTTAGTAGTTTTGTTTTCTTAAACTGTTCCATAAATGCATCAATCGTGTAGCACCTGAGCCATTACTTACATTTGTTGAGAGACAGAACAGCAACGGAGTCACTAGAAGTTCCACAGATCATGACAGTAAAAAACATTCTGCAGGACACGTTTGGGACAGACAGCTTCTTTATTCAGAGCTGTAAGCTGTGGAGCTCATTACCAGCTGATCTTAAGACCATAACTGACTTTAAAATATTCACTTCAAGGCTTAAGAATTGGCACAAGATGAACCAGAATTGTACTAATTTTTAAATAGTGTAATTGTTTTAACTCAATCGTTTTAAAGACATTGTTTTTTATTCCTTTTTTTAAATCATTTTAATTGTTTTTTACTGTTGATCTCAACTGTTAATTTAACCAACTGTTTAAGGTCCATCTAGGGACGGGTGTTGCGAATTAGCTTTGGCTGTATACACTGTGATGATTGTTTCGATCTGTTTCTTGTATCTGTCCCTATCAAATACACAATAAATAAAATAAATAAATGCATTGCACTGGTAAAATAATGGCAGCCTCCATAAGTGAAAAGTATCATAAACGTATATAGTCCTTTAAATAATTAGGAGTTTCCACACGTCACAAACAACTTTTAGTTGAATGTCAAAAAACATGTTAAGGCCAACATGTGCAAATACACAGAGATGCCTTTAAAACAATAAACGTCTCCTTTTCTCAGAATTTGTATGTTGAGTCTAAAACACCCTCTTTGCTGCAGATGCCTCGTATTTATCCTTTTAGAAAACAGACCCTCACTCAGCTTAGCCTCATATATCCTCCTCCCTTTTGTTTCACCCCATCTATTCCTTCTTTCCTCCTATCTGTTCCCCCTCTTGTCAAGCCGAGGCCTGTGTTTCTTGATCAGGGCATTGCTCTCATGTTAGCCGCTTCGCGGGAAGCACATCCCAGCATTCCCTGTGACACGCCGGCAGCAGCATTACCATAATTGGCTTTTCTACATGACGGGACAGAGGAAATAATAATGTCATTTTATTTAGAGCCCTCTTGTCCCAGCCCGAGAGCTATCACCTCCCCCCCTCATGCCTCTCTCCTCCTCTCTGCACCATGCACTGACGTACACCCCCTTCCTCCTCCGTCTCATCTCGCCCTCCGCCTGTGCAGGACGCGAGTCTCGTTCTGCCACAGCGTGTAGGTCAAGCGATGGCTTTTTGATCAGCTCCTGTCCAAAGCCATCAGGGTTGAGAGGCACGTAATGGAGAGCAGGGTGACAAACAGAATCTGGGGAAGGAATAAGACTGCCAAGTTTCCTATTAGGGGGCCAGCCTAAACGGCCTCTGCCCACCCGCACCCGCCACCCACCGTCCTCACCCACGAACCCATTCCTGCACTGCCTAAATCACATGAGTGAAGGGGTGCGTGATTGGACATTAGTGCTGCAAATGACTGCCGTGATTGCCCCCTCTTCCCAAACCCACATCAAATAAAGAAATGTGTGTAAATAAATAGAAGGAGGGGTGTCGGAGAAATGGGGCTGGTGGTGAGGGGGAAGCTGAACGGATCCATTCCCATCTTTTTCCTTTCCCTCTCTCGTCTCATCGCCTCGCTTTCTTCTTATCTGGTGTGTTTGGCTTTGACAGCGGCCAAATGGTGAAGCTCCTCGGGCCTGACAGAGACTTGTATTGATTTAACAACCGGCAGAATCTCCGCTAAGAAAAGAGGGAGAGAGCACGAAAAGTACGGGAAGGCTGATGGGGGAGATGGCAAAGTTTTGAAAGGAAGCGACAAGTTTCTTTTTTGTTCGTTGCCAAAACGCTGACGTGTCCACTGGTTGTTTTTCATCTGGTGTGTTTACAGAAATGTAATATCATCGCATGCAAAGGGGAAATGTTTCAGAAGTGAACGGTGCATCGAAAAGGCGGAAATACACTCATGCACTGTTGCTAAATAAAAATTAAACATTCATTAGTTTTTAAAGTTAAATCATCTAAAAGACTTCTTCAGTCTTTTGGATAAAATATGAATCGTTTGAACAAGAAGAATCCGTCCAGAGGACCAGACTTAACTTTTTTAGATTTTTCTACCTGGATTATGGAGCATGCATCAGGATGTTCATTACAGTGTTCACCAGGTAGACCATTTCCTGAAACTAACAGGAGCTCTAAACATCTCTCTCCATCCATTCCACGCCATTTTTTGTCTTTTTGAAGTGCCTAATTCTGCTTCCGTGTCACACAGTCATGTGCCCTTTGTCTTACAAAAATATATAAAACTATATAAACGATAGGAACAGGTCACTCACTAAACACTGACATGCATTCATACACAATAAGCTCTAAACTGAAAATTAATCACATTCAAAGAGAGAGCGGGTCATTC
This sequence comes from Nematolebias whitei, assembly GCF_014905685.2. NCBI lineage: Eukaryota > Metazoa > Chordata > Actinopteri > Cyprinodontiformes > Rivulidae > Nematolebias > Nematolebias whitei. The sequence goes on along the minus strand of NC_056502.1, from coordinate 32,755,899 downwards.
CGGGGCGTTGTGGTGTCGCTCTGAAAACTTGTAAACCTAAACTCTGTTACGGAATCCCGTAAAGATACTGTGTTCAGTCTGCGTGGCAAATAATGGTGATAAAATGTCAATGTTCATCAAATGTGGGTGTAGTTTCCTCATTTTAAGGACGGTTTAAAACCACGCTGAAGGTAGATTTAGTTGTTGTCACTGATTTGTAGCAGCTTTACAAGATTATCTTTACCTGCATCTTTCTTTCTGTGTCGTGGGAGTCACTGGTGCCCATGTCCAGCAGTTACTGTGCGAGAGGTGGGGGACACCCTGGACAGGTCTCCAGTCCGTCACAGGGACACATAGAGACAAACGAGACAAACAACCATTCACTCTCTCACTCACACCTAGGGACAATTTAGAGTTACCAATCAGTCTAACATGCATGTTTTTTGCATGGAGAAAACATGCAAATTCCACCCAGAAAGGTCCCGGGCTGGGATTTGAACCAGCAAACTTCTGGCTGAGAGGCAGCAGCTCTACCAACTGAGCCACCGTGCCGCCGATCCTAAATCAAACAAAAATATTAAATTAGTTTACTGAAATGATCAAACCAGATCTCAATATATGTTACTGTTGGTAATTACAAAAAGAAGTACTTTTGTTTAAATCAAATAAAAGTAATAACAATAATAATGTAACTTGTTTCTTTGGGAATCAAACCCATCTCTCCTGTGTAACAGCCATGGAGTCTCACCACTGTCCTAAAGAAGAGTTCATGTAAGCTAATGCTAGCATGAAGTTAATTATCCAGGCTTCAGGTACGCTTCCAACAGGTTAGGGGTACGATGGACCACAGTTAGGATAATGAAGGAGGGGACGTTGTTTGTGAGAGACATAAATGCATCGTTTGCTTATGGTGGATTCAATTTCTGTTTTTTATACTGCTTAAAAATAATTTCCTCAAATTATTGTTTTGAGGGGAACAGTTTGTTTTTTCCAAAACTGGGGTTTGCGTTGCGTCACGTTGTCCTCATTTTGAGGCTTTTAGCTTCTTTTTGGAAGGAATCAAAGTGTTCAAAGAAGTTTTTTTCTTCTCTTGCATGTGTTTCTGTGTTAGCAAAATATTTCATAAGCCAGCAAATGGATTTTAATGAATCTGTCAGAATGTAAATATTAGACGTACATCGACAACTAATCAACTCTTGAAGTGACCTGATTCAAGATGGGCAGCCACAGCTAACTGACTATAGGAAACACAAAATGGCCGCACCTCTGTGACTTATATGTTGAACTTTAACTTGGTGTGGTAGTAGCTGAGAGTCATTCCAACACACACAACAGGTTGCATGAGATCTGGCTGTATCATGCAGAACATTACAGTCAACTCCATCATTTCTCAACGCAGGACAAACTCGGTGTACAATTTTGGCATGAAATGTAGCCGTAGATGCGCCTTCCTTCAAGGGGTTCTGGGTCTTTTTATTTATTTTATTAATTAATTTTTACAGCGAGACCCACATCACATCAAACTCTTCACCCCAGGAGGCTAAACGCTCTCTGCTCATGATCTCAGCGTCTGCTCACACATGTAAAATCAGTAACGACAAAGAAATCAGTAGTCTATATTTGACATAACTCAGAATCAAGGGTGCTTCATGGTACATTAGCTGGGCAGTCCTTCAGGAGCGCTCTAATTTAAATAAGAATAATAATAAATGGGACAGATAAAACACATCCTTGAGTCCTTTTAACGCTCTCATCTGAACTAAAACGAGTAAGTGCAGTCTAAAGACTTACAGCCTTTTTGTAAAACGTGTCGAGTGGCGGCATTACTGCAGCGAGAGCTCTTCATATCCTCCAAAGAGTCTACTACAAACACATTTTGGTGCTTATTTTAAATCAGACTTCTACCTTGTGAGGTTTATACGTAGGGGATCAGTGACACCGAGGTGATGGTTCTTGTTTCCTCGGTGTGTGTAGGCGGTGATCTGGCGTGGCTGGTGCTGGTCTTGATTGCTGCTGCTTGTGACAGTGAGACCGCAGTCCCATTCTGGCCACGCCGCCGCCTGTCTTCTTGATGGCGGCTCGTCCCCGAGCAATAGTGACAGGCGCTTTGGCCCTCGTGCAGACGGCCCTGCTCACAGGCATCACCCGCCCCACGGACCAAACCGCCAGGGACGGCACGCCAGCCTCCTACCCCTTCCCACCCCCTCACCTCCCCACGCTACTGTGTTGCTTGGCGTATGCTCGCCCAGGACGAGGGGAGGGAGCCTAATCTGCCCGCCAGTCAGAAACGTGCACCTTCAAGTTGCTGCGGTGGAGCTGACGTTGAACTGGTGTTTCTCATAATATTTTCTCTCCCTGACGCCACGCGTTTTGGCGGCTGGCGTGAGTTGGCGCGGCGCCTCTGAACAGACGAGGTGATCAGACCTCGCTCCAGCCACGTTTCATCAAAAACACGATACCAAAACCGTCCACGGGCTGCCTGTGATTTTTACACATGTCTGTGTCTGCCAGTCTTTTGTCTGTGTGCGTTTGATATCTCCCTCTTTGTTGTTTCCATGACAACGTGGCAGGACAGGAATTGATTGACAGGGATCGTCAAAGGGCTCCCTGGCGACCCGCTCATCGTTCGAAGCCCCTCCCTGCTGCAGTCTGTTTTGTCACTCACGCAGGGATATTTCTGATCTGCTGCTTCTCAGCCTTCTTTCTGTGTGCGTGTGCATGTGCGTGCGTGAGCGTGCTAAAAAACTGCCAGCTACTGGGGTTTAGTTCCTTCTTGGCTGCGGCTGACATGAATTACTCACATAGGTAAATCCTACTGTATGTTTGTACTCTTCCTCTGTGCTTGTGAAGACAGAATAGCCATTCTGCATGAGGGGGGGGTGTTGCGTGTATTAAAACGGCTGATGCGTATTGATAGCCCACTCCTCTGCGAGAGTGTTCGGAAGAGGCAAGGCTCTGTAACAGAAGACGCTCTGCAGATGTGTTATAGGGAGAACGGCACATAATGCTAATCTGCTGCGTTAGGGATTTTCAGGAGTTTTAGGAACTGTCTCGGGTCTGTCAGTCGGATTGAAGCGCAGCCAGGTTCTCCTGTAGCGCTCTCGTTTTGCAGAAATCTTGTCATGCACTCGTCGAGCGTCTCGCTCATTTGGGAAGGGGACGTGTCGGCAACTCTTAGGGCAACATTAATGGTTTGTGGCTTTAGGTTTGGGGAGCTGCGGAACACAAACGTAAAGAGGCGCTCGCATGCACATCATGATGCAGCCACAGCTGCTCACCTTCCCCCACCCCTCCACCCATCTCCTCTCAGGCAGCAGTAAATGGTGCCAGTGTATATATATCAGGTATTACGTCCACTTAGATTATGATGTGACAGGTTAGCGTGCCGTTTGAAGTTGACAGCACATCTGTTTCATCAGGAGAGACTGATACTGGCATCTAGGACACACATCTCACCATGCAGGAAGGAGATAAAGGAAGAAACCAGGGGGCTGTCTTTCCTGTCTCCCTGCTTCACTCTCTCTCCTCTCTCCCCCTTTTTCTCTCCAGCATCACCACCTCCTGCTCACTTCTTTTCATTCAGCTCTCATCTCCTCCTTACTCTCTCACTAACTGTTGTCTTCACAGATATGTGTGCACTTCTTTCTCATTTTCTTTTCTAAACCTTCTAATTTGTTCCTTTTTTACAAAACATCAATCTTTGAGCAATTGGGAGCTTTCTGCTTTATTTGTTAGCGTTGTTTGTGTTATTGTGATTCTCATAAGACTCAAATGCATGAAGTTGTTTGCCCCGAGCTCTGTCCTTCTGTGGGTACTCCAACTTTTATTGTTTTGCCAGTTCCTGCTCATTAGCTCAAATAGAAATGACATTCAGCTCATCAGAGTGGGTTAGAAAAAGCTCTGATGTCTTTTTTTCCTATCTCTAATCAGCTGAATACCTGAAAGTGTTAGGAGCTGAAATTTATGGGCGTGAGGAGGGAGATGCGTTAAAGCTCAGAAAGAAAAAGAGAGATTGAACATGCTAGCATGCAGCTGGATAACAAGGCCAAAGAGCCAGTTGTTTCCTGGGGAACATGAGACATGTGTGGAAAAATAGATAGTTAGGAAGGAAAAGGACAACTGTCAGGGGCTCAGTGATTTATTTTTTCCTTGGAGGCTTTTTTTTTCACCGCTGCCTTTCAGAGGCACATGTGTTTTTTAAAAAACAACTCGTGCACGCCTGTATGCAGACACATAGACACTCATCTTGAATGAGAATAAAAGCCTACATTTTCATCCACCGAGTATTCATTTCATGTTGTTTCGTCGGTGGTCCTGTTAGTGTGCTGTAAATTTTTAATTTGACTGAGCTGACCTCTTTTTTTGCCTCTCTTTCTCCAGCGTACATGCCTGAGGATGAACTCAAGACAGGCGCTCACGATGAGGAGGAGCACCTGCAAGATGACGGCCTCTCATTAGACGGCCAAGACACAGAGTTCCTGTGCAACGAGGAAGAGGAGGATGTGGATGGAGGCCAGCCACCTAGCTACAGAGACTCTCCACTCAGCAATGGTACTAACCCTGATGCCGGATATGGCTCTCCACTCAGCGACGCCAGTGACAGAATTGCAGACTTCAAGAGCACCTCCTCCAGGGACGGTCAGGAGAGAGAAGGCCTCACTCTGCCTTTTCGTCCTAACGGCTTGTCTTTCCAGGACAGCCTGGCAAAGATGAAAGCCGTCTATGCAAATCTTATCTCCGATGCCTCTTGGTCTAGCATTACAATGGACATCATGAAATCGAAGCCTGCTGCAGCTGGCAGCATCAACGCTATGCTCCCGACTCCAGAGCCAGTCTCTGCTGCCTCCGCCTCCTCAACTACAACCACAAACAAGAGCAGTGGGATCAACGTGGCCAGCAGTCACCACAACAGTAAAAGCTCCACTGCAACTGTCAACCATACAGGCAGCTTGAGTGCCAATACCAATGGCACAACAGCTTGTTCTGCCAGCAACCACAGTGCAGCCAGTGGCATTGGGAGCAACAGCGGTGGGGCCAGCAATGGGAGCGGCGTAGCCTATGACTGGCACCAAGCAGCACTTGCCAAAACTCTTCAGCAAACCCCCTACCACCTTTTACCTGAACCTAGCCTCTTTAGCACAGTGCAGCTCTACAGGCAGAACAACAAGCTTTATGGCTCCGTTTTTACCGGTGCAAGCAAGTTTCGCTGCAAAGACTGCAGTGCTGCCTATGACACACTGGTGGGTCTGACAGTCCACATGAACGAGACAGGCCACTATCGAGATGACAACAAGGACAAAGAGGAGGATCAGGGCAAGCGCTGGTCCAAACCTCGTAAGCGTTCCTTGATGGAGATGGAAGGGAAAGAGGATGCCCAGAAAGTGCTTAAGTGCATGTACTGCGGCCACTCCTTTGAGTCTCTACAAGATCTCAGCGTTCATATGATCAAGACCAAGCATTACCAGAAAGTGCCTCTCAAAGAACCAGTGCCAGCCTTGGCTACTAAGCTGGTGCCAACTTCAGCTAAAAAACGTGCTCACCAAGAAGCCGTAGTCTCCCCGTGCTCCCCAGACTCTATCCATGCTGGTAGTGGTGGTGGGAGCGTATCCCTTGGGGATTTAGGAAAAGATGCAAAAGCTGCAGCTAACCCCTATGTGACGCCAAACAACCGTTACGGCTACCAAAATGGAGCCAGCTACACGTGGCAGTTTGAAGCTCGTAAAGCACAGATCCTCAAGTGCATGGAGTGTGGGAGCTCACATGACACGTTACAGCAACTGACTGCCCACATGATGGTTACAGGTCACTTTTTGAAGGTTACAAACTCTGCGTCTAAGAAAGGCAAACAGCTGGTTTTTGATCCAGTGGTGGAAGAAAAGATTCAGTCCATCCCGCTTCCTCCAACCACCACACGACTCCCTGTTCCTGGTAGTGTTAAGTCCCAGCCTGTGTCCCCAGCCCTGTCCTCTGGCTCAGAGGACAAGAGGGAAGGGTGTGAGGAAGACAAGGTTGAAGGGTGTGAGCCGGTGGAGAAAAAAATTAAGGAGGAGAAAGATGACTCAAGTGAGAAATCAGAGACTGACACTACATCTTATAAATACCTTAGAGAAGAAGATCTGGAAGAGACTCCTAAAGAGGGTTTAGATATTCTTAAATCCTTGGAGAACACTGTATCCAGTGCCATCAGCAAGGCCCAGACCGGCACGCCCACGTGGGGCGGCTACCCTAGCATTCATGCTGCCTATCAGCTGCAGGGTGCCCTGAAGAATTCAGCTACCGTTCTACCCCCAACGGTCCAGAGCGTTCACATGCAACCAATGTTTAACAGCAGTATACGAGGTCTTGTAAGTAACCCTAACTCGGTCATCCACTCCCCTCGGAGTCCGTCCTCCCCAACTCCCCTTAGAAGTAATGTCACTGCAATGGAGGAGCTTGTGGAAAAAGTTACAGGAAAATCTGCCGTTGTTAAGAAAGAAAAAGAGGAGAAGATGGTGAGTCTAGAACGATGTCGGCCCCCTTCTGTGGTAAAATCCCCTTCTCCAGCACTGAGAGAGCAGTTGGCATCTCCAAATGACCTCTCTGTCGGGAAATCATCCGGTATGAGAAGCGTCAGCCCAGGAAGTATAGACTCTGAGATTGTCTGTAAGAAGGAGCCCAAAGAGAGCCTTGTGGACAGCCACAATAACCATTCAAAGAATGGCTCTGAGGTGTGCCAGTCTCCAGTAATGAATGGCAACAGTCTTGGCATTATCACAGACCACTCGCCCGAAAGTCCTTTCATCAACCCTCTCAGCGCGCTGCAGTCCATCATGAACACACACCTGGGGAAGGCTTCTAAACCAGTGAGCCCTGCTGCAGATCCACTGTCTATGCTTTACAAAATCAGCAACAGCATGATGGATAAACCAGCTTTCAACCCCAGTCCTCAGGGCAAGACAGCTGAGCCCACCAACCACTACCAGCTGTATGAAAACGATGACCAGCCCATAGACCTGAGTAAAAACAAGTCCACCTCCAACCACAACAACAATAGCAGTGGTGTGCTGTTGACCAACAATAGTGTAAATGGCAACAAACCCCTTATTTCCCTTCCTGAGTCGGTCTCCTCTCCTCTAAGAGAAAACGCTCTAATGGACATTTCAGACATGGTCAAGAACCTCACGGGACGGCTGACACCCAAGTCTTCAACTCCCTCGTCCATCTCCGAGAAGTCAGACGCTGATGGCAGCGCATTTGAAGACGCCCTGGAGGACCTCTCACCGGTGCAGAAGAGGAAAGGGAGGCAGTCTAACTGGAATCCCCAGCACCTCCTCATTCTGCAGGCGCAGTTTGCTTCCAGCCTGAAGGAGACCCCTGAGGGCCGTTACGCAATGACTGACCTGGGCCCTCAGGAAAGGGTCCACATCTGTAAGTTTACGGGCCTCTCCATGACCACCATCTCTCACTGGCTGGCTAACGTGAAGTATCAGCTGAGACGGACTGGGGGCACCAAGTTCCTCAAGAACATGGACTCGTGCCAGCCCGTGTTCCTATGTGGAGATTGTGCTTCTCAGTTCAGGAGTCCCTCCTCCTACATCAGCCACCTGGAGTCTCACCTGGGCTTCAGCCTGAAGGACCTGTCCAAACTGTCAACGGAGCACCTACGGGAGCAGCAGGCTGCCTCCAAGGTGATCACAGACAAAATGGCGTTCGGCAGCCCGCTGTCCGCCTTGACCACGCCGGAGGACGACACGGGCTCCGTGTACCAGTGCAGACTCTGCAATCGGACATTCGTCAGCAAGCACGCGGTCAAGCTGCACCTCAGCAAGACCCACGGCAAGTCTCCGGAGGACCACCTGGTGTTCGTCACCGCTCTGGAGAAACTGGAGAAGCTCGACAAAATGTAGAAAGTTTCATCGAGCGAGTCCGTGAGCTGCTGAGGGCAAAGACTGACCGACGTTGAACTGACTAGAATTTCATTGCACTAAAATGACGTTGTTCACAGTTACTGCACTGGGCCCAAAGGAGCCTCCAGAAGAAGAAATAAAAAAATCCGTCTTACTATTTTTAGTTGTGACAACTGCCTGACTGGACCATTTCTTTAAAAAAAAAAATTTGTTTATTTTCGTTTTTTTGTTTCGCCAAGCCTTTTTTTACACTTGTTTTGTAAAATATTTATATGCTATTTGTCAGATCTGTGCATGTATTTTAGTGAAACAAGGTTAAACCCAAGATTTTAATCTTTTCATGGCAAAAAATACAAAAACTACTGCTTGGATTGTGAGCGAAAGGGATCGGTAGAAGGCAGAGGACTGTATAATACTTGATTAAAGGACATTAAATACGTACACCAAAAGGAGTACCCTGAAAGACTGAAGTACGGTAGCACCTTAGACGGTTAAATCTTAAATTTGTGAGGAGAACACGATTTGAAATATCCTGAATTTGATTTACAAAAATCAAGGATTATCACCCCCCTCCTCCGCGGCGCGTCTCCTTGGTTTTCTGTCGCCACCACATTTTTTTATTTATTTATTTTTATTTGATGATGAATCTGTCAGTGTATAAAAAAGAAAAAAATAATAATAATTTGGAAAAACTGAAATGCTGCTTCTTGGTTCCAGTCAATCAACGGAAGTGAAACGCCATTTGTATGCAAGTTTGCTAAAAAAAAAAAAACAGATTTAAGGAAAACATTTCCTCGCTGTGAAGGGTCACTTTACAGCTATTTTCCAGTTGTATGTTTTGTTACAACTTCCTCTTTCTAAAATGGTGTAAAATCGGCTGTAAAGAGACGAGTCCGTTGCGTGTAAATGACCACCAGTGAAATGTCCGTGCTCCATTAGACATATCTCACCATTCAAAATGGCTCCAACCTTCTTTGTATCTTAAGGTGTGTGCATTCTCTAACTTTTATATTGTCATTTTATAAACAAAAATATTTAAAAACTCCAAATAAAAACAGATGGTGTACATAGATATATGCTGTAGAGCTACAAAATGTCCTTTTTTAAAGAAAATACAAATTAAGCTTCTTTGGCTCGGTTTACAGACATGATTTTAATTATACTTGCATCCAATTTGGTGCATGAAATGGTGTGGAAAATAAATAAGCGATGCACAATGACTATACATTTCAATGTTTTGTTGACATTATTGTAAAAAAAAAAAAAAGAAAATGAACTTTTTAGCACCAGTTTTGTTTTTTTGTTTCCTCAATTGTAAAATAAACCCCAAAGCAGTTGGTAACAGTCATGAATTTGTGGTTGGCGTGTGGTTTTTTTTGTGTGTAAAAAAATCTGAGCTGTGGGGCAAATTAAAGCATTCACATCCGAATCCGATCCTAACCCGTGGAACGGGATTTCATTTGTACGCTTATTTTTAATTCAGGCGTAGCGGAGGTGCGAACGTTTCTGGTGAAGGTGGCTGGTTTTAGCTCCGCCTCTCGTTTCTAACTGATGACTGAGCCACATCAGACAGGCGGTGATTAAAATGATAAAGATGACGGGGATGATCAGCCTGTGAGGGTCTCCATTGTGCCGAGAGAAACCCATGCTAGGCTTGTGACTGGTTTTCAGAAAGAATCGCTGCTCTGTAAAGCAAGCCAGCGTTTCTTCCTGGAACCGGATCAGTTCTGCAGCAGCCATTGTTTCTTTGATGTTACAAGTGACAGTTCAGATCTTTTTAAATCAACTTATCTGCTGTAGAGAAGTTTCTGAAACAGACGGCTACTTAAGGCTGAGCCCAAAGGGGGAATGCTGCTATTTAAAACATATTACAGCTTCTCTTGTAAATGGTATTTTCATAACACTTTAAAATGATTTTAGTATCCCACGTCATAGAGCAAAAAAAAAAAAACATCTAGTCTAACATAATCCAAAGGTTTTCAATGTACATGTCTAAGATGTTTCATTTAAACTTCTTCAAGTTTCAGTGATAGAATGCAGGTTTTCATCAACTTATTTAAAAGTTGTTTTTAATTTGTCTTAGGATATTGTGGGCCACATAGAGATGGTCTAAGGGCCACTTTTGGCCCCCGAACCATACGTTGGCCATGTCTGCTTTAACTTGTCAAACCCACGAAGTCACCAGCTTTTAAAAGATTAATCTGATCAGTTTGCTGCTTCAGCACAGAGGATTTATTGACCTGAGCTGAATGCACTGCGACCTCCACACGACCCCTGTCACGAACTGGGCCTCTGGTTCTGTCTCCGTCCTCAGGCGGGCCTGCAGGTGAAGCGTCCCAATCAGGAATTCGATCTCCCATCACGCCCTCATGTCTCCAGTTCCTGATGGAGTCCTTACAGTAGCAGTCTTTGTGTGGATGAAGCCATGTGTTATGACTTCCATACTCACACTCGCAACACGTCTCATGTCAGCTGAGTCACGCACACACACACACACACCTCAGTCTGCACCTCGCTGTGTTGGTACACGGATTCAGTGACAAAGGAAACATGCAGAGGGCAGATTAGTCCGGCTGAAGGCTCAGCCTTCATGGAGAAGGGCCGTTGAGTTGGGTTATAAAACAAACAAGGCAGATAAACAAGCAACATTTGCTTGTGCTCCCCCAGCACCCAAAATAAAAACACCTTGTAGGTTTAATGCCCCGCAGCTAAACCTGTAATTTCCCTGTATCGTCAGATAGCTCCTGAGCCGATGGAGGCTCTTTGCTGCATTGTTAGAGATCGCTGCGCCGCTTCCTGTGCATCTTCTATGTAAATTACATGAGATAATCGCCACGCACGGCACAATGCTGGTTCCCGCGGTGCAAACGCAAACCGAGGGTAGATAAACGCAGGCCGGGCCGATTTGCATAGCCTTTGTGTTTTGGGCGCTGCTGAACGTGAGCTCTGAGGATCGGTGGGGATTTCCTCAAGGTTTTGTATAAGTAAACGCCTGCTTCCTCCCAGAGCCGGGGCCATTATGTTCAACAGACGGGGGAGGGGGGCACGGACGGAATAACAAAACTACCTGGGCTGGTGGGAACACAGGAGGGAGTGTTAACCTCGTCCGCCCAGGTGGAAACAGGTTCTGTTGGTGTTTGCATGTCAGTGTGTAGATGCATCACCGTCAGTGGTTCCAACACTGGTCCCTGAGGGACACCATCCTGCATGTTTCAGTTGTTGTCCTGCTCCAACACACCTGATTCAGTAATTTAATTACTTCCTTGTGTTCTGCAGAAGCCTGTTAATCATCCATTCAGTCAAGTCAGGTGTTGTTGCCGAGAAACAAATAAACATGCAGGATGGTGTTCCTCAAGGACCAGGGTTAGGAACCACCTGATGGAGAGGTGGCACCTTACAGGTAGACCTCACTTAGAGGGGAATCCAGTGCCAACGTCCCCCGTCACTGAGGGAATGTTTGCAGTTTAACTGATGAGGTTTTTCTGAACAGGTAAACCTTAATGTTTCTGGTATGTTAGAGATTCTGGAGCAATTTTATCCATGACACAGAGGCGGAGCTGCAGGGGGACCAAGGGTGGCCTTAGGGTGCATTCACACCAGCCCTGTTTAGTCCGCTTTAATCGAACTCTAGCTCGTTTTCCTTGAAAGTCTGGTTCATTTGGGGAGGTGTGAACGTGCCATCGAACTCTGTCATGGAACAAAAATGCGAACTCTGGCCCGTGCTAAAACCTAGGTCTCGGTCCGGTAGAAGCGAACTCCAGCGCGGTTCGAGTACAGTGTGAATGTAAACAGACTGGACCCCGCTCCTCAGGGTAAACAAACACGCATTTCTCTGACCTTATATGGAGCCGTCAGCTGCCTTGTGTGAAAAACAATATTCTCCATGGTCTTCTGTCTCATCTTCTGCTCATGCTAAGTCCATTTTTGAAAAATGACAAAATACAACTCCTAAAACTTGATGCCACTTCGTTTTTATTTTTATTTACAGAAGAAGAAGACGTGTCTTCAGAAGTTTTTGTGTCGTTTCTTTCAGTAGTTCTTGGTGCAGCGCCCCCACAGGCGAGTGGGGGAATAGGTTGGTTCAACAGGTTGACTCGACTGCACAGTGCAGTGTGAATGCAAACGCACCAGCTCAAATGTAAACAAAAGCTCATGAATATTGGTCCCGAACCGAACCGAGTCTACCGGACTATCAGGTGTGAAAACGACCTTAGATTAATCTTCAGCCACCCCAATCAATTGAGGATACTATAATTTTAAGCAAAATAAAACCTAAAAAGCATAGTTTCCTGAAATGATTGGGGTGGTTAATTTTTATTTATATAAATATAGATTTATGGCGGTGGCCATCTTGAATTTGGCGTGGTAACTCAGTTTTCAAACAGAACCTTCCTTACACCCAGATGCAGATGCACCTCTCCTATTTAAGTTATCACCTTCACAACATTCACGGTCGGACAGTATTTCCAATTCCTCCTCTTTGCTCCTCGACGGGGACAATGAGTCGGGGGTGCTTGTTGATCTGAGTGCGTCTCTTGTTGAGGTCTTCAGGTGCGCCTTAAATCGAAGCTGCGCTCAGAGGAAACGAGTCTTTTGTGAGGGTTCGTGTGATTTTGGGCCGTGGCTGCTGGTTTGAACATGATAACAGCCTGCAGATGTCTGTCAGGCACGAAACAAAGACTGAGGAGGATCCCCGTGTGCCTCTGCCGTCTGCAAAGCCCTAACCCCTCCGACGTACCGTTTAATACCCGTTCAAAGTACCGCGAACCAAACAAACGATGTAAGACAAACAAAGCTACGACGACCGGGAGCCTCTGAACCGGATCAGAGAGCGAAGTCGCAGAAATCTGTTTGTATCCTGATAAAAACACCTCTTTGTGTAGATTTCACTTCACAAGAAGTTTGGCAGAACAGAACTTAGTTTGTGGATCTGTTGAGTTTGTTGGGCTCAATTTGAATATTTATCCAGCCGAAAAACTGTATAACTCAGGATATGTGATGCTCTGCAGGTTTAAAGAGGTCCTGAACTCTCTGAGCCTCAAGTCTTTAATATTTCATCATCAGATGCTTCAAACTGACAGCTTTGATGCAGAACAATTCTGCAGTTTTAGTTGTTTAAATGTTTTTAACGGGGCCGATTTGTAACCATCGAAGCACTTTTATTACTTTAGTTGTCCGTTTGTTCCATCTGAAATCAAAACATTGTTTAAAGTGTAAAACAAAAGTCACAAAACGTCCGATTTTAAATCAGATCTTCAGCTTTTAGTGCAATGATGTTCCACTCTGTTACAGAAGGTTCCTAAAGTTCAGGGTCAGGACCCCTGTGTGGGTCACGACCTCAAAATGTGGGTCCTCGGATAATTGTCAGAAATCAAAACGAGTTTAAGAATGATTTATTTTAGTTTGTTTTCATCCTAGCTGTTAATAAAACTAAAAACAGAAGTCATAAATGATAAAAGGTTCAGCTCTTGGCGCGATCATTTTAAACGTTTTATCTGCGGTTCAGATTCTGAAAGTTTTAAGAACAGCTGCTCTGTTAAACTGCTTAAAGTTTATAAACTGTTTGAAAACGCACACATGTACAAACTTTACACTTCTCTTACACTTTGTCCACCAAACGAAGACAGTTTTTGTATTTTCATTCAGTTTTCTCAGGTTCCTGCAGAGGGGGGAGCACACCTCCCAACTCTCAAGGTCAAGGTTCTTTATAGTCATCCACATCACATGTGGTACATGGGGTGGAACAAAATTGTGTACTCAAGGTCCCAAATACATCCAACAATAGCAAAAATATAAAAAGAAACAGTAAATAAGGATCTAAAATATAATCTAAGACATACACTAAACACTAATAATATAAAACAATACTGTGTAACAACAGCAGCACGAACATGAGTCTGTGTGAGTGGATGAGTACGAATGAATGAATACAGCAGCAGGAAATAATCAGAAGCATGAGATCAGCAGCATGGATAATCAGCAGCACATATTATCAATCAAAGTGGCATCACAGTGATTATCTTGGTTAAAGATTCATGAGACTAACAGCCTCAGGTAGAAGCTGTTCCTCAGTCTAGTGGTTCTACACTTAATGCTCCTCAACCTCCTTCCTGAGGGGAGCGGGACAAAAAGTGTGTGTGCTGGGTGAGTGGGGTCCTTCATGATGCAGGTGGCCCTCTTCCTTCATCTGGAGGTGTAGATGTCTGTGATGGTGGGGAGACTGACTCCAACAGACTTCTGTGCAGCCTTCACCACTCTCTGCAAAGCTTTTCTTTCTCACAAACTTCCATTAATTTCTCCTTAAAACTGAAAGAAAATATTTAAAATTTGTTTATTTCCTACATGAGAAACTATAGAAACTTAAAAGTTAACATTTGTTGTAACAGACAACATCTGTCTTTAAGGTTCAGGGGTTAGTTTTCCTACAGCGGCTGTTTGTTAGTGTCTTATTTTCTGGCCTGTTTTTCTGTCTGCCTGTCTTTTTAGATTCATTAATCTATTAAAGTTTATTTGATCAAGGACAGCACAATAAATATTGTTACACGACAACAAAGCAACTATTGTTTTGTACGATGTTTTCTTTTTTTCCCCCCTTGTCCTGTCCGGCATTGTGACACTTAGAATTATTGTCTGAGTGTCAAAGTGATGCCCAACAGATTCACTTTCACAAGCAGAGCATTATGGCTGGCCTTAATGCTCTGCTTGATATATCAATAAAACTTTATTAGAATTTGCTTTGGGTTTGTTTCAGATGTAATGGACACGGGGACGGAAAACAAAGAAGATAACAAAGCAGGAAAGTGGGAGAAGGGTTCAAATGTAAAGAAGGAGATAGGAATAGAGGAGCGAGAGAGAGAGGGATAAAGAGAACACAAATCAACATCATTGACGTCTGCCTCTAGACCTGCGGAAAGAGAAAAAAAACAGAGAAACCACAACAACAAACAACTTATATAATGATACTTATAACATCATTAGAAAGTATTTTATACAGTACATGGTAATACAATATATATTTGATGGCCACCACAACACAACTGAGTGTGTATCTGATAAACACCTGAATCTAAACACCTGTGTGAGCATGCTTATCACTATAAGGTTTCTCCATAAAAATGTTCAATAGTGGATGTGGGGACCCATAAACTCATCCCCACAGGACACAAAGGAAGACCGGAACCACAGACACACAGCGGCCCCCAAGCCCGGAACTCCGGGAGTTCCCCAACAGGGAAACCCACACCCCCCAGAGAGAGAAGCAAAGGGAAGCCCTGGGCGATCTCCAGCAACCACAATGCAGAACCCCCCAGGAGGCCGTAGCGACGAGTCAACAGGCCACACCAGCAACCCGCCCCTCCAGAGTGGATCCGGCCATGGACACCAAGCCCCGAGTCCCGAGGTCATACCACCCCCCAACAGAGGCAAGGCACCCAGGCCCCCGCAGGCAGCCACCAGGGCGGGCCCGCACACACCCCACCACCCAGCCCCAGCTGCTGAGAGCCGCCAATGCACCGGCGACAGGGTGGCCCACCACCGGAGGGGAGCACGACCCACCAAATGTGGGGCCAAAACTGGTCCAAGAGAGGGGGGCCACCCAAAACCCAACCTGAGACAAACAGGCACACAGAGACAGCCCGACAGAGCCTCTGTTGGGCCGTCTATGCGCCCCACCCGCCCAACAGTGACCGCAAGCCGGCCCCAGGCTGGGGGCCAGAGCAGCAGGGAGCAGCAGCCGAGGAAGGCTGGCCCAGCGCACCAATGCATCCCTAAAGCCCCACACCACAGGCCCGGAGAAGCCCCGGCAGGCCACCCATGCACCCCCCCCCCTTCCCACAGCACACCGCACCGTGAATGTCACATCAGGCCGACCAGCCAGCACTCCGTCGAAGTGAAGCCACGCCCCCGACCGCCGCCACGCCCTACCAATGACCACACACACACAACCACAGCTGACCTCCCGCCAGAACCCGGCAGCCACCCCAGCCAAAGGGCTGGCCATCGGAACCAGGAACCCTGATCAAAGGATCCAAACAATCCAGGAAGAACCGGAGCACCAGCCCCACCCCCAATCGCCCCCAAAGGCCCAATACCCACCCACAGCCCAGACCCCAACCAAGCAGCCTACCCCCCCCCCCCCCCGCCCCCGACTCCAAATGTCAGACGGAGAATGAGGGTTTAAGAAAAACTGGAAGACCCAACTCCTCCCTCCCCCCACTCAAATAAGATGTTGATGCATGTTGTTATATAATGCGTTTAAAATGGGGGGGGATGATGTGGCGACTGGCACAGACCCACCCCCTCCCCAGAGAGCAGGCAGTGCCCTTTCATCCCCCCAACCTTTGCCCAGAACCCTAAATGTCTACATGCTACATATGAGAGTGGGCACTGGTCCCGGAGGTGAGAATGATTACACATCCCACCCCCTATTTGCCACCATGTGCCCACTCCAGACCCTGCATGTGTCGTGAGTATGTTATATGCGAGTGTCTAGGTTGTTTGATAAAATTGGGGCCCAGGTCTCCATGAACCACGGAGATGGAGGATCCTCCCTGCAGCTCAGTAGTGCACCTGAACCCCAAGGCCCTGCTTGAGTGGTGATGTGATGGAATGGGTGGAGGAAGACGTTGGGATGGGGAGGAACAACTGAGGTGGCAATGCCCTCCCAGGGGGCCAGCTCCCCTACTGACCCCAATAGGCACCCCCATTCTCCGAGATCCACCAGGGGAGGGAGGCTCCAGTGCATCCATCCAGGAGCAGGAGGCAGCCGCACCACCAGGGACCCAGGCCACGGACCGGCACATAGCCCCGAGGACTGACCAGAACCCGGGCCAGCGACCCAAGCCCCCACGAGATTGTCCAGACCCCCAACCCGATCCCCAGCTCAAGACCCAGCCCCCCAACCAAAGAAGCCACCAAACTCCAGCAGCGACAATAAGCCAGAAGTGCCTGAACAGCCGCAGACAGTGCACCACGATGACCGAGAGCGCACCCCCACCCCCACAAAAGGACCGACCAGTCCACCACAGCAACACCCACAATGAGAGCACCCCATGCAAGGGAGGGCACACACCTAGCACGCCCAGACACCCCCGGGCCAGCAGTGCAGAGCCACCCAAGCAAAAGCCCCCCTCACCCACAGTCCCCCACAGCCACCCCAGCCAAGCACCAGACCGCAGCCACAGCCAGGCAGGAAGACACCCAGGCTGAGTCCACCCCCCCCCCTCCCCCATGGCAGAGGCCCCAAAGCCCACCAGCGCACCAAGGGCCCCCAGGCCAGGGCCGGGCGCCGGCGCATGCACCGGCCCAAGACCCTGACAGCATACCCGCCAAGACCCAAGACCCCCGGATCAAGCCGAGACCCCAGCCCGGGAGCGACACTCCCCCAGAACCCCGAACCCACGCCCACCCCAAACCCACCCAGGAGCAGTCAGGCCACCAGGCCAGCAACCTGCGCCCGCCGGCACAGACCGCCCAGAGGCCTGCATGCAGCCAGCAGAGGTCAACGCCCAGAACCACCAAAGCCATCTCCCCAGTTGAGCGCCATTGCCCCGGGCCCACGAACTCCCATGCCCCCAGCCCCGATACCCCCCCCCCACACACACACACACACATCAACCACAATGTCCCACGGTATGAAATCAAAGGGGTTTACCCACCTCCACTATGGGTTGAAGCCAATCAAAGAAGCCCAGAGAGATTGTTCTGATATGGAGGTACAGGCTGTCTCAAGACTGATGTAATCTAACAAAAGGTCTTTATACTGTTTAATACTAAGAGTATTTTTATTTTTCCAATTCATGAGTATAGTTTTTTTTGCTATACATAGGGCAGTGAGAATAATATGAATTGATTTTGTCTCCAAGGTGACATCATCTAAGTGACCCAATAAGCAAACTGACGGAGAGAGTGGAATATTACATCTCAGACACTTTGATAAGTCTTCACATATCCGGCACCAAAACCTCTGAACAGGTGGACAGAACCAAAATGCGTGGATGTGATTGTCAGGAAAATTGTTTGTACTCTGTGAGCAAACATTAGATGATGCGAAACCCATCCTGAACATCCGTTGACCTGTGTAGTGTACTCTATGAAGGATTTTGTATTGCATTAATTGTAAATTGGGGGTTTTAATCATCTTAAAAGTTCTTAGACAGATCTGAGACCATGTACAATGTTTTCTAGCCACGGGCTAATTTGCAAACCCAGTCCTTGGTTGGACTTTTTTTAAAAACAGCTAAAATAGACGGTGTGTGAACATTCCTTCTTATACCCGTTCTCTTATACATCAAATTGTCATATTTTGACAAAAGTAAGACACGAATGACTCTTGGATTGTTCAAAAACGTCAAACAATTAAGTGGTGCCTTCAGGAATATTTAATATGGGGGGGGGGGGGGGTCGTCCTGGGGTGGCACCAAAACCAAACAGGGATTTGAAAACTTTGTCATTATAAGAGTTAAGGAAATACTTCAGTTTCTGATTTTACATGTAAAAATACTGATTATGTGCAGAGACCAGAACAGAACAGTTGGAGTCCCTCGACAGACCAGTTTGAGTGTTTACTGTATCTTTACATCGATGCTCCTTACTTTAGACTTTTTCCTTAAAATACTCAAATGTACATCTTTAATTTAAAGAGCTGCATCAAACAAAACATTTGTTAAAGGTTTCTCCAGTTTAAAGTCACATGTGTTATATCAAAACGACCAGCGTGGTGCTGTGATTTGTGCTATTACTTTTATTGGCATTTTCAGTTACTATGGCGACGTAATTTGCAAACAGACACCATTTTTCTCATTCAAAAGGCCTCCAGATTGAATTGTGAGAAGTGTTTTTAACTCGTAGTCATTTAAACTAAAATAATTCATTATAATTATTATTAAATATAGTCTTTTATTTTTTAGCTAAGGGGGCCATCTTGGATTTTTGATTTGCAGTCAGAGTCTGTTAAGGATCGTTTAGAGATCATAATGGGGATACATGTTGCAGTTTGGGCTGCATTAAAGTTGATAGAAGAGCAAGACCCTTTTCAGGTGGATAGTAACTGGTATTTCTCGGCAGTCCCCCAAAATAAAGTCCTATTTACTAATCCTAAATAGCTAGAGGAAAAAAACACACCAAGAAAAGAGGATAAAACTGTCTGAACAAGGGGGTCATGGGGGGAGGCACCCATTTTTTAGGGGTGGGCATTTCCCCCTGGCCTCCTCCCTTGGTGGTGCACCTGGAAAAGGTTTTGGCACAAAAAAAAAAAAAAAACTTTGATGAAACTGGTTTTATTGATCAGAACTGCTCCACGTTACAGCTGGTGCCAGCAGAGGCCTGTTCGGACCTCTGGTTCTGACGGTCTCTCATCGGGGGGGAGGCTTCATTTGTCTGTGGGACGGCCGACAGACAGCTGTCTTCAGAGAGAACGATGATGTTTGATGGATGTGGGAGATCATCCAAGCCCGCCGAGCCCTTGGTTCTGACGCAGCAGTGGAGATCTGCAGGTGCACGCCGGCTGGCCCGTCATCCATCACAGGTCCGGACGAAGCAGAGGGTAATAAAATATCTCCTCCGTCCTGCTGGATGAGGGATGTGGTTTCACTAAACTAAATCCAAACCCGATCCATTCTGATCTGACGCCGTCGTTCTTCTACAGAGACGCTTCATAAAGCCCACAACTTCCTGTCAAACCCGTCCTCCATTCTTCATTCTGAGCCTGTTACTTCACACGCCACCTGGAGACGCACCCACAGCTACACATGAAACATTAATGACCCCCCCCCCCCCACACTCACACACACACACACATTTTGTGTAGATACGTGATTTAATCATTGACCTCTCAGGGATTGTGCTTTTCTTTTCCTTCGCAGGAAGAGAACGACGGCCGTGTTCCTGTCATTTCCTGTTTCGAATCAAAGAGGTCAGCACAGAAAATGTCTCAAAACCAATTTGTGTTTCAAAGAAAGAAGACCCTCGAGAGATGTGGCTTGTGCTGCGTTTGATATGTACAAAGACACTTATCCCTTATCTGTTCAGCCGGGGGGGGGGGAGTGCTCCAGGAATCAGAGCTGCCTCCCTGAGATATGATGCTGCCTGATTTTGATCACTGACATTTGCTTTTTCATGCGTTCCCCCCCCCCCCCCCAAAACAAGGCCTGTCTTCCATTAAAGAATTATTCAAATGATCGTCAGTGCACTGTTGTTGTGAGAACACGAGAACACAAACTGACGTTACTCCTGCAGGCCTCGGAGCGGGCCCGGTGGAGGCGAGCAGCCCTCAGAACCGCCGAGGCTCCCGGATTTACATACAAGTAAAGGAGGAGGAGGAGGAGCAGGAGGAGGAGGAGGGCGTGAAAGAGAGAAAAACATCCGAAGCAAGAAGTTTTTAGTGCGGTGGCAGAAGTTTCCTCTAAAGGAGTTTCAAAGCTGATGTTAAAGGGATAGTTGGGTCATTGTTCAAAGGATGTACCATTAGAAAGTGTTTCTCATCAGCTGTGGCGTCAGTAACAAAGATTAGAGATTAGAGGAAGAGGCAAAAGTTTTCACCCAGGCTAGGCTAACGGCTAACACACAGGGTTTGTTTTGATTACTTTTTGTCTTCTGCTGTGAAAGAATTAGCTAAAGTTAACCCTCGACACTTTGTATTTACAGGTGCATGTGACAAAAACGAGAAAAAGTTCCATTTTTTTCAATTGTTTCAGGAAGTGAAACTCAGATATTACCATTCTTGCTACCATACATGTCACACCATCATATAAGTCGCATCAGTCCGAGTATGTCTAATAAAGTGGAAATATACATAAATATGTCACTTCACCGTATACGTCACATCTATTGCGCGTCACCGCTGACATCACAGAAATGTGGGCCGGTGTTGTGCCAAAAATCGATTGGCTACCAAACTGCAACCGCAGGACCATGTATGGGAGGACTTTAACAAGAATTGAACAAGATTAACTCTTAAAAACAATTATTTGTTCGCTCGACATTATAGTAAAAGTGTGTTTCAGTCTTAATAAATGCACTTTGACGGTCAAATCAGCTGCATTTCACCTGGGCGGCGAGGCGAAATGCAGCTGATTTGACGTTTGTTCCAGGAGTTCTGGAGCGAGACGAAAGTGGTTGTATGGCAAGCCAAGTGTCTCATTAATAGCCACTTTTACCTATTAATGAGACACTTGGCTTGCCGTATAAGTCGAGGGACCTCTAGCTGCTGAAAAAGGAAGTGTTCAATATTTTCCATGTCAGAATGAATGAAATCATCAGATCTCAGACAAAAATCAGTTTATAAATGTGGGGAAAAACACAAATATGTCGCTTCGCTGTATAAGTCGCAGGCATGCAAATTTATGCAAAAAACTGCGACTTATACAGTGAAAAATACAGTGCATGGATTCATGACACAGAGTGAAATATTTTAAGACTTTATTTCTTGTAATTTTTATTATTATATCTTACAAATAATGAAAAATATAAACTCAGTGTCTCATAAAGTTAGAATATTCCACAGTCAGGTTTTGGCACCTTTGTCAGTGTGGGCCAGAGCTGAGTCCTGCTGGGAAATAAAATTTGCATCTCCATAAAGCTCATATGCAGAAGGAAGCGTGAAGTCTCTAAAATGTCCTGCTAGATGCTGCGTTGACTTCAGAAGACCCAGTGGACCCACACCAGTAGAGGACATGGACCCAAACCATCACTGACTGTGGAAACTTCACTCTGGACTTCAAACAACGTGGATTCTGGACCTCTCCGCTCTTCCTCCAGACTCTGGGACCTTGATGTCCAAATGACATGAACATTTACTTTCATCTGGAAAGAGGACACTGGACCACTGAGCAACAGTCCAGTTCTTTGTCTCCT
This sequence comes from Nematolebias whitei, assembly GCF_014905685.2. Taxonomy (NCBI): domain Eukaryota; kingdom Metazoa; phylum Chordata; class Actinopteri; order Cyprinodontiformes; family Rivulidae; genus Nematolebias; species Nematolebias whitei. Next base: position 32,734,183 of record NC_056502.1, on the reverse strand, counting down.
CAGCAGGTAAGACGCTTCTGATGTCTCTGGTTCAGGAGTGCCTGGACTTGAGGAATGTGTTTTTGTTATCTGTAAGCCGTAATCATCAAAATTACGAGAAAGACTTGAAATAATTCTCTCTGTGTGATTTGTGCAATAAATGTTTCACTTTCTGAAGTGACTGATTAAAATGTTTTAACTTTTCTATGATGTTCTCGTTTTTTGAGATGCACATGTACTCTGTGACAGGAGGGATGATTATAAGTGCTAAACATCATGCTGGGTTGGAAAGGTTTCATAGAGTCTAGACCAGTGCCGGCCCAAACATCCATGGGGTCCCAAGTGAAATGTGGTTTGGGGTCCTCTATTTCTGCTAATGATGTGGATTACTGCAATAACAGTCAGATGATCAGATCATTCACGCACCTAACATAAACTCTTTGCAACTCTGACAGCTCTGTTTACATTATCCTGTATGTATACGTATATCATCTGGTACTAAAAGTAACAACAGGAAAAAAAAACACCAGTATGCAATGTGTTTTACAGCAAAAGTGTCATCTGGTTTATTATCTTTGGTCCCAAAGAACTGCAGCTGTAATCCATCCATCCATTATCTTTACCTGCTTCTTCCATTTTGGGTCACGGGGGTCGCTGGTGCCCATGTCCAGCAATCACTGTGTGAGGGGCGGGGTACACCCTGGACAGGTCTCCAGTCCATCACAGGGACACATAGAGACAAACGAGACAAACAACCATTCACTCTCTCACTCACACCTAGGGACAATTTAGAGTTACCAATCAGACTAACATGCATGTTTTTGGTCTGTGGGAGGAAACTGGAGCACCTGGAGAAAATACACGCATGCACGAAAATAACATGCAAACTCCACCCAGAAAGGCCCCCAAACCGGGATTTGAACCAGGGACCTTCTCACTGAGAGGCAGCAGCTCTACCAGTTGTGTCACCGTGCTGCCCTGTGCAAAAACAAACAAAATAAAATAAAATATCAATGAAATACTCAAATAATGTAAATTTAACAATTACTCGAAACCACGTAAAATGGTTTAAAAAATAAATTTAAAGTTGAATAATTAGTTCTTACAACTCTATAAATGTATGCAACAATTTGCAAAAGATAAACTTAAAATATTAAATAGAATCATATAGAAATTATTACAAACAAAAAAAATCCACTTAGGGGGCCCCCTAGTGGCCCTGGGGCCCTAAGCAGCCGCTTAGTTTGCTTATGCTTTGGTCCGGCCCTGGTCTAGACAAATGTTGAAGTTTAGCACACCACAGTTTTTAGAAAATTTTAGAGGATTTCATTCAAAGCAATTCCATCATGAGCAAACGGTTATTATAGATCGTCTCCACGGTGACGGCAGCTAACATCATGAAGGACAAACTGACCTCTGAGCGACTGCATGTCGCCCGCTGGGTTTCATCTTTGTGCAGTCGAGCTCAGTGTTGGGGTCACTCTTTGCTACTTTTAGTTCAGTGTGGCACTTTTGTTTACAGAAGCAAGAAGGTTGAAGGATCAAATCCCAGCTGGGGGCCTTTCTGGGTGGAGTTTGCATGTTCTGTCCGTGCTGCGCCGGTTTTCTCCGGATACTCCAGTTTCCTCCCACAGGCCAAAAACATGGCAGTTGACCTTTTTACAGTTACAAATGTCGAAATATATTTTTTTTACCCGAGCTAGCAGGTGATCTTGGCAGGACCAGAGTTCGTCAGTTTTACACTACAGCGTTGTTCACATGGAGTTTTATGGTCGTTTGCAGGTAGAAGCAGCAGCAGCAGCTAGCTGTAGCACTTGTGGTGCAGGCTGGGGCGCTTCTAGCAGGAATATCCTCATGTTGTGACCCTGACAGCAGCAGAACGTTTTATAAAACAGCATTTGCATCAGTTATGATTTTGTTGAGAGTGAAGTTGTTTTGAGACGGCACAGATGCACCTCAGATTATCTCGTTAGCTGTCAGAAATAAACTCTCCAGAACAAGGCAGTTAACGAGCTATCTACAACAGGTGAGATCATTATTATCTAACTCTCTCCTCAGAACCCTACTTCTAAAGATCTGAATTATCTCTAATGTAAACAAAGAGGAAAATCTTAAAAACTTAGTGTTGAATCGTGCATTTTTTTGTGTATTTCTTCAGACGATGGCTTTCAGTTGTAATTTAGAGTGACAAACTATAAATATATATATATAAAATATATTTATTTATTTACTAAAAAAGTCTGTGGTGATAAACCATTTCTGTCAAAACGACCTTCATTCAGCAGCTGCCTCACATTTCTGTCCGTCTTCAAACCTGTTTTCTTCCTGTTTCAAATCTTCTGCCCTTCTGGGGGTGACACGCTGTCTTGTGATCGGTGACGAGTGGGGGCTGCTCGAGGGTTGTAGGGGCAGGCGGAGGAGGAGGCCAACCCTGCACCCCGTCATTAGCGTTGTGCAGCGGAGACGCAGGGGCACCCTGACACATGTCACGGACAGCCAGCCAAGAGCCCACGTATGAAGCTGACACGCCGCGCATAATTTACCCCGTGACACAATCTGCATGTCGAGTTGTTGATCTGTTGTGTTTGCTTTGGACACGGGCGCTCTGGCAGGGGCGGTTATTATGCAGGTGGGGAAAAGGGTGGGGGTGGGGGGGGACAGGGCAGGAGGACGAAGGGGTGGCGTGTGTGTTTTCGAGGGACGGCGGCATCTCGGTGTAGCACACGCTGACGAGGCGACACGTTGTCATGTCCACTGAGGAACAACACACACACAAACAAGCATTCAAATCCACTAATGCAGACAGCCAGACTGTCTCTATCACACACACACACACACACACACACACACACACACACACACACACAC
>NC_056502.1:32723586-32731326 GCF_014905685.2 Nematolebias whitei | reverse complement strand
CACACACACACACACACACACACACACACACACACACACACACACACCATGGTTTGCTTATGTCCAAATTGGGGGCGCATATTTTAACTACCTACCTTAGGGGACACCCCTTTCTGAATGGGTTAGGGACAAACTGCTATGTGATTTTTTTTACTCTAAATTTACAGAAAACAAATGTCACCTGAAAATTTTGTTTAAATCCTTTTTTGATAAAATTATTTTTTGCCTTCACATTGGGGACCAGGGAATTTTTAAGTCCACTTTGGGGACTTGAGTTTTACACAGATACACAAACTGATTAAAGTCACCTTTGGGTACCTTATATCCCTTTGGGGACTTAAGATTTACACAGATACATAAACTGGTTAAAGTCACCTTTGGGTACCTTATGACCCTTTGGGGACTTTAATTCAATTCAGTTCAATTCAGTCAATTTATATAGCACCAAATCACAACAAAGTTGTCTCAGGATGATTTACAGGAACATTCACATACATAGAAAAGCCAATTAGTAAAGTTCTTCATCTAAGAAAGTTTTATACAGTTTTACACAGATACACAAACTGATTAAAGTCACCTTTGGGTACCTTAAATCCCTTTGGGGACTAGTCATTGTTTTATCTACAACTATTTCAAAACATATGTAATATGAACAAAACAGTATACTACAAATATGCAACCTTGTATTAGTTTATATTGACCTGGCCAGTTGTTCTCGACTTTTGAGTCAGAGTCAGAGTTTCTTTATTGTCATTCGCACCTCATGTGGTACATGTGGTGGAACGAAATTATGTACACAGGGTCCCAGTTACATCCAACAATAAAATGTATAAGAAAAACAGTAATAACATCTAAGATATGAACTAAGAAAAACATCAACTAAATATACACTAAGCACTCATAACATAAAACATTGAACATCAGCACAAACATGAACATGAGTCTGTGAGCAGATGTGCACGCATGAACACACCAACATTGAAACAGATCAGCAGCAACACGAAACAGATCAGCAGCAACATGATATGGTTTTTCACAGTGATTATTCTAGTTAGAGATTCATGAGTCTAACAGCCTCAGGGTAGAAGCTGTTCCTCAGTCTAGTGGTTCTACACTTAATGCTCCTTAACCTCCTTCCTGAGGGGAGTGGGGCAAAAAGTGTGTGTGCTGGGTGGGTGGGGTCCTTCATGATGCAGGTGGCCCTCTTCCTGCATCTGGAGGTGTAGATGTCTGTGATGGTGGGGAGGCTGATTCCGACAGATTTCTGTGCAGCCTTCACCACTCTCTGCAAAGCTTTTCTTTCTGCAGCTGTGCAGCCTCCATGCCACACATTGATGCTCGAGCACAGGATGCTCTCCACTGCACACCTGTAGAAGGAGGTGAGGACTGAGCTTCCCAGACCAGCTCGCCTCAGCCGTCTGAGGAAGTAGAGTCTCTGATGAGCTTTCTTGATCAGGCTGGTGGTGTTGTTGCTCCAGCTGAGGTTGTCATTCATGTGTACACCCAAGTACTTGTAGCTGGAGACCACTTCCACCGCAGATCCTCTTATGTTCAGGGGGGTGTAGGTGTTTTTGTTCCTTCTGAAGTCCACAATCATCTCCTTTGTCTTCTTCACATTGATGTGAAGGTTATTCTCTCTGCACCAGCTCTCCAGGTGTTCCACCTCCTGCCTGTAGCTGGACTCATCATTGTTTGTGATGCATCCCACCACCGCTGTATCATCTGCAAACTTTACAACGTGACAGCCTGGATGGGTAGCTGCACAATCATATGTGAGCAGAGTAAACAGGAGGGGGCTCAACACACATCCCTGAGGAGAGCCAGTGCTGAGGGTTATGGTGGAGGAGGAGAGGTTGTGGATCCTCACTAACTGTGGTCTGTTTGTTAAAAAGTCTAGTACCCAGTTGCAGATGGAGGGGCTTAGTCCTAGTGTGGATAGTTTGTCCATCAGGGTTTGGGGGATCATGGTGTTGAAGGCGGATGTGAAGTCCACAAAGAGCATACGGACGTAAGAGTTTTTCTGCTCCAGGTGGTTGAGTGCAGTGTGGACCACAGAGGAGATTGCATCCTCTGTTGATCGGTTCTCACGGTATGCATACTGATGAGGGTCCTCGTTGATGTTGATGGTTGTTTTGATGTGAGTCATGACCAGTTTTTCGAAGCATTTAGCGACTATCGGGGTGAGGGCCACTGGCCGATAGTCATTCAGACCAGTCACTGTAGAGCTTTTTGGGACTGGGATGATGGTGGCAGTCTTCAGGCAGGTGGGAACTGTCTCCAGGATAAGTGAGGTGTTAAAGATGTCTGCCAGCACCTCACAGAGCTGATCAGCACATTCCTTCAACACTTTTCCGGGGATGTTGTCTGGGCCAGTTGCTTTGTGCGGATTAATCCTCCTGAAGGTACTCCTTACTTCTGCTGAGGTCACGCTGAGATGCTCTTCATCCGGTGGTGAGGTGAGTCTGGTGCTGGGTGGTCTGTTCGGGTCTTCAAAGCGTGCATAGAACTTGTTGAGGGCATCAGGCAGAGATGGGTCTTTGGGGCATTGTTCACTCCTTCCTTTATAATCTGTTATGCACTTAATGCCCCTCCACATGCTCCGAGGGTCTTGTGAGATGAATTGACCCTCGATCCTCTTTGCATATGCGGCCTTGGCCCTCTTAATACCAGCAACCAGCTCTTTTCTTGTCCTACTCAGCTCCTCTGAGTTTCCAGACCTGAAGGCAGTGTTCCTGGCTTCCAGCAGGGTACGCACCTCTGCATTCAGCCAAGGTTTTCTGTTTGGGTAGCTTTTAACATTTCTGATAGTGGAGACTGTGTCAGTACATGTACTAATGTAACCCAGTACTGAGGATGTGTATTGGTCAAGATCAAGCGAACCTCCATTTTCAGCAGCTTCTCTGAAAACCTGCCAGTCTGTTCGATCAAAACAATCTCTCAGTATGGGGCCACTGTCCTGGATCCAACATTTAACTTTCTTTTGAACCGGTCTGGAGCGTCTCAGCGGGGGCATGTAAGCAGGAGCCAGGAAGATTGAGATGTGGTCTGACAGTCCTAGGTGGGGGCGGGGTTCGGCTTTGTATGCATCTTTTACGTTCGTGTAAACACGGTCCAGCGTGCGGTCTCCACGTGTTGGAATCGTCACATGCTGATTAAAGCTTGGGAGACAGTCCTTTAGATTCACGTGGTTAAAGTCTCCGGCTACAACGTAAAGAGCCTCGGGGTGTTTGTTCTGCAGCGAGCTGATGATATCATGAAGCTCCTGTAGTGATTCATTAGCATTAGCGTCCGGAGGAATGTAAACAACTGTGATAAAAGTCACTGTGAACTCTCGGGGTAGATAATGTGGCCGACATTTCACTGTTATTTGCTCCAAAGCCTTCGAGCATGAGCTATTTACAACAGTACAGTTCGTGGACCAACTTTTACTCACGTAAATGCATACTCCGCCCCCCCGTGATTTCCCCGTTAGCTCGCTGCAGCGGTCCGCTCGAAATAAAAGTCTGTCATCCAGCTGGAAGACTGAGTCCGGCGTTTCACTTGTAATCCACGTTTCCGTGAGGCAAAGCACCGCACACTTCTTCATCTCTTCTAAGGCGCCCGCTCTCAGACGAAGTAAATCCATCTTGTTGTCCAACGAGCGGACATTCGACAGAAAGAGAGACGGCATGGGGAGTTTACCGGCTTTAGCGTTAGCTCGTAGCCTCACCATAACCCCCGCCCGGCATCCTCTCCTCTTAAGCCGGGAGCAGCGCTTCCTCTTCTGCCCGCTGGAACGCCTCTGCTGCAGCTTCCAGGTAGATGACTTTAAGATCTGCATTCTGCCGAGCGTAGCTTTGAGTTTGTTGCTGATTTCTGCTATATTTCGTGGCAAATCCGCTCCTATTCTCATCAGTTCGGTTCGGCTATAGTTCACACGCATAAATCGCGCGGAGTCAGGCACAGAGTCAATATCAAAACTTCTAAAAACTGGGATGGTACCGGGAGCCTGTGAAGCTGCAACTGCTCTGAGCGCGGCCATCTTGGCATCTTTTTTCTTGCTTAATACAACCCTAAAAGAAATGTTGCACAATATACTGTACAAGCAGCAATGCAAATGTGAAGACATCCAGAAAGTACTCTAGATCATCAAGATTAAAATTTCCTTTTATCTTTAAGAACTCTATTGTTTAGCTTTGTGCCAAAAGTAGTTTTTATTTTACCTTAATTTGGTTCATAGATCTGTTATCCAGTCTGAAGTTAGATAATCTGCACAAACTCAAAGACCACTGTTTGAACCAATTCTGAGCCACTTCTGTTAATGTGTGATCAACTCTGTTTTAGTTCACACAACATACTGACATAGTTGGGCCTCTGACATTGATGTTTTACATTTTACTTCTGCTCAAGCACAGCACTTGCATATGATTTTTTAATTGAATATTTATTTATTGAATATGTTTACAAGATGTTTTCCCAAAAAAGTATTCTTCTATATCACCCTCTTGAAATAATTTTTTTTCAATAAATGAAAATCATAAATAAATGTATTTTCATTTTTTATATATATAAATTCTTCCTAATTTTTTGTAGTTTAATTTTTTTAACTAGTTACCAGCCTATTGGATTTTATGGACCTGCTTCAGGCTACAGATGATTGGTTAAATCACTATGTTTTATATATCAAAATATTTTTTCAAAATGTTTAACAAATTTATAGTCTTATTTCAGATTTGTTTAGTATTAAATCATGTGAAATTTGAGACTTAATGTCAGCCCAAGAAATACAAGCAAAAGAAAAATAATTCCAACAATAAAATGCTTAGTAACTTTTTTACTAAATTTCAGAACACTGTTGAAATGCTCTGCAGTTCAAATAAACATTGGAAAAGAGCATGAATCATCAGGACAGGCTTTGGGCAACAAAAATACACTTTCACTGGCTAAAAAGTGTTTTGTATTCAACATATTCATTTCAAGTATTACATCAAAACAAAAACTACAATCATTATTTGGCACACAATTCAATTCACACATTCAATTTTTGATACATTTTTTTTAACACCAGTCTAGTTTCAGTCCTTAAGTGCATAGGGTTCTGCATTGATGCAAGTGTCTTTACCAACAAATAAAAAGATAGTCTAATAACTTTTGAGGTAATTTTCAGTGAAATTGTTATGAATAGTTAGTACCTTGTCAGCTGTGACATCCATCATAGAGCACAAAGTATGTAGAAAATAGACGTCTTTGTCAAGGCTAGGCAAATGGTTAACAAACAAGGTGTTTTTTTTTATTCTATAAAACAACTTTCTCAAAAACAACACACTTGTGTCAAAGAATGCTACATTACCTAATATTAAACCCTTAAACTTTTGGATGGCACCATTTTGTTAATAAAGTTTGTCACTTTATTCTCAGTCGATGTCCATATTACTATGCATATGTTTGTGTGCAGAGCATAGATAGACCATGCATATACTACTGATGTGAAGGCTGCTGAATGTATTATTCTACCAGAAGATGAGCAAACTTTTGGACTGACTAAACGTACTTATCAGTCAGATTGATACATTTGCCACTTCATCATTACAGGCAAATAAAAGTTTATGCTCAGCATATAAACTGAAAACAAACTGTCATGCAAAAGTGCATTGAATTTAATTAACTAATGCAAATTCTTTCACATCTGTGTGTTATTTTTGAGGAAGTAGTTTTGCAAGTCTGAAAAAGAAAAAAGAAAAACTGGTACTCATTTGGCTACCCAGTAGCCTAATCCAGATGAAGACATAAGTCTTTCTCCATACTCTGTGATCCATGACTGATGTTTCAGCAAATAAGATACCAACTATTGAAAACTATTTTGACACATTATCACTTCAAAAAATGTTCAGATGATCCCTTTTCTGCTCAAACCTCAAATATTACATCAAGAAAAGCAGCAGAGAAGAAAGAGGAGGAAAAAGTGCTATCATTAAAAAAATCTACATACTTGATTAAATTTAATACAACATGTCAAAATGTCTAAACTAGGCTGAAAATCACAAACAACTATAATAATTCTTTGGCACAAGCCAGTCTCTTCAAGGCAGTGATCCGGTTTCTGACAATTTTTTACCCAGTCCAGTTTCTGTCCTCAAGTACATTTGGCTCTGCTTGATGCACTGAAGGAAGTGTATTTTCTGAGGTACCTTGCATGTGTGGACGAAATTCATCATGTGTTTTTCAACCGCACGAACCTCTGTGTCTTCCCACTTATGTTTAGCATTCCCCCGGTTGCCTGTGAAGAACAAATGTAAAGACCATACTATTTTAAAAAAATCAGTGTTTATCTAAAACATAGATGGCATACATTACTTCAGAACACTGCAAAAGCTGTGTATAAAAATATTGTATTCATGTTAAGAAAACCCCCACCCTACATTAGATTTAGAATGGGTTTGGACAAAATGGATTCACAGTTGAATATTCAAATATTTTTACTAAATTACTAGAACTGTAGTCAATAGGTAGAAAGAAATTGTTGATGAAGATGATCATCATCATTGATGCTTCTGTCTGGTATCAGTTTATTGTAATTTTTCTCTAAGAATTCAATTGCAGCTCACATGAGGCAGAGAGGTGACAGCATGCTTGCAAAATGTAATACGTCTGCATATTTATAATATTTGTTTTTCAATTATCCTGTTTTTTTTCAATTCAATTCAGTTTATATAGCACCAAGTCACAACAGAAGTCATGTCAGGGCACTGAACAGAAACATTCATATATAAAAATAATAATTCAACACTATATCTGAGGAGCAGACCGTTTAAGTTTAACTCCATTGCAGAACTCTCATCTTGAGCAAGCACAAAGGTGACAGTGGTAAGGTAAAACTCCCTCATGAGGAAGAAACCTTTAGTAGAACCAGACTCGGGACATGCAGCATCTGCTTTAACCAGCTGGGTTTGGTAGGAACAGGAAGGAGGAACAGATACATAATGGCAGGTCAAGAATCACATGATAGAAATAGTATCAAATGAAAACTATTCAATTTTAACAATTCATTTTAAGAAATTAGGTCAATTTGTCCTCCAGTAGTCTAAGCCTATGGTAGCATAACAAGCCAACCCTAACTATAGGATTTATAAAAAAGGAAAGTCTTAAGACTAGTCTTAAAACTAGACAATGTATCAGTCTCATGGACAGAAACTGGAAGTTAGTTCCACAAGAGAGGAGCCTGATAACTTCCTCCCATTCTGCTTTTAGAAACTCTTAAGAACCATGAGTAAGCCTTCATTGTGAGAGCTAAGTGCTCCATTAGGAAAATATGGAACAATAAGATCTCCAACATAAGATGGAGCTAGGTTGTTAAGGGCTTTAATTTAATTTATTTATTTAAATTAGGACAATACAACATGTCAGCAGTTAGCATCAATGTAAATATGCTAGAGTTAGCACAACATCTAATTTTCATTCGTTGTCCTATGGCAAGAACAAGAAACAGCCCGCACAAAGAGTAGAGAATAATACAAACATCACCTACTGTATATAATACAACATGAAATTATAATAAAGATATGATGCCATAACAAAATAGACAATTACCTACATATGAGTGCACCTCTGGTTAGTTCTCAGTCAACATTTCAAAGAGTTTATAGATTAGAAATAAGATTTTGAATTAAATTTTGGACTTGACAGGGAGCCAATGGAGAAAAGCCTACATACATATATATATGTATATATATGTGTATATATATATATATATATGTGTATATA
>NC_056502.1:32710396-32723486 GCF_014905685.2 Nematolebias whitei | reverse complement strand
TCAGATCGGACCCCGTTTAGGGCGTTAAACGAAGGGGGGATCGCCCCAGTTTCGTCCAAAATACAAGTACCCAGAAAACCTAGGGCGAAAGGCGCAGGGACACAAAACTTTACGTGCTAGGTCGTAGCCTCAAGCCGACGACACCCTGCGAGTTTCGTGACTCTACGACTCCGCCTAGTGGGCGAACCAGAAACCCCGTTTTTCTCAAACTTCAGGTACCCATAATTCATAGCGTAAATGGACGAGGGACACCAAACTCACAGAGTGCAGTCAGAGGGTCGTGCTGACCAGGACCTGTGAGTTTTGTCCACCAACGACCTCATTTAGGTAGTTAACCAGCGCCCTGTTCTCTCACCACCAATTACCCATAAATCCTAGGCAAAACGCAGGACGGACACCAAATGCACGGAACACGGTCAGGGTGATGTGCTGAACAGGACCTGTGAGTTTGGCACCCCAAAGACTTTGCTTAGTGGGCCAACCAAACCCCAATTTGGCAGAAGAAGCAATTACCCATAAACCCCAGGGAAAATGAGGACGGACACCAAACTGACAGAACACGGTCAGGGTGATGTGGTGATCAGATCCTGTGAGTTTGAACCCTTTGCGAGGTTCCTAAAGGGGTCAACAGGCCCTCCAAAATCAAAAGGTCAGGCCTTTATTAATACAAGTGATGGATGGCCCATAATTCCCAGAAGAAATGAGATAGGGATACAAAATTTTCAGTGTTAGAGAGCGGCTCTCAGCTGATGACACCCTGAAAATTCGAAGTAGCTGGCTAATTTCTGAAGGAAGTCATAAATATTTTTATACTTAGGCCTCTTTGAGTCTGCTCTTAGAGGTTGGATGAGTGCATTTTGGGTCACAGCTTTGCATAAGAAGGTCCTACAAAAATGAGCCAGATACCATTGGAAAGATCTATTTTTGCAGAGTTCAGAAAGACTATTCACAGCTCTGTGCGTGCTTTGTACGACCCGCAAAATGCCAAAAAGTGAATACATTTGCAGAGCCTGTAGCACCCGTTTCCGTGCACGTACATGCACAAAACTTTGTACACCCCTTCAGAGATGCTTGCTTCATATGTGTACAAAGGTTGAAGTGATTAACTCATTCCTAAAGGAAGTTATGAATTTTTTTGTACTTAGGCCTATGTTTTCTCTTTGAGGCCTCATCTTAAGAGGTTGCACAAGTGCGTTTTTGGCCACTGCTTTGCGTAGGAAGGTCGTACAAAGATGAGCTAGATACCGTTGGAAAGATTTAATTATGGAGAGTTAAGCAAGATCTGTCTCACCTCTGTGTGTGCTTTTTGCAACCCACAAAATGCCCGGAAGTGGTTAAATTGGCGGGGCCTGTAGTACCCGTTTCCATATACGTACGTGCACGAAACTTTGAAAACCCTTTCATAGGTACTTGCTTTACATTTATACAAAGCTTGAAGTGGTTGGCTTATTCCTGAAGGAAGTTATGTTGTTTTTTGTTTTTTTGACCGCTCAGATATATGATGGATGGGTGCGTTTCTGATTGTAGCTTCACGTCAGATGATCGGATCAGGGTGCAACTGGTACAGTTGTACAGATCTGAGTAATACGAATCCAACACGCCCTTCCTCATCTGTGTGTGTGCTTCCTATGCAACACACAATGCTAAAGAGTCCGTTATTCACTGACACTTGGGTTTCACATGGCAGAACTTGACTCTCATATGAAAACCTGCGCTAGTCTGGGCAGCTTCCACTCTCCCCTCCCCCACTCCGCTGTATCAAGATGAAAGGACGAGATTGTTAAAGTCAGATCTCGGCTTCTGAGGCACGTAGAAAGACAAGACCAACACTGACGGATTTGTCTTGAGCCCACAAACAACATATTTCGAATTAGTGCATGTACGTGCATGTTTAGGGGCTCCAATGGCCATCTGAAGCCAATCACCAATTATTACCCATAAGTCATCACTGGAATGTGTTGAAGGCATGACATTTGCTGTGCTCAATCCTTAGCCCATGCCAAAGAGACTCTGTGCGTTTGGTGGTCCAGTGACCTTGCTAAGGGCATTCACCACACCTCGCTTAATGATGAATAATTACCCATAAATCCTGGGGAAAACGCAGGACGTACACAAAACTCACAGAACACGGTCAGGGCATCATGAAGAACAGGAGCTGTGAGATTGGTGCACCAAAATCCTTCTTTAGGAGGTTAAAGAACGCCTCATCGAACCATGGGAAAATAACCCACAAGTCTTTAATCTTTAGGTGTATTGACCCCAAAATCGAAGCTGGGGATATTGGGGGGACCCCTAATAAGAATCTGGTATCAGATTTGACCAAAACAGTTTTAGAAAGACATTTGATCTGAAAACTCAGCCAAAAGATAGTCTATGGTCGTTTTCACACCCGATAGTCCGGTAGACTCGGTTCGGGACCAATATTCATGACCTTTTGTTTACATTTGAGCTGGTGTGTTTGCATTCACACTACACTGTGCAGTCGAGTCAACCTGTTTAACCAACCTATTCCCCCGCTCGCCTGTGGGGGCGCTACACCTAGAACTACTGAAAGAAATGACACAAAAACCTCTGAAGACACTTCTTCTTCTGTAAATAAAAACAAAAATGAAGTGGCATCAAGTTTTAGCAGTTTTAAGAGTTATATTTTGTCATTTTCCAAAAATGGACTTAGCATGAGCAGAAGATGAGACAGAAGACCATGTTTTTCCACACAAGGCAGCTGACGGCTCCATATAAGGTCAGAGAAATGTGTGTTTGTTTGCCCTGTGGAGCTGGTCCTGGTCTGTTTACATTCACACTGTACTCAAACCATGCTGGAGTTCTCTTCTACCGGACCGAGACCTAGGTTTTAGCCCGGGCCAGAGTTCGCCTTTTTGTTCCGTGACAGAGTTCCATGGCGCGTTCACACTTCCCTAAACGAACTGGACTTTCTAGGAAAACAAGATAGAGTTCGATTAAAGCAGACTAAACAGGGCTGATGTGAATGCACCCTAAGTGTCTAAGACACACAGACCACTTTGAAGGAAAAATTGGGTATCTGGGGACACCTTTTTTCTACTAGGTCCAGACTGACCGTCTTTGGATATGTTATTGTGGGGCTTTGCATGATTTGTACGCATTGGTCCGGTTCCAATCTGACCCTGTTTAAAGTGTTAAAGGAAGAGGTTTTTACTCCTGTTTTGTTCAAAATACAAGTACAGTGAACCCTCGTTTTTCACTGGAGTTATATTCCAAAAAGAACCAGTGATAGGCGAAATACGTGAAGTAGTAACCTGTATTTTTTTTACAATTATTATACAATGAAATACTCCATAATACATTCAAACCAAAGAACAAAACCTTTTTACAGGCCCAAGCATTTGTTTAACAAATAAAAGTACTGTATAAATGTTTTTTTTTTACAAATATCTACTGTATTGGAGAGACTGTTTAACCAATCAGAATGTAGAACACAATGCATGATTCAAATCCGTGAAACAGCGAGACCATGAAAGGTGAACCGCATTATAGCAAGGGTTCACTGTACCCAGAAAACCTAGGGTAAAAGTGTAGAGACACAAAACTTTCTGTGCTAGGTTATGGCCTCAAGCCGATGACACTCTGAGTTTCATGTCCCTATGGCTCTGTTTAGGGGGGGGGGGAACTCTGACCCCATTAAAAAAAAGACAAGTACCCATAATTCATAGCGTGAATGGAAGAGGGACAAAAAGCACACAGAACCCAGTCAGGGCATCATACTGATCAGGATCTGTGAGTTTGGTGCTCCAACGACCTTGTTCACCAGATGCCACAGCCACTAACTGTGAAAACTTTCTAAAATTCTTCCAGGATAAAGTGGCCTCAGTCAGACAGGTCACTAGTTCTGTTGCTCCTGACTCCTCTGCTGTCTCTGTAGCTCCAGTCGTGTTTGAACACTTTCAACCAGTGTCCCTTGCCACTCTCACTGATGTTGTTCAACACATGAAGCTCACTAATTGCCCACTGGACGTTCTTCCCTCCAAGTTCTTGAAAGAGGTTTTTAATTCTGTGGGTTTCTGTATTTTAACATTTTTAAACTCCTGCCTTCATCTAGGAATTGTCCCTGCTGCATTTAAACATGCTCTGGTTAGGCCCCTTCTTAAAAAACCTCACCTAGACCCATCACTTTTATCAAATTTTAGACCTATTTCGCATCTGCCTTTTTTATCTAAAGTCTTAGAAAAAGTTGTTTTTATGCAGTTACAACTTGTTTTAGAAAACCATGGTATCTATGAAACATTTCAGTCTGGATTTAGAACCAGTCATTCTACCGAATCAGCCCAGTTAAAAGTCCATAATGACATTTCCATGTCCATGGATATCAAGTGTCCCGTTGCTCTGGTGCTGCTGGACCTTACAGCTGCGTTTGATACAGTGGACCACGCTGTCCTGTTGTCTCGTCTCCAACATTACGTTGGAATTTCTGGTACAGCTCTCAAGTGGTTCACTGCTTATTTGACCAACAGAACGTTCTCTGTCATGCTGAATAATCTGTCTTCCTCCACTGTCCCTCTCTCTTGTGGTGTGCCACAGGGTTCTATTCTTGGTCCTGTCCTCTTCACATTGTACATGCTGCCCCTTGGATCAGTGATAGCCAAACATAATTTTTCTTTTCACTGCTATGCTGATGATGTACAAATTTATTTACCAATGAAACCTAAAAACAGTAACCTTCTCACACCTTTCGTTGATTGTATTGCCAACATTAAACAGTGGCTTCATCTTAATTTTTTGTTTTTAAACGAAGGAAAGACAGAATGCATTTTCTTTGGTGATGATGCTCCCTGTAACTTTGGTGCTCTGACATCCAAGTTCAGATCCACAGTTAAAAACTTGGGAGTGACATTTGATAAAGACTTAAAGTTTGACAAACAAATATCCTCTGTAGTCAAGGCCTGTTTTTATCAGTTACATCTTTTATCCAAAGTTAAGCCTTTTTTAAATCATTCTGACTTGGAAAAGGCCATCCATGCTTTTATAACTTCAAGGCTCGACTACTGCAATTCCCTATATGCAGGAATCTCCCAATCCTCCATTAGACGACTGCAATTGGTCCAAAATGCTGCAGCTCGACTTTTAACCAACACCTCCAGACGTGAGCACATCACGCCTGTTTTATTTTCTTTCCAATGGCTTCCAGTCGATTTTAGAATTAAATTAAAAAATTTATTATTCACTTTTAAAGCTCTCAATGGTCTTGCCCCACTATATTTGTCTAATCTTGTAGCTGTCCGTGAATATAGGAGAACACTGAGATCTTCTAATACATTTCTACTTTCTGTCCCAAAATCCAACTACAAACGATGGGGTGACCGGGCCTTTTTGGTTGTCGCACCCAGACTCTGGAACCAGCTACCTCAGGACTTGTGCACCATCACTGACATGGAGCATTTTAAATCTAAACTTAAAACCTTTTAATTCAGGCAGGCTTTTAATACCTAGTAGGTCTTTGACAATTTTGCTATGTTTTAATTGTAATTGTTTTAGTTTTTAACTGGCTGATTTTTTATTCTTGTTTGTTTTTAATTTCTGTACTGTGCAACACTTTGTGCACCTTTTGGCTGCTGGAAAGGGCTCTATAAATAAAGTTTGATTGATTTGATTGATTGATTGTTCAGGTGGGTAACGAGTACCCTCATTGCCCAGCGGACCACTACCCAGAATTCCTATCTGGAACATGCCAGCTCAAAAAATCCTTGTGGGCTTGATCAGGGCCTCAGGCTGGTGGGACTCTGTGATTTTGGCACTTCTACGACCTTGTTTAGTGACCTAACAAAACACCCATATTTGCCTTGTACATCATTACCCACAATTCCACACTGAAACAAGTTAGTGACACCAAACTTTAAAATCCAGTACTTTCCACCAGGCTGAACCTAAGCTGTGAATTTAGATCTTGTAGGTGGTTCCTAAGGTGTCAAAATGTCACATGAGCATTTTGGCGGGAAACTGCAAATTTGAACCAAAAAATATAATAAAAGAATGCAACTGCATCAAAAACTGCGGTTCGAGACTGAAAGCACTCAGAAAGTGTCAAGGATTGGCACATTGTCTCACTGGAGCTTCTGGTTTGAGTTTTGAACTCATTGTTCCACATACAACACATTTCTAATGATCGCAATGTAACTTCTGACAGCAAGTAACCAGGACCACAAAACTTTCAGAGGATATAACTGGAGACATGCTGATTGCACCTTGTGAGTTTGAACCCTTTGGGAGGTTCCTAAGGGGTCAACAGGCCCTCCAAATGTCAAAAGGTCAGGCCTTTTTGTAAGGATGGTACCATTTGGTGGGCTCTGTTTGTGTCTGTGTTTCCCTTGTGTGTTCCTCTTCAGTTTAATTGGTGTCACCCTTGTCTCGTCACAGCTGTTTGTAATCACGTCTCGTCCTGTCCTTGTATATAAGCCGTCTGTTCAGTCTTGTCCCTCGTTGCGTCGTATTCGTTGGGTATCTAGTGTTCTCCTGCGTCTCCTGAGTTTTCCTGAGCTTCCTGAGTCCCTTCTGAGTTTCCCTCCTGAGTCTTCTAGTTTATGTAAGTGTTGCTGCCACATCAGCTTATTGTTTTGTTACTTTTTTATTCGTCATTAAAGTATTTAGTTTTTTAATCTGCCGAGTTGAGTCCTGTCTGCACTACTGGGTTTGTTCCTGTCCACCAAACCCTGACACTTTTTAATTAATACAAGTGATGGATGGTCCATAATTCCTAGAAATTAGGAGCTAGAGACACAAAATTTTCTGGGTTAGAGAGCAGCTCTCAGCTGATGACACCCTGGAAATTTGAAACAGATTGCATTGTCCTAGGGCAAGCTGTAAGGCCCTAAAGTTCAAGGCCTGTCATGTGATTTTGGCTTTTGTGCTTCCTATAGGAGTAACTGAGGAAGATGAGCCTGTACCATTGTAAAGATCTGGTTAATAGAAATCTATCAAGCCCGCTCTCATCTCTGCGAGCTTCCTAGAAGTCGCAGAGCAGCCCAGAGTGTGTGAATGGAGGCCTCACACACAACAGTGCAAATAGACATGGCCTCTGTGCATGATGTCGTGCATGTGCAGGCCTGAAACTCTCCAGGCTCCTTCATATGTTTATGTTTAATGTATCCTGTACATTTTAGGATATTGGCTTATTCCTTAAGGAAGTTAAAGCTTTGAATGTGAAGCTTGCTTTATTTTTCTGTAAGCACTTAGGGAAGAAGGATGTTTCTTGCATACGAGAACATTTTGGGTCACAGCTTCCCGTAACAATGTCCTACAAAGATGATCTTGTACCATTGTAAATACCTGGTTAATAGAAATCCAACAAGCCTTCTCTCATCTCAGTGCATGTTTTCTACAACACTTAAAATGCCGTAGAGTGTTCTAATCATGGGTTTCCTTAGCCTTAACATGGAACATTTAAGTGTCTCCCATGCATGCTGTAGTGAATGCACAGACATGAAACTGTGTAGGCCCCTTCATGTATTCAAGCTTAATATACTCTGTAGATTTGAAGCAGTTGAGTTATTCTAGAAGGAAGTTATACCACTTTGAATTTTGTAGCTCTTACTGCGTTTTTCAGACTACAAAGCACACTGAATTACAAGGCGCAATATGAATAAACCGGTCTGTTTTCATATCTAAGGTGATAAGACTCACTGTTGATTTTCAAAAAATTAAAGGATTGTAAATGCTAGGTTTAAGACTACTAGGTTTAACACTTTCCTTTTTGATAAATCGTATAGTTAGGGTTGGTTTCTTATGCCACTATAGGCTTAAACTCAGGGCTTAATTTGTAAATTGATTGATGCCAGAACAGCGGGTGGGCCGCAGTGTGTGTGGGGCTCATTTGGGGGGTGGGGATCTGTGGGTTCTCCCACAGAAAATTTTGAATAACAGAGATACCATTTCCTGGAATCTGGTGTATTTCAACAGGTTGTTAAACATCAATATTTGCCTACAGTTGTAAACACTAGGTTAAATTACTGTTTTGGAGAGCAACAGTAGGTTGTGTGTGAATAGAGCAACTCTGATTCTGTCAGATGTCCTAACCCCCTCCCCTCACATCATGGTTCTGAGCTGAACTCTTCTCTGCTAAATCCAGTCCTGGTTGTTGCTCCTGCTCCATTCTCAAAGTGGCACCTTTTGAAGCACCTGAAGGCTTCTATTCTTGGTTGTTGGACAGTCCATCTATCCATCCATTTATTTTATCAAAGTAAATTGGACTGTCTTTGACATTTTGATCACTGTTTTTATTTTGACAAATAAGTGCCGTTGTTTTAAAACGTGATGTAATGTGAATAACATATCAAACATTTCTCGTGTTGTATTTTTTATTTATTTTACAGTAAGCTTTTAAATTTTTTTTATGTCTGAAATATATGCAGGAGTTCAGACACCAGTAGTTGTGCAGGTGCTGTATAGAGCTGTCTGGAGATGCTGCACATAACGTGCACTGTCTGCAGGGCGCGACGCAGAATGTGTTGGTTGAAGACACTTAAATCCTTGTGGGACATGCTACAAGGGGTGTTTTTCAGTGCACAACACTGCTGAGGAGGGACAATGAGAGGAAGAATAGAGAAGGATTCTACGTAGCACCTCTGTGTATCTGTGTATAAATGTGACCATCCTGTCACTCCGTCCTCACACCCCCTACCTCCTCTCCTGCTCTCCTCCCAGCCTGGAGCTGAGTGAAATGGGTGGAGTGTCGGCTTCACCCAGCACCAGCCTGGGCAGGAGCGTGTGAGCGAGCCCGGTGTGCTGTGGCTGGAACATCCACTTCACAGACTGGATAACATTTTCTCTCGTATTTTTAATTAATAATCAAAATAAAAATTACTTTTAGGGGCAGAGATTTGAGTTGCCAAAGTCGATCAAACAGTTACTGGAACATAGCATATTGCAATAATGTGGGAAGTGTTTATAAAGCCTTAATGTAGATATATAAATACTAAAATAAACTACTACTTACTACAACGACTACTACTTGTTCTACTATCTCTACTTTGTGTTTTTTTCACTTATTGTGTGTGTGTGAGAGTGTGTGGGGATCTGGGAATGGAACCTCCACAATATACAAGGGACTATTGTATATGAATAAAATGAATTGTATTGAAGTGAACTAGGCAGAAAAATCAAACTTTAGAATTGCATTCTTGGAGTCAGGTCGCACTTATACCCTGTGAGCTTGGTACAGACTGGTGCATTATAAGGGGGATCAAAGGAGCCTTCAAATGTGCTGTGGGACTTTGTTGCTGGTGATAGGAAGTAGCTAAAGCTACAAAATTTGAACTGGGGTATGTTGGAAGCACATCTAACACATATCCAGTGTGAAATGTGATGGAAAAGCATGTGAAAATGTTGGAGTTACAATTGGTCCTTTTCAACATTGTACGCAGAGAGTCCTTGGACTCTGGGTGGCAGCTGCAGAGTGTGATTTCCTGTCCGGAGTGACACAAATTTCCCTTTGTTGGATAGGAGTAGGACCCTCATGGAGCCAAATAGTGCCTCGAGATGTGTCCTGTGCTTATTTTTTTACAATATTGCACATCCAACTGGCTTTTGAGTGTGCTTTGAATAGCCACAAGCATTTTATTCGTTTTTTTGGTGTCCTTAGGGTCAAAAGTCATTAGGTAGCACCCTGGGTCTTGTATTATTACAAAAACCAGGGTATGACAAGAAATAACTTTGGACATGGAACACCCAGACACATTAACATTTAATGTGACATAGTTTGGTGGAAATGATGGAATCCCAGTGAATGTGAAGGTTCTAGGTGCTTGCTAAGGGCTTAAAGGGCCATCTGAATATTTTTGTGTGAATGTTTGTGTTATTCCTGTTTCTGCCAGGATCACTTACAAAATTTATCTGCTCACCTTCCAATGCTTATACGGTAATGCACCATCTTATTTAAAAGAACTTCTCACCCCTCATTGTCCTTCACACACTCTGCTCTTCCAACACTCATCTTCTTCTCACTCCCAGGTCTCGATCCTGCACAACAGGAGACCAGGCTTTCTCCTGCGCTGCCCCTCGGCTGTTGAACGCCCTGCCTTCATATCTGAGGGCTCCACAGACCGTGACATGTTTTAAAAAGGGTCTTAAAACCTTTCTTTTTACCCAGTTTTTTAATTCATTTTACTGTACTTTTTTTTAAATTCACCCATAGTTCCTTTTTGATTATTTCATCAGCATTTTGTGCATTTTAAGTTTTTTTTTTATGTGTTCATTCTGAGGCGTTATCCTCCTGGTTGTTTTGCTCTCGGTTGCTTTTATGGTTGCTTTTATCCTGCTGCTATCTGATGTTCACTTTTTGTGACACTTTGAGATTTACTGTGAATGTGAAGTGCATTATAAATAAAAGTTATTATTATTATTATTTATTACAAACTCCACTGTATAAACAGTCATATTAATTAACATGAAACACCCAGACACACCAAAAAAATAACAATATAATTTATATTTGATTATATTTTGAATACATTGTATCAAGTGAAGACCTACCACATGGGCTGTCATGCAACTAGGAAGCTGAAATTCACCAAGCAACTTCATCTATAGGAGCTTAAAAGACCTTGTAAATTTCAAGCATTTACCTTATTGTAGCGGGACGTTGTTAGTTTTTTTTTATTTGAAGGTCAATTTTTATTTTTTTAGCTGCCTAAAATGTATTGCATACACACC
This sequence comes from Nematolebias whitei, assembly GCF_014905685.2. NCBI lineage: Eukaryota > Metazoa > Chordata > Actinopteri > Cyprinodontiformes > Rivulidae > Nematolebias > Nematolebias whitei. Next base: position 32,712,809 of record NC_056502.1, on the reverse strand, counting down.
AAATTGTAATCAAAATTCTAACAAGAAAAAAGGCTGATGATTTCCTGTATGTTTCACAAAGATTTGTTCAGTGGTTCAAGTGATAATTTTTAAAAGGTACAAAGATTTATTTGGCTTAAGCTGAACATTTAGGACTGACGTGCACCAAACTTTTACCTGTTCTAGAAGCAAATGATATGATGATTTCCTGAAACCCATGTTGTTCATTTGAACTGAAACTAATTGAGCCCCATAGGCAGAGTCCCATTCACCAGACACTTGCTGATGACCCCCTCTCCCAGGCCTGGCTCCAGAGTGGGATCCCAGTAATCCACATTCAGCAATCTCCTTGATTTTGTCTGTCCAAACAATTTTTTTTTACCACAGTTGTTGATCATTTGAACAAATAAATTATTTGGATGTTTGCTAAGAAATAAATTAGCATTGGTAGCAATACAATGGCACAACTGGTAAGGCTGCTACCTCTCAGTGAGCAGGCTACCCTAGTTTAAATCCTCATCCAGGGGCCTTTCTGGGTGGAGTTTGCATGTTCACTCCATGCATGTGTGGGTTTTATCTGGGTACTCCGGTTTCTTCCCACAGACTAAAAACACATATGTTATGCTAATTGGTAACAATTATTATCCCTGTTAGTGAGTGAGTGAATGGTTGTTTGTCTTGTTTGTCTCTATGTGGCCCTATGATGGGCTTGTGACCTGTCCAGGGTGTATCCCGCCTCTTGCACAGAGATTGCTGTTTATAGGCACCAGCAACCCCATGACCCATAATGGAAGACGTGAGTAAAAGATAATGGATGGATAAAATAAATTGCCAGTGGTGTCCTGAAGTAGGTCAGCTATTGTTAGACTGACTGACTGTGGGCTGGAGAGGAAGTCAGAGGCATTGATGCTATGAATATATCAGATGGTCTGTACACAATCAGTGTTGGATTTGGACTTGTGCAATTATTTATAGATTAAAACCCTTGTGAATAAATTTACTAGCTAAATAAAAGAAATAATTAACTTTAAAAATATATACTATGATGAAGTCCAAATGCCAATGGTCAATATATTCATTCAATTGTCTAACTCTGTTCTGCTATTTTTTCTCATGAAATAAATTTGACAGCTTAAATTTATCAAAATGTAGTGGGACATAAGTGATAATGTACTGTGCATCACCACTGTCATATTTTTTATTTGTATTTCTTGTTAGTTTCTTTTACTGTGTTGTAGTCCAGGTTCTCAAATGGTAAACCTAATAATGAGGTTACCTTGGTAATTAAGGCACAATTTTGTGAGAAAAGGGACTAGATGAATAAGCAAGATAAGAAACTATCCCATGACATTCCTTTAATTTAGACCATACACAATATTCCACTGGACATATATCTTTTTTGTTTGAATGTAATTTAATTTAATTGGCTTTTTTGTGGTGCTATATAAAATTTTATCAAGGTCAAGTTGTCTTTTTTGTCATTTTTTGTCATTCATTTATGGTTTTGTTATTGTTTTAAACATTTTCTTTTAGATATTTAATACATAGACAACAGATGATTTTTCATTGTACTCATAAAGAATTAAAGCAACTATAAATCACCTGTAAAATTTGTATTTGGAATAAATTAGTAATTGGATATTCTAATGTTAATGACATACAGCAAATGCATATTGATCAATTCAAGGAGTTCAGTTAATTTACTTTTTGTAGCATAATTACTTAAATGCACATTGCTATACAGACCATGATAGGTGGAGATATGGAAATAGGAATATATTTTAATAAACTGTAAGCAAACAAGTCCAAAAAGTTAATGTAAATCACTAGAGTATTTAGTATACAATGCTTTTGACATGTTAAAATAGTATTTGAAAATATAGTGCTGCTAATTTGCTGACACTAAGATTATAACTTTCAAAAGACAATATTTTTTATCAGTTTTTTAGAACAGTTTTCATTTTTGCTTAATCCATGTGCCCATTCATTTGTTTAAATTTTTTACATCAGGCAAAACATGGGCTACTATGTGGTCCTACTTATAGTTTAAGTTTCTATTTTATGATTCTTTATCATCAGGCATTACATAGGCCACCTATGAAGTTTAATGCAGTTCTACACACTCCCACTAGGGACAACATTGAGGTATACACAGATTTTGTGGGGAGGCGAGGGGCGAAACCATACACATACACAAAAAAACCTATTTTAGTGACTTTTTGGGACGTTTGAGATTTTTGGATTAAAATACATTTTGGAGCGTGCTGAATGCGATTATAAGGTTCTCTAATTGGGGACCGTGGTTTTGGTCCCCACTTGCCAAGGTGTCCCCAAATGACTGGTGTGTAAACGTGTTCACGACCCCAAATATAACATAAGCAAACGCACACACACACACACACACACACACACACACACACACACACACACACAC
>NC_056502.1:32708110-32710386 GCF_014905685.2 Nematolebias whitei | reverse complement strand
CACACACACACACACACACACACACACACACACACACACACACACACCATTCAGTCGTGCTTTGGGGACAAACACGCTGAGCTAGCTTCAATAATCGTGTCCCTTATGACATCTGTTTATGAGTGAATGTGACTAAAGGCCGTTGAACTGCGTGTCGTGGCGTTTTGTTCAAACATGGCGGATGTTCGTGGCAGTGATGAACCCTCAGGGCCTTCTGCGCCTTCAGGGAAGGCCTAAAAATGCAGCAGTTACAGTACAACTTTTAAAGTAAAATTAGTTTTATCTGAATATATATTTTCTATTTTTTAATAATTTATTTTCTTTCTGTTAACTACTTTGCAGTTGAGAAATAAACACTTTAATTTTGAAAATAAAGTTATCCAATCAGATTCTTTTAAATTTGTGTCTCCGGGCAGAAACATCTTTGATGGAGCGACGTCACTGGTCAGGACTTCACTGTCAGAAGAGAAGGCTGAGCTCAGTCAGAGGTTCTCCAGGATGAGTTTGTTTAACTGACAGGAGCATCAACCAATCACAGTGCAGATGTAAGGTGGGCGGGCCCAAAACACAGCCTTGCACCTGCAGGAATCCCCAGCAGGCGGTCCTGAGAGAGCGTTATCTGTTTGTGCTCAAAGCTGAATGATGTGGCTAGCTTGTTAGCTTTTTCAAGGTGATCTTTTGCAGAAATCAAGATTTTATTCCAAACAAGACCAAGTCCAGGAGTGGAACTGAACTTCTGCATTATTGTTGTTATTGTTTATCTTCTAGTCTTTTTAATTTGTTTTCAGCCAACCAAAGATGAATAAACTGAATTGTTGGAGTTAATGGTTTTATTTCACTACAGACAAATCATCTTCAAAGCTCTTAATACTTTTCAGTATTTCTGTTTTATTCTGTTTAATTACATTTTACAAATAAAGTAAGTTCTGTGGATCAGTCAGATTTTTTAAATTACACGTTGTGCTTGAATGCACCATGAAGACTGGGCTCAGTGTCTGAGAGTAATCATGTTTTTAAGTCGGTCAATCGTTTCTAGAGGAAGATGTGCTTCTTGGAAGATCATCACGTGGTTTAAAGTTCTGTTCTGTGCTCTGGGCCCGTGTCGTCCGAACGTTTTACCAACGAGCAGGTGAAGCATCGAAACATCAGGTCAGCTTTTACTTTCACAGCTGGACGTTCTCACCACCACCCCCTCCCCGCCCGGCTCGTTTACATGAATTATGCATATGACTGATCTGTCAGAAAGCCCCTCCCTCATCATGCTTCTAATCTCCGCTGTTGCCGTGGTAACCAGATTAGACATGATCGTGACGTACAGTCGGGGCCCCCGAGGCCTTTCTTTCTGGACGAGCCTGATTCTAGAGGAGGAGGGTCCTGGGGGGGCTGCAGGTCACCTGTCCTCCTGTATTCCTGCAGCCAGGCCACGGTTTGATGGGAAATAATAATCTGAGTCCATCTCAGACCAAGGATTAAATCTCAAACAATGAACATGTGCAACAAGACTTATTATAGGATGTGGTTTCATTTATTATTAAATGACCTGAAGATTTAAGAAAACTTAGTTTCTTGATCTTGTCTACTGTGCAGCAACATGAAGAAAATTACGATAATTATGATTTAAAATACATCTTTTATTCATAATTAACATCTGATAATAGTCTGACGTGACAATATTTTTGACAAAATAGAGTTTACTCAAAATATTTCAAATTTATAATAAACAGAACAAAACTATTTTTTTATTATTTTTTTTTTTTACAAAAAAGGGTATATTTATCTCAAAATTCAAATTCAAAAATTATTTTGATATTTTGATGAAAAAATTAATGGGAAAAGTTTGGGCAAAAATAACTGTGGTGAAATGTAATTGTGTGTAAAAAGTTTTCATTCAACAATTAAATATGAGATTTATGATGCTGCCAATTTATATTTGTGAAGGAAGAGACTGACTGAACCTTGCACCCGCACTCATTGATTATGTTTTTAGGCATCAAATAGCAAAATATAATAACAACTGATATATATGAACATGAATAATTAGAGAAACAGCAGCAATGTGGGAACGGTGTGAATCAGAGATCAGCTCCTGTTAAAAACATAATTTTTATCCATAAAATAAATGTTTTTTTTTTCAGTTTAAGACCAAAAAACAGAAAGTCGTCTTGTAAATTTGCACTCAAACATCTCTAATAACTCGTCAATCTATTCTTTTTGTAATAAAGCCTTTATGCTTTATGCCCCCCATTGTGGAGAGACAGAGGGGATTGGAAATATCC
>NC_056502.1:32702869-32708010 GCF_014905685.2 Nematolebias whitei | reverse complement strand
ATAAAGTATGTACTGTATGTGTTTGTTTGTGTGCGTGTGTGGTTTTCTCAAGTGATTGGGTGGAAAACATTATTCTAAGGTGGCCGAGGGCACCATCAACCCCCCCCCCCCCCCCCCCCCGCCCCCCCCGGCTCTACCACTGTACCTGGTGGTGGATAAAATGGCTTCCTCTGCTTGCCAGGATCAGTCACTGCGCCGCCTTAGGCAAGAATATAAAGTACTATCCAACTGAAAATCTACAAACATTCAGTGTTTGAACTGTTCAGCACAAAATATTAATTATATTGGAAGGTTTGATCGTCACACACATCCAGCAGCTTCTCTGTGAACATCTGGAGAGTTTCAATTCATTTTTTCTTAAATGACTGACTCAGTCGTTCCTAACTTCCTCACAGAGACAGTAAACTTTAACAGGCAGGTTGTTTAATCTGGTTGGAGAAAGTTTTGTCCCTTTGCTTCAGACTGGAAGGAATAAAAGTTGAATTGTGACGACATGAACACGAGCAGACGTCAAACACGTGAACACATGAATACTCTGCTCTGTTTGTGCTCGTCTAACGTCAGATGGGCGGCTCGTAAAATACTGCAGCACATCGAGGGGATTTCTTCATTCTGAGAGGCAACAATAAAACATTTGAACAGATTTCAGTGATTTTGTTTTATTTTTCTGTAGAAAGACTCAAAGCTGCTCTCATGAAGTCTATAAAAACATTTTTTTGCCAGAGGACTCGAGGGTCATTAATGAATTAAATCCTGCATTGTGTTGGTTTTTTCATGCCCATGTGATTAATTTTTTGTTGCTCACAAGTTTTCATGTGTCAACGCTGAAGCTGTAAAAAAAAAAGCCAAACAACAAGGAGTCATTTTTTGTTGCCGTGTGTTTTTTCTTGGAGGTCAACACAAGGCTTTGATTAAAACAGGGCAGTCTGGTGGAGGGGTGACGACCTTTGACCCCAGCAGTTTGAAGAAAAGTAAAAATGAAACCTGGTCGGCAGCCTCTTGTTGTTTGTGTTGTCCGTCTGTTCGTCGAAGGTTAGCTGCCTCCACATTACGAAGCGGTCCTCGGCACGAAGCCGTTTGTCTCTGAATCATCTGAAGCGTCTGTTTTTAAACGTTTGTCCTTTATTTGACTCAAAACCATTTAAGGTAAGGTTTGGGCTGTTGGTTTAAAGATGAGCTCCAGGTCAGCGGGGTCACGGTTTATTTACTTTTATTTTCCGATGTGCAGCTGAGTGAGAGGTTTGGTGAGGCAGACAGAACCAGGACCACCGCAGCAGAACTGAGGCTGCAGTCGGTGTTGATTTAATGGACAGCCTGTCACTTCAGAGTCGCCTCGCCAAGATCATTTCACTCTCCTCATTGTGCTCGTTGCATGTGCTGCATGTGCAATGAATTGGACCGGTTCTCAATTATTATTATTTGTGTTGGTTGAAACATTTTTTTTTTACCGTTATGAATGCTGCTATGGTTTGTTTTCCCGTTGCGCCATGAGCTCCGTGATAACTCTGAGAAGAAAGGTGCTGTTTGACTGTTTTTAGAGCAGCCTGCAGAGATTTCTTCTGACACGAAATCATGTGATACGTTTTCTTAAACCACTCGGAGAATGATGGCTCAAGGCAAGTTTTTATAAAAAGGCTTTTCCCAAACATAATTTATGATGAGAGCAAGAGAGAGAAATGACTGCTGCCACATAGCACTTGTTCACAAAGGAGCTTTGCTCGATATGTTTGCCGTATTAAATGCAGCCGAGGCACAATTTAAATGTAGCAATAAAATGATTTGGACTCTGCAAAGCAAAATAAATCTGACACCACTGCAACGTTACTGTAAACATCCTGAAAACAACATTTAACTGTGTTTGAACCAATCGTACAGGCTCAAAAGTTTAAAAGAAGCTTGTTGGCAGTTGTCCGTAGTAATTAGGATGCTATTCAGGTCCAACAAAATGAAAAATAAACCAATACAAAACTCTCAATTTCCTGGTCCATTTCTTGTTTATGTAAACACACAAAAATATGAATTTAAAACAAGCTGGTTACCAAATCGAGCCTTTGTCTACAGTAATCAGGGTGTTGCTCTGGTCTGTCATGGTGATGAACAAGTGGAGTTGAAAGGCAAAATACTCAATTTACTGGTTTGAATATGTTTTAATACCAGTTATGGTCAGGAGGTCTGAATTATGACAGAAAGAACAGGAAGTCTGATCCAAGAGGCTGAAATGAGCGACCTGCGACTCAGCGTAGAGCTCGTTGGGAACTGAATCAAAACACAAAACTGTAAAAAAAATACATATTCACTTGGAATCAAAGGGAACAACAAAAACTTTGTTGTTTAGGTGTTTGAATGCATATAAACTAAATGCAAAATAAATAAAAATACAACTCTGGTTCTCCAGAATAATGAAAAGTAAATTGAAAAGGATTACAGACCTCCACAGGAACTTTGTGATGTTTCTGAGAGAAAACTGGTCTCAAACTTTTTTGAACGTGTTCAAAATTCCAGAGATGAGAGTGAAGCAGAGGAACTCACTTGAGGAAAACTAAGAGAAGCTCCTGCACAAACAGTTTGAACATTTCAAAAACTCCCCCAAACTCCATCTGGGAGAGATTGAAGTAGAACCAGGACTTCTTTTCATCAGGCGTCAGCTGAGGTGGTCCAGGTGTCTGGTTACCTCTGGAGAGTTATTCTCGGGAGGAGAACCTGAAGCAGAGTGAGAACGCTCTGGAGGGAGGATGTACTGAAACCCTGTTTGATCTGGAGACTAAAGAGTCAGAGTCACAGATTCTTTATTGTCGTTCCACCACATGTGGTACATGTGGTGGAACAAAATTATGAACACAGGGTCCCAGTTACATCAAACAATAAAAATGTAAAAGAAAATCAATGATAACACCCAAGATATGAACTAAGAAAAACATCAATTAAAAATACACTAAGCACTCATAGTGTAAAAACATTACGTCGAACAGCAGCACGAACATGAGCATGAGTCTGTGTGAGCAGAAGAGCACGCATGAACACATCAACATGAAACAAATCAGCAGCAACATGAAACAGATCAGCAGCAACATGATGTGATTTTTTTCACAGTGATTGTTCTGGTTAGAGATTCATGAGTCTAACAGCCTCGGTAGAAGCTGTTCCTCAGTCTAGTGGTTCTACACTTAATGCTCCTCAACCTCCTTCCTGAGGGGAGCAGGGCCAAAAGTGTGTGTGCTGGGTGAGTGGGGTCCTTCATGATGCAGGTGGCCCTCTTCCTGCATCTGGAGGTGTAGATGTCTGTGATGGTGGGGAGACCGACTCCAACAGACTTCTGTGCAGCCTTCACCACTCTCTGCAAAGCTTTTCTTTCTGCAGCTGTGCAGCCTCCATGCCACACATTGATGCTGGAGCACAAGATGCTCTCCACTGCACACCTGTAGAAGGAGGTGAGGACTGAGCTTCCCAGTCCAGCTCGTCTCCTGAGGAAGTAGAGTCTCTGATGAGCTTTGTTGATCAGGCTGGTGGTGTTGTTGCTCCAGCTGAGGTTGTTGTTCATGTGTACACCCAAGTACTTGTAGCTGGAGACCACTTCCACCGGTCCTCGTTGATGTTGATGGTTGTGTTGATGTGGGTCATGACCAGTTTTTCAAAGCATTTAGCGACTATCGGGGTGAGGGCCACTGGCTGATAGTCATTCAGACCAGTCACAGTACATCTTTTTGGGACTGGAATGATGGTGGCAGTCTTCATGAAGATGGGAACTGTCTCCAGGGTAAGTGAGGTGTCAAAGATGTCTGTCAGCACCTCGCAGAGCTGATCAGCACATTCTTTCAACACCCTTCCGGGGATGTTGTCTGGGCTGGTTGCCTTGTCCTCCTGAAAGTACTCCTTACTTCTGCTGAGGTCATATTGAGATGCTCTATATCTGGTGGTGAGGTGAGTCTGGTGAGAGTCACTAGGGAGAGAGATGTTAGATTCTGAGCTCACAACCGGATGGATGAATGGATGGATGGTTGGTTGTTAAATGGATGAACAGATGGATGGATGGATGAATGGATGGATGAACAGATGGATGGATGGATAGATGAAAGGATGGATGGATAGATGGATGGATGGAGGGATGGATGGATGGATGGAGAAGGCCACAGTGACTTTTGCCTCTGTGAATTCTCCTTCATGATCCATGGCTGGAAGTGACACCTTGTGAAGCTGTCAAGTTTTCTGAACGGCTCACCCCACCCAGCCTCTGACACCTCCCCCCACCTCCCCCTCCATCTCACCTCCCTGCCTCTCCTTTGTCGAGCCGAGCTCGGAGCACCATCGACACAGACGAAGGCGTGGAGAAAACACGAGACGAAGAAGCCCCCCTGCCACTCTCACTCTCGCACAGGGACAATGATAGGCTGTCATCACACGGCGATCAGCACTGTCACCCACAACACTGCAGCGCACAAACACACACTTGTACACAAGCGCACACGAGTACACACAACATGCACGCAGACGGGCGTATGCGCACACACGCCCAGGACCCACGCCTGTGAAAATCCTCACCAGCCTCACAAACACTGACAACCAAGTCATTTCTGTCACTTCAGTTATTTTTACACTGCAGCCTGACAACACATCAAGAATCCCTCTCGCTATGGGAACAACATGAGACCACTGCATCAAGCCCATTAGACGCCACGTGTCACATCAAATATCTAATTATCTGCTATTCAATATTCCCAATTAAGTTAGAAATGTTCTCCACACACATTTGTGCAGTGATTTACCACCGTGTTGTGTAGGCAAAGTGAGATGATAGGACTGGTCTAGCTGCTCAGAAGACAGAAGTAAAGAATAAAACTCCGTCCTGGTGACAGCGAGGAGGCTGAGGTGTATCCTGGAGAGTGACGACCTGCTGTGGTTCAATCTTGGTTCCTGCAAATAAAACCTGACCAGAGACAAAGAGACAGAAAGAGGGGGATGAAACCGTCACTCTGGTGTTTTTGTTTGGGCCGGCGGGGAGAGAGTTAACTTTCCTGGCCCTGGCTGCTGTCAGGAAGCAGAAGGCAGCTACATGATGAGTCTGACTGGCGGCCGGCGGTGGTGAGATCAGTGGCAGGGAGCTGAGTGAAGCTGACACCCCACCCACTTCCAAAATTAAAGCAAAT
>NC_056502.1:32701313-32702769 GCF_014905685.2 Nematolebias whitei | reverse complement strand
TGGAGAGCTGCAGCAGACGGCGTGGGAGCCTGGAGAGCTGCAGCAGACGACGAGGGGAACTTGAAGGTTGCAGCAGGCGACGAGGGGAACCCGAAGGTTGCAGCAGGCGACAAGGGGAACTTGAAGGTTGCAGCAGGCGACGAGGGGAACTTGGAGTTTGCAGCAGGAGATGAGGGGAACTTGGAGTGTGCAGCAGGAGACGAGGGGAACTTGGAGTGTGCAGCAGGAGACGAGGGGACCTTGGAGTGTGCAGCAGGAGACGAGGGGACCTTGGAGTGTGCAGCAGGAGACGAGGGGACCTGGGGAGATGCTGCTGCTGTCGTAGAGGCCTGGGGAGATGCTGCTGCTGTTGTTGAGGCCTGGGGAGATGCTGCTGCTGTCGTAGAGGCCTGGGGAGATGCTGCTGCTGTCGTAGAGGCCCGGGGAGATGCTGCTGCTGTCGTGGAGGCCTGGGGAGTTGCTGCTGCTGTCGTGGAGGCCTGGGAAGTTGCTGCTGCTGTCGTGGAGGCCTGTGGCTCTGCAGCAGACGACGGAGAGGCATGTGGCTCTGCAGCAGACGACGGAGAGGCCTGTGGCTCTGCAGCTGACGACGGAGAGGCCTGTGGCTCTGCAGCAGATGACGGAGAGGCCTGTGGCTCTGCAGAAGCAGGAACTTCTGCGGCAGGAACGGAAACTGGAACGGAACCCTCTGCGGCAGGAACGGAGTCTTCTGCAGCAGGAACGGAAACTGGAACGGAACCCTCTGCGGCAGGAACGGAGTCTTCTGCGGCAGGAACGGAAACTGGAACGGAACCCTCTGCGGCAGGAACAGAGTCTTCTGCGGCAGGAACGGAAACTGGAACGGAGCCCTCTGCGGCGGCGGCGGCAGGAACGGAGCCCTCTGCGGCGGCGGCAGGAACGGAGCCCCCTGCGGCGGCGGCAGGAATGGAGCAGGAGAGCTGAGGAGCGTCTACTGGGACCCCCTCGGAACAGGAGAGATGAGGAGCGTCTGCCGGGACCCCCTGGGAACAGGAGAGGTGAGGAGCGTTCGCCGGAACCCCCTCAGAACAGGAGAGATGAGGAGCGTTCGCCGGAACCCCCTCGGAACAGGAGAGGTGAGGAGCGTTCGCCGGAACCCCCTCTGAACAGGAGAGATGAGGAGCGTTCGCCGGAACCCCCTCGGAACAGGAGAGGTGAGGAGCGTTCGCCGGAACCCCCGCGGAACAGGAGAGGTGAGGAGCGTTCGCCGGAACCCCCTCTGAACAGGAGGTGAGGAGCGTTCGCCGGAACCCCCTCAGAACAGGAGAGGTGAGGATCCACCTCAGGGGCTGCGTGCAGCGTGGAATCCACCTCAGGGGCTGCGTGCAACGTGGAATCCACCTCAGGGGCTGCGTGCAGCGTGGAGTCCACCTCAGGGGCTGCGTGCAGCGTGGAGTCCACCTCAGGGGCTGCGTGCAGCATGGAGTCCACCTCAGGG
>NC_056502.1:32679157-32701213 GCF_014905685.2 Nematolebias whitei | reverse complement strand
TTTTTAGTGCTTCGTTAGTGCTCGTTTGTTCCGGTGAAAGTAGCGTTCGTGCAGCTTTAGTTTATGAGATATTAAGAATTATAATTTCGCCCGATGACGTCACCATCCCCCCATGTTGCTCCAAAACAGACGGGAGTGGTCTATTTTTTTAGTGCTTCGTTAGTGCTCGTTTGTTCCGGTGAAACTAGCGTTTGTGCAGCTTTAGTTTATGAGATATTAAGCATTATAATTTCGCCCCCATGACGTCACCATCCCCCCATGTTGCTCCAAAACAGACGGGAGTGGTCTACTTTTTTAGTGCTTCGTTAGTGCTCGTTTGTTCCGGTGAAACTAGCGTTTGTGCAGCTTTAGTTTATGAGATATTAAGAATTATAATTTCGCCCGATGACGTCACCATCCCCCCATGTTGCTCCAAAACAGACGCGAGTGGTCTACTTTTTTAGTGCTTCGTTAGTGCTCGTTTGTTCCAGTGAAACTAGCGTTTGTGCAGCTTTAGTTTATGAGATATTAAGAATTATAATTTCGCCCCGATGACGTCACCATCCCCCCATGTTGCTCCAAAACAGACGGGAGTGGTCTACTTTTTTAGTGCTTCGTTAGTGCTCGTTTGTTCCGGTGAAACTAGCGTTTGTGCAGCTTTAGTTTATGAGATATTAAGAATTATAATTTCGCCCGATGACGTTGCCACTTTAAGGCCAATTTTGGCTGCTGCATATAAGCAAGCCCTCACCTGTTGTGAGGCTTCTTGCGTCGTGACATTTGAAATGTAGCTATTTTTCTAAAAATTTTCGTTAAATGTATTCACTAATGAAATTCAGGTTATCAGCAATTAAAGACGTTATTGAAGCTTAATAAATTATGTACAATTTTCTGAATCTTGTCTCATTTCCAGCAAAACTTACCTGTGTCCTTATTGGAATCTTTAACATTTCATACTTGGGTTTTACAATAAGGTAAATCCACATTAGGTGGGCACATTAATAACGTTCTGTTACCCGCTCAGTATTGTATTTCTCCAGTCCTTCACTGTAACTCATATTCAGCCTTTTTGTTTTTGCATTTTGTTCGTTATAACTTTTAGCCTGGAACATCTTCTACCTTTTTAATGACATGAACCTGTATACTTTCATTTCTTTATGGTTTGTTGCGGACACCAAAATTTCCTTATTGTGGAGCAGTAAAGGTTTTCGATTATAATTAATTGAAAAAAGTAATGAACCATGACTTCTAAGATCACATATATCCAATGTAATGTTTGAAAATGTAATATACATTATACTTTCAAAGAATAACAAACACTTTTCTTTTGGAAAATGATTTTTTTTTAACAATTGAACATTCTGATGTTTAAAGATTGAACATCTTTTTTTCACACTGAGACATGGTCACAACAAAACGAAAAAGGGACTTGTTGATAATTGTAAAGTAATATATTTTGTATATAACAGGTATACAAACTCTTTGAAAAAAAAATATTTTTGAGAGATGTAATAGGAAAAGAATTACAAACTAAAACATTTCAATAAACCACCATTGGTACACTTAAACATACTTTGCCATGTAATAATTGGTCACAAAAAACATAAAACACAACCTGTTTATGGTCTGACTATAAATAAATTATAATATCAAACAATAACAAACTATTTGCTTTTGACCTGGGCTTCTGAAAACTTCCAAGTGGAATGTGTTCATTCACAGCATTCAGTCTGCTGTGTATAATGCTGCATGTGGTTGAATTTTTTCCTTCTCTGACACTGTCTTCACTGCTTTTGCCAGGTCATCATAAAGCTCCCACACACATGGAGCTGTACGGCAGTATGCAGTGTAATGTCCCATAACATCTTTGGTCAAGCTTCCCTTGAAAACGATGACTCCTCTCAAAGTGAATGTCTTTCCTTGGAGAGCCACAACGGAGGGAAATTCACTCAAAGTAAACTGAGTAGTTTGTAAGAGGTCAGTGACAATCCATGCTATTTCTCCAATTCGGTAGCTGTGAGTTAGAGTTCCTGCACAGAGTATTTTCCCTGACGTGCTGTCTCCTGTTTTGAATGCAACTGGACATTCTGATTCTTTCTGTAGTTGGCGAAGGCAGGTAGACTCTGGAAGTAAGAGTCCATTTTCGACTGAAGTACCAAGCTGAGCCAAGCCAGACTTCATCAGGACAGAAATGTCAGGAGAAACAAATGGTACTTCCCTAGTTGTTCCTTTGTTTAGCTGGCAGTACTGAGAAGAGCAGTGTTTAGACAGGTAAATGTTTGATACATTTCTCATTGTTTTACCAATGACAGTGGAGATATTGCACTGGGCATCGATTTGGTGGGCTCCAGACTTCAACTCGATTTTTTGAAACATTGCACTAAGCAGCTCTGCCCTCTGTGAGTATATCTTTGGGGTCACACTATCTGCAGTAATGGCTTTCACAAGCTGCAAGATGGGGTTGTCCCCGAACAGATGGATCTGCATGGAGCCATTCAGTGCAGGAAGTAAGATATGAAGTCCTCTTCCTTTTTTTCGGTGGAAGAATTAGTCCCCTCCAGTTTTCTACCACATCTTCATCTGTTGGCGGAATGTTTGTTTCATCAAGTTCTGGAGAATGGTGAGAATCTATTCTTCTCTTGGCTTCAGCACTGTGGGTGCTCATGGAAGCAGAGTTTGTTTCTGAAACTTTTGTTAATCCAGCTATTTCATGTTTTACTTTTCCAGAACAAATCCTCATATTTCCTTCGATGAAGGAAAGATGACGAGAAATAAATCGATCAAGTCTAATGGGCAAGTTCTCATGTTTAAAAAGGCCATGTTTTACACTTTTGAATTCTGCTTCCACAGTGGCTGAGCTTGCAGTGAGGCTAGTGCTTCTGAAGAGGGGGACCATTACTCCTGTCCAAAGTGGCAAGTAACTTGCAAGTCTTATAATGTGTGGAACAATCTCAGGGAGGAAATGGATGTTATCCCTGTCCCCATTGGCTGCAGCGAGTGACCTGCTCTTCTCGCATATGTTTGATACCCAGTCTCGAAGGTCAGTCTGGATCTCGTCTAAAGGTTCCATTTGATGCACTTCCTTTGTGTCTTCGGCTGGAATGATGGAGTCTTCTGTTATCTGTGTTTTTAGATATTTTTTGCACCTCTCTGATTCCAGAGGAACTCCAGAGCTATCATCACCCTCTGCCTCACTGAGGGCCACAACAGTGATCGCATGTATCAGCTGTTTTGCATGGTCCAAACACTGTGATTGTAGAAGCTTGGCTATTGCTCTGACAAAGAAGTCTTTGACACGGTGTGACTTGTTTTTCAGGCAGTCCCACTGGCAGATCATCTTTATGCAGTGTGCCACATCAACTCTGATAAAACATGGAGGACAGTTTGCTGACTTGTTTCCAAGTAGCAGACGGAAACATTCGTTAATGTATGCCTTCAGATCAGGGTAAGGAGTGAAGGCCCTCACCAGAGCACCGAGAATAGCCAGGGAGAAGTCACTCACGGCTTCCTTTGGTACAGCAGCACCTGTACGAAGCCATTCTGTCAGCCATGTTGCAACTGCATTTATGTCGTGTCTCTCTGACAGCATTTGCACAACTGGGACCGAGCAGTTGTCCCCTGTCAGAACACCTTGATATAAGAAGATGTGGCCAGATGTTCCATTTGGTCTCACCAGTCTTCTCACAACTGAGCCTGTTGCATCAAAGCAAACTACAGAGGGACATTTTTTGGACAATGTGTTATATACATGTAGCTGTGTTGGACTCCAATAGTGGCAGAAGAACTTGTCCAGACCAATGTCTCTTATACTACCACTGTGAGGTGTGCTATGTTTTAATAACTGCAAAGACAAAATGGGATCTTTGTCACCTAATTCCTGATCTCTTCTCTCCTGCTTAGCTTTTCGTAGGGTGGCCAAATTTGGCAGGTGACTTGGCTCAGGATCTCCAATATCCATCAAATCGGATGCCTTCGCTGACCTCCATACGGCTGGCTCCATCCTGCCCTCACACAGGTCTTTTGAAATCTGTGCACGAAGGTTTCCAGACATGAACCTCTTGGACTGCCTAGTGTGCAGGGAGATATTGGTGTCCTCATGACCAGATGTTGTGTCTGTTTGTTTTTACAAAAGTGTACAGAGCTTTTGGAGACATCTTGTTTTCCAGCTGCTGACTTAATTCTGTCCAAATAGTGGAAGATGGAGTGGCTATTTTGCTATTTTGAAAGATAGCCTGTTTTGATTTGCAGAGAAATGCAAAAAGGGAATCCCTGTGTATTGCTGGCTGTCGAGGCATCTAGTTAAAGAATAAAAAGGCTTTGGTTAGCATTAACAAAAGTATTCTGGCCTGTATAATTGCACAAGCTTTATTCCAGCATTCTTTCACAACTCAATTTATGTTTAAATTAGTATTCTCTCTTACATCTGTGTGACATTTATGCTGAATTGTGATTACGCATTTTTTTTCTGTTCAACATTGCATTTTTTTTTTAAATCACTGAAGTGAAATTTCAATTAATTTCAATTGAAGTATCTGTTCTAAAAATTGTCCTGTCTGGGCTATTGATGTTCCTTAACATCCATGACTGAATATGAATGTAAAAGCTGCAAGATTAAGCCTTGAAGAATATTTGTTTAAATCTGTTTTAAATCTCTGGACTTAAAACGTAATGAAATTGTGGATATACAGAAATATATATGTAAGGGACACAACCATGTGTCCTTCTCTGCTAATCGGGGGCTGGATTGCAGTCCCAACAGTTATTCAGTGTTTTATCTAAAACCTCAACATTAGTAGTTTACTTACCTTGTAAAAATAAAGTTCAACAGAGGGTTGGGCAATAGAAGGATTTTAAATTTTTCTTCAACACACTTAAATGTTTTAACAGCTACTTTTCCATGGAAAATGTTGAATGGGAAATTCAGATTTCTCTTGCTTTACCGCCAAAAAGTCACCTGCTCACTGAGGTGAGGGTCGTGATGGTCATCACGTGGGCAGAGCCAATCCCTATGACATTATGTGAAAACGTTAACATATCAAAGTTGCCAAATGTTCAATGCTCTTTTCCAAAATTCTTACATTAAATGTCAATAGAACTTAAAGCTCGCTGCATATTAAATTGTATTTAAACAAAAGTAAATCACTTGGATAAATGAACTTTCAGCCAATGACATACGTGCCATGCACTTCCGTTTTTTTTCCCATCCATCCCATTTATGAGAAAATATTACTGTTGAAAAAGCAAAATGCAGGCTATTGGACTTGGTTGACTTTGCCATCTAAAGCATATGTCTTTAAATGAGACAAAAAAACAAAATTTAAAATCTTTATTAAGGAATAAAGTGCGAACTACATGAGAAGGCACACATTTTACAGCAGCACATAAAACAGCATTTAACTTGCATGATAAAAACAGAATTAAGAAATGCTTTCTTTGTGGTGTTGATGTTCAGTGAAAACCACAGACGTCATCAATTTAAGTCATCGCTAATGACCTGAAAGAAAAATCTATATCTCATAAACTAAAGCTGCACAAACGCTAGTTTCACCGGAACAAACGAGCACTAACGAAGCACTAAAAAAGTAGACCACTCGCGTCTGTTTTGGAGCAACATGGGGGGATGGTGACGTCATCGGGCGAAATTATAATTCTTAATATCTCATAAACTAAAGCTGCACAAACGCTACTTTCACTGGAACAAACGAGCACTAACGAAGCACTAAAAAAGTAGACCACTCGCGTCTGTTTTGGAGCAACATGGGGGGATGGTGACGTCATGGGGGCGAAATTATAATTCTTAATATCTCATAAACTAAAGCTGCACAAACGCTACTTTCACCGGAACAAACGAGCACTAACGAAGCACTAAAAAAGTAGACCACTCGCGTCTGTTTTGGAGCAACATGGGGGGATGGTGACCTTTGGATGACCTAAAAATTAATCTTTAATATCTCATAAAGCAAAGCAGCACTAACGAAAATTTTAACGGCACAAACCAGCACTAACGGAGCACTAACCATTCAGACTATTTGCTTTAATTTTGGAAGTGGGTGGGGTGTCAGCTTCACTCAGCTGTGGCAGGGCTGTGAGATGGATGCCATCTTGGCCGCTTGTGATGCGCAGTTTGTCGCCCGGGCTTCACCAGGAAGGAAAGCCTTGAAAATACTGCTGGCTGTCAGTCAAAGAAAAATGTGCCAGGATTTCCACAAAATAAAAAAAGAAAACCCGTTCACCACAAACCTTTATATTCCAGTGTTCCAGCAGTAAACTTACTGTAAACTGACAGCCGTGGCTCGATGCCCGAGTGTTCGTCTGGTCAGAGGATTGGGGGGTTGGTTTGATCTCCAGCCTTACCAAGTGTCAAAGTGTCCTTGGGCAACACGCAGAACTCTGACACTTCCACCAATATGCTTATCAGATCTGGGATTTCTGCAACCGGGAGTTGCTTAATACTCGTTTTGATTGCAATAATTTTATCGACTTCTCTGTGGTTAGAGGGCGATGAAGTTTGGGAAAATGTTGAGACTCTGTTCTACGTTTCAGTCTTCTCTTGGTTCTTTCTGATCCAAGGGTGGGTTTTGATTACTCCTGAACTCTAGTTTTATTCCCAGACCTGACACCAGCCAGGTTCTGTAAATGGTAAGTGGAGTATACTTATATAACACCTTATCAAGATACTCAAAGTTCTTTACAATCTGAGCCCTCATTTACCCATTCATACAGCACTCTACTGGATCTATACAAAGACTAATCAGTGTTTTCACATTCATACACCGATGGGACACACATCAGAGGCAGTGAGGGGTTCAGTGTCTTGCCAGAGACACGTCAGCATGTGACTGCTGGTGGAATCAAACCCCCAACTCTCCCATTGGTGGACGACTGCTTTAGCAACTCAGCCACAGCCGCCCAGTGTAGTATTCATCTGATTTCTAGTTCTGTTTTATCCTGTTCTGGGTCCTGAGGAGCTGGTGTCGGTCTTCGTCCATCAATAGTTTAGAGGCAGGGGACACCCTGGACAAGTGTCCAGTCCATCATAGAGAGCAATGAGATCATGTTGACACCTCAAAAGTCCAGTCAGAACCTCCCGTGCCATTTTGTCACTTTCAAACAATAACATAAAAAAGTGTTCATAGTTTAACTTTTGGTGGTTTAACTCAGAACTTGAATTGCTGAGTCAGCTGTCTTTACTGTTTTCTTGTCAGTAATCTGTCCTTGTACAGGTGCTCTGTAGAGGGGCGTTTCCTCAGGTGGTGTCAGCTCCACCGGCATCAACCTGATTGGTTCCTCTTGTATTTAAGGCTGAGTGGAGCCATTATTCTTCATGGAACTGTTTAGCGTCATGCAGTGACAGTCCTGCTCCTCTTTGTGTATTTTTCTTGTAGACATGTTCGCTCCTACTCATTGCTGGAGTTAATACTCTAACCTGTTTTCTCTCCTCAAGCCAACCAGACCAACACCTGTCTGCTCATCCACTCCTCACCTGGAAATCCTGGAATTCCTACATTTTGCTCTCCTGGTCCAGACGCCTGACCAGTTGCCTTCTAAACCTACAAAAGAAACAGGATCATGTAAGAACACGTTATGAACTGCTTCATTCTAAACCAGTAACCTGTGAATACAGATACTCACCTGGCATATCTTCCCACAACTCCACAATAAAAGCCTTATTTTTGGGTACAGTTTCCTGTCTGGCCTTCTTGGTGTTGACACTGTGAACTCTGGCCCAGTGACCCTGAGGCCCCATTTCCACTACGCAGTATAAACACAAATGGAAAACATGCATGTTGGGTTCATTGGTAAATCTAAATTGTCCCTAGCTGTGAGGAAGAGTGAGTGATTGTCTTGTTTCTCTCTATGTGTCCCTGTGATGGACAGGAGACCTGTCCAGAGTGCTTTCCAAACTGTCCAAGAAACTGCAGCTGGACCACATCCTGTTTGGCTGTGTGTCTAAATAATCTTCTTATTTTTATAAATGAGGCTGATTTTGGTGAGGGAAAGAGGCAAACTACCAGTCAATCGATTCCCAACACCTCGGGGTAAACCTCTACCCCTCAACCCCGACACTCACCCCAGTTTTCCCCATTAGCCCATTTGCCATGACAGAGTGGGATTAATTGCAGTGGACCACGCGGCACTTCTGAATGTCTCCCTTTTTAAAGCCAGTGACAAAACAGCTGAATGAAGCCATATCCCCACGCAACGTTGTCCCCTCCCTGTTTAATCCGCCCACTGCAGCCATGTTTGTTTGTAGCCTGAAGCCAGGATCTGCGGCGCTTCACAGGCGGTCGGAAGAGGACGACGGGGTCAGCTCTGCCTTCAGGCATAAAAGAGCTGTTTCTCATTTCAGCCCTGAACCAACATCTACAAGCGGGGCCCGTCTACTGACCAGGAAGTAAGACATTAACATCAGCAAACCAAAGCAGGCAGATCAACAACCAGCATCATGAAGGAGGTTACCGGTAGTTTTTATTAACCTAAAGCAGTCAGTGAGAGGAAAATCATGCCGTTTGTAAAATATGTGAAAACAGTGAAGGACGGCACGGTGGCTCAGTTGGTAGAGCTACCGCCTCTCAGCGAGAAGGTTGACAGTTCAAATCCTGGCCGGGGGACCCTTCTGGGTGGAGTTTGCATGTTCTCTCTTACAGAACAAAAACATGCATTTTAGACTGATTGGTAACTCTAAATTGAGTGAATGTTGTTTGTCTCATTTGTCTTTATGTGTCCCTGTGATGGACTGGAGACCTGTCCAGGGTGTCCCCCACCTCTCGCACAATGATGGCTGGACATGAGCGCCAATGACCCCCTGCGACCTGAAAAGGAAGAAGCAGGTAAAGATGGATGTAACAGTTAAGGGACTGAAGTTGGCACAGTCCTCCATTCTTCCACATCTGTCAATGATCACAACATGAAGACAGTTATTGTGTAGCTTTTCTAGTTATAAATCTGTAGAACGTTTTACAGGTAAACTTTTGTATTTTCTAAGCAGTTTTCAGCCTAAACAGTCATTTAGTTTTAGTTTAGGTGTAACTCTAGTTTCTCGTTACTTCGTCTCCATCTTCTATCGTTCATCAATAAGTGGTGCCAAGTCCAGGAGAAAAACTGAGAACTCCCTCTCCCAATGCTTCCTGGGGGGATTCCAAGGCTTTTCAGGTTCAGAGAAGATAGATCATCTATCCAGTGAGTTCTGGGTCTGCCCTGGGGTCTCCTCATTGGCACACGCCCAGAAAACCTTTAAAAGGAGGCATCCAGGATCCACCTCAACTGACTCCTTTCAATGCATAGGAGCTCCACCCAGCTGATGATGGAGTTCCTCACCATACAGAACCTCTCAGGCTGAGCCCGGCCTGAGTACTGTGAAACTTTTAATTTAGAAAGGACTGATGAGCTAATGGCTAGTCTGAGCAGGGCCACATCAAACTGGATGGCTGCCATTGTAAAACACCTTGAACATGTATTTATAAACCACCGTCAGATTTTAATTTATTTGAACACGACATCAGTATTTTCCTGCAGGAAGTGTTCTGCGCTTCATCAGAAGTGCTACAGCTAGCTGCTGTTGCTGTAATACAAAAAAAAAAAAAAAAAAAATCATGAACTTTTATAAAATATTACTCTAACATGGACAGGTTTATAAAACAGATGTTTGAACCACTTTAAAATATTTGAAATATGAGTTGTTTTGTGATGAAAATAATCCACTTTGGTCTGAGCTGTTTGCGTCTCAAACAGATAAGATACTGATTGTTATACTCTTTTCACAGAACCTCACTTTATAAGATCTAAACAAGAACTTTACAGAATACTAGCTGTTGTGCTGACAAACTGACCATGAATGGTTACTTTTGTAAACTACAATATTCTTGATAAAATCCTTCAGCGTGAACTCTTGTCTGCCGAGCCAACAAAATCTTTTAGTTACTCTGGACAATCAAAGGTGCAGCTTCATTTGATGCAGCTGAAGTTTCCCTCCATCTTTGGGGTTTGATAAAATGACTAAACATAAACTAAATAAAACAATGCAAAAACCAGATGTATCATTTTACAGTACGTAGGTTTATCACAGCCACAATGAATAAAGACCTCGTCTGCAGAGAAACAACGTTTTAGTGGTTTTTTTTATATTTATGATGTCTTGAAGGATTTTACCCAACATGGTGGTTTTAGAAAAGTCTGACAAAAAGACAATTACCTAAAATGCTGCAGTAGCTCTGCCAGGTCTGTATGTGGTGTTGTCACCCCGCCAGGAAAACAAACTGAACCAGAAAACAAGGAACGTGCACATGAAGCTTCCATGCTGTGTGCAGACTGTAACTACAAGAAGAAGAAGGTTCTGTTGTAGATGAGCAGTTTTAAAGCTGCAGCAGCTCAAATCAGTATGATCTGACATTTTTGTTGTCCCTGAACACAAAATGAAGAGGGGTCTTGGAAAGGCAGTCCGTCCATTCATCCGTCTTGTGAGCATGATAACTTCAAAAATAATTGAGGTATCAACTTCCATCTTGGTATGTGGCTGCATCTTGGTGTAAGAAAGTTGCCACATCAAAATCCAAGATGGCCACCACCATATACAGTAGTCCCTTGCTACTTCGCGGTTCGTTTATCGCGGACTTTGAAATGAATGATTTTAAATTGTTTGGCACCTGCTGCATATTTGTGCAGCCCAGAGCTGCAGAAAAAAGTTTCCTCCTGCAGCTGAACAGCTGTTCTCCGTGCAGAGCGGAGAAGTGGGCGTGGCCAAGAGCCCTTGCAGGTGGCTGAGAGCGGAGGCAAAGAGAGAGAGAAATCATGACATTCTGTGCTCTTTAAGAGCATTCAGAGTTTAAAAACATTGTTTAGAATATTGGAAGATTGTGGGAAGAGTTTAAAATGCTTATATGTATATATATATATACTACTATTCCTACTTCACAGTTTTTCACTTATCGAGGGGGTTCAGGGTACATATCCCCAGCGATAAACGAGGGACTACAGTATATATTTTTATACAGTACTGTATAAAACTGTATGTAAACAGGCTACACATATAATTTGAGGAAAGTATGCTTTCTAGTTTTTATATTGCTTAAAAGTACAAGTATATACTCTCTATATAAGTATTTTCCTGAAAATGACTGGGGTGGCCAAAGATTAATCCATAGTTAAGATAAATCTTTGGTGGCCAAGGCCACCATTGGCCACCCCTTAGCTCTGCCATTGTCCCTCATGGTAAATTAAATAGCTCCCTCCACCCCCCAGGATCAGTCACTCTGCTCCACCTTGCATTAAAAAAAAAAAAAAAAAAACTACCTTTGCCACAGTGTAACGCATCGCCACTTGAATATCTTGCACTAAAAACATTTAGGTTACCGTGCATTCCCTGTTGAATTCAGTCCAGAGCAACACTCAACTCGAAGACTACAAACATTCACTATTGAAATCCCTCTGCAATGGGGGCCATCAGCGTATTGCTTGTTGTTACATCTGTCATGCTCGGCGTCAAAGGTTTGGTTAAAGGTGGGGTTGTGACATCATCATGTATATGGCTGCATGAAATGATCCTCACTTTTTGTAGCAGCTAAACCCTCAACTTTTACAAGGAAATTGTTGTAAAATGTGACCATAATGTGTCAAATTATCCCCATCAGAGTTTATATTCTTATTATTCTTATTATTGTTGTTGTTGTCACCTTCAATTGAAACAAAAGGATGTGCAGGTCTTCAGGACGGCGGTCCCTAATGAGGCCTGTTCTGGCTTTTTAAGAACCAAGACCAGGTCCTCGTCAGAAGCTCTTCTCCCGGTGGATTGTCACCCTTTGCAGAATCCGTTTCCCCGACACAAAGGCATCTCTCATCTATCTGCAGAGCTTCTTGAAGTGTTTATCCACCAGAACTGACAGAGAGCTGACTTTAATTAGCACCATCTCCCTTCTCACCCCCACGCCTCCCCAGCCACGGCTCCTCTCGTCAGATTGCATAACTTGGAGCCGAACAGTATATTAGGTTTGTGCTCACTGATGTTTCTGAAGGACCAGTTCACAGACAGGAGGCGAGCGAGTCGCCCGCTCTCCTCATTTATGGCATGTAATTAAAACTAAATGACAATTCCACTCTGCTATTTAATTAACCACTTTAGATAAAGCAAACACACGCGTGGCGCAGGAACACACACACACACACACACACATCAGTCACAGAAACGCAAACGAGTAAATCCACCAGGAAACCAACCAAATCCACACAGAGAAGCAGGTCACACCCTCCCCAACTCCCATTAAACCCCATAATATTTCAATCTGGAGCTTTGCTGACTTAGATCATGTCTGAAAAGAGATCCGCCCTTCCAAAGATGCTTTTTTCATGTCAGTCAAGTTGACACCCTGTAAATACTCCCTTTCAGATCCTCCTCGGTCCGATCACTTGTGAGGTTTCTCGGTGTTAATGATGAAGGCTTTAATTCATCATAACTGCATTGCACAACCTCTAATTAGTGGCAACACTCGTACAACAATGCCAGCCTTATCTCCTCATGCAAATGAGCTCCCAGTCTGTTGCGTTTGCTAATTTTATGAAAAGGCAGGGCGATAACCGCGCAGGCTGTGCTAATCTTCCTCGCGTTTAACCCCGGTTTTTCTTTTTAATCCGCCATCCGCAACAAACACACAACAAACAACAATAATCCTATTATCGGCTTGATAATTCCTCTTCCTATTACTTTCCCTTTTTCATTATTATACTCTAATTTAATCTCAACTCTGGACCGAGGAACACTGACAGACAAGCACTTTCACCTCACATTCAGATCTTTAAGATGAATGAGCTCACATTAACCCCCTCCTCCTCCCGGGTGTTAACATAATTTGATATTCCTGAAAAATCAGTGGCTAAATGTTTTGACTTACACCCCAACAGTTTAGAGTAAAATTCAATTAGCATCAGATACCAGGGCGTGCACAGAGCACACGCTCATCTCTTCTTCACAGTCACGTGGTTGACGTGCAGCCGAGGCGGTGTTTGTCTGGTGTGTGTGTTGGTGGGTGGTAGGGGTCTAGCTCGTTATAACCCTGGGTTCAGTAACCTTGTCCATATTGACAGCTCCTGCTAGTCGGGGCCATAACTGTGAGGGATCCCCGTGGTTAGATTAGTGGGAACTGAATGCACCGTGCCTGTGTGTGAATGTGTAAGTCGGTCCGGATGCTTGTGATGACGCTTTTACCTGTTGTCACTCTGATTTCATACAGCAACCCAAGGAACTGACATATGTCTCTAATTCAGTATATCGCCTAAGACCCCATACAGGTTTCACCATGAGTTTACAGGAGACAGTACATAGTTATAGATATATGTATGTAAACATTTTTAGTGATAGTCCACTGGTTGTACACAGTTCACTGAGTCATGTCCTTCCAAGCTCTCTTTTGATGGCGCTGTGGTAATGTGTCCAATTCTCACTTCCATACAACATCACTGGTGTAACACATTGATTATACACTTTATGTTTAGTTTCTGCTGTTAGTTTTCTACAGTTGGGAACTTTTTCTAATTCCCTTTAAGCCTCTTGTGGGCAAAATATGACTCAAGGGGCAAAAGAAGCCTCTCAACCATGCCCATCCGGTCATTGATATTTTCAACCCAAACAAAACAATGGAGAGAAGGAGGATGGTGGAATGACAACAATATTCATTTATTACATTAGACATACTGCTCGTGAACTGACACTTGTTACAGATCATTTAAGTATCTACTCTTCGCAGCCCTCTCCGAGTTGGGAGTGAGGTTCTGCCTCACATGAGAGAACATGATGAATCGGTGCATCATCCACAGTATTTCATACTCTGTGCCGGTCCATAGTGGTGAGGAGAGAGCTGAGCTTCAAGGTGAAGCTTCTGTTTATGGGTTGGTCTGTAGTTTTTCCCACATCTATGGTCACAAACTCTGGGTTGGGACTTGTGACCGAAAGAGCGAGCTCACAGATACAGGATGTCGAAATGAGTTTCCTCCACAGAGCAACTGGACTCTCTCTTAGAGGTAGCGTGATAAGTAGAGTAGAGCCGCTGCTCTTCCACATCCAGAGGCGTTAGTTGAGGTAGTTCAGACATCTGTTAAAGATTCCACCAGATGTCAGTGTTTTCCAGGCATGCCCAAGGGGCGGCTGTGGCTGAGTGGTTAGAGCAGCTGTCCTCCAATGCAAGAGTTGGGGGTTCAAATCCAACAGCAGTCACATGCCAAAGCGTCCCTGGGCAAGACACTGAACCCCTTGTTGCCTCCGTTGTGTGTCCCATCAGTGTATGAATGTGATCTAAAGCACTGATTAGTCTCTTTAGAATGATTTGTTCTATTAACTTTCTAGAGATCTAGTAGAGTGCTGTATGAATGGGTAAATGAGGCACAGATTGTGTTGTAAAGAGCTTTGAGTATCTCGATAAGATAGAAAGGTGCTATATAAGTACAGTCCATTTACCAACTGGAGACCCTGGGAAAGACCAAGGACACGCTGGAGAGACCCCTTCTCTTGGCTGAGCTGGGAACTCCTTGGGATTCTCCCAGAAGAACTGGAAGATGTGACTGTTTGTGGGGTAGAAAGCTGGACACCTGACAGTTTGAGTTTATGGTTTTTGACAACTTTCATCTCCCTCTTTTTGAGCCCACCAGTCATTTCCTTTAAACATGCAAAGACCTCATAATTAACGTAATGTACCAACTTGTCTGCTGCTTTAAGCTGTCACGTGTGTTTGTCTGAGCTCAGCCAATTACAGCCTCCATCAGAGGGTGGGTGTCTTCAAATAAAGGCTCAGATTATCGTCTGCTTCCCTCTTTCTGTTAGTCAAAATCCAAATATAATGCATTGTTAGTAACTTTAAACTTAAAAAATTGTGGATCTGCCGAAAGGAAAGTTATGTTCTTCTGACACTCCTACATTTACTGTAGACTGAATCAGACAGTTTTTTAAGTGGTATTAATTTTAAATGCTCCTAATGTATTTGAAATCATTTTAAAGTCACAAATAAATGTAATCATTGCAACTGGTTACCAGTAAACTGATGTGAGATAAATGTGACATTTGGGACGTCAAACAAGATCCACATCCGTCATTTCAGTAACGTATGTCCACTGTTACAAAGGTCCGGTTGCATCAGAAAACTGAAAAGCTTCCAACAAAACTCCAAAGTAAGTTGGTCTTTAAACATCCCAGCTGCTGAAATGATCCTCCATGACGCTACTCAGCTGCAAGGACTTTCTGTTTACCTGCTTTTTTATTTACGTAATTTTTGTTTGAAGAATTGCTTTAACTTTAATAGTTTTTTTAGAATACAGTAGTCCCTCGCTACTTGGCGGTTCGTTTATCGTGGACTCGCTCAATCGCGGTTTTTCAGAATAAGGTTGGACATGACACACAATTGGCTGATTGATGGATGACATTTTTATTTAAAATGAATTTAAAATATTTAGCATGTGCTGCACATTTAAGCAGCCCAGAGCTGCAGAAAAAGCTTCCACCTGCAGCTTTGTGCAGCCCTTACTGCAGGATAAACTTCCTGCTGCAGCTGCAGAGTGGAGAAGTGGGCGTGGCTAAGAGTGCTTGCAAGTGGCAAAGAGCAGCAGAGGCAGGGAGCTGAAATCATGACATTCTGTGCTCTTTGAGAGCATTTAGAGTTTAGGAACATTGTTTAGAATATTGCAAGAGTGTGGGAAGGGTTTAAAACGCCTTTATACACACATATATATGTATATATGTATAAAGGCGTTTATATATATATATATATATATATATATAGTATATTATACTATATATAGCATATTTAGTACATATGTATACTCAAATAAACTACTACTTACTACTTGTACTATTATTCCTACTTCGCAATTTTTCACTTATCGCGGGGCTTCAGGGTACAGATACCCCGTGATTAAATGAGGGACTACTGTAATAAAATATCGCTATGATCCACTTCTGGGAAGATGGCGCCGGTGTTTGTGGCTTGCCGTTCACCTCTGTCTGTCTAATTCAATGTTGGTTTATTACAGAAGGTCAGTTTTCTAAGTTTTTCATGCTACTTCAGTTCAGAGGAAAGATATTGAAAAGTAAATGTCTGGATAGATACAAAATGATTTCCAAGGTCCTTAACATCCCCAGAGTTCTCTTGAATCCATTATCAACTGTTAGGATTCTGTTGTTTTGTCTCCCTTTGTCTCCCATACTAGTTCCTGCAGGTGCTGTGAGTAGACAGTGCCGGTGGCTCCTCAGCTGTCTTATATGACAGCTGGTTACCTCTCTACGTAAGACTGAGTGAAACCAGTATTCATCGTTGGACCGTTAATTTCCTTCTGGAAAATGACTGGCAACCCTTGTTCCTTGTTGTGAACTTTGTATCTAAGAATCACTAAAGTGATTGTTTTACTTGTCTTACAAGTTCTTCATCTGATCTTGAGTATTTCATCAGTTCTCCTTGGGAACTTATTCATAACCTGCAAGAACCAAACAGATAAGCTTACTTCTACTCAGTCTTTCTCTGTCGACCTACCTACTTTCCAACACCTGCGCTTCCATCATTCCTGGAGTCCTTCCCCTGAGCACAGAATCCGGAGTCCTATCAGTTACCTCTCAAGTCTGGAACCAAGAATCAACCAAGTAAGAAATATTGTCTTGCTAATTGTCAGATCACATCATCTGGATCATATGAACTCACCTCTCGCAGTTTGCTGCACATTCTCTATTGTTTTTCCCAATCCCTTTAAATAAACCCATTGTTTTACCTTTACTTGTGTTGACTTGTTTCAGTTTCAGTACCCTGAACTCTGGTTTGAAAACGTTTTACAAAAATGACAGGAACATGTGTAAATCTACCAAGAGCATGCCATGCTCACAAACTGGGTGAATGTGTAAGAAGGGGAATACTGTGAGAAACCACCAAAACACCTGACCATTCTGAGGGAGTTACAAGCTTTAGCAGGTGAGACGGGACAACTGGGACTTCCCCACCTAAGGCAGAAAGATGCCAATAGAACTACATCATCCACAAAAAGAAGAGATGACACCATGAGAGCCCCAAATCACGTCTTCTCCTCCACAGCTCTGCTTTGAGTCCGTGGACACCAGAAACAGAAACGAGGATCAGAGTTCTACCTGCGGCAGAAACATAGTCGACTTTGTGCTGAGAACATAGAGAACGTCATCAAAGGTTCATAGACAATAAACACAGAAAATAGTCACAAAATTTAGTCACAATTTCAAGGGCCTAAAAAGGATTTGTAGTTGGTTGAAATTTGGTGATTTATCACCTGGCAACAAGCTTTATTTACAAGAGTGCTGGTCTGAAAACTCAATTTTTACTGGTCTAGATTAGTGGCCCTCAGTCCTGGCCCTCGAGGATCTCTATCCTACATGTTTGTAAGGATGGTACTTTTCTGTGGCCCGGTTTGTGTCTGTGTTCCCTCATGCTCCCTCATTAGTTCCATTGTTACCACCCGTGTCTCGTCCCAGCTGTCTGTAATCATGTCTCGTCTTGTCTCTGTATATAAGCCGTCTGTTCTGTCTTGTTCATCGTCGCGTCGTACTCGTTGGGTCTCCTGTGTCTTCCCCTGAGTCTTCCTGGTTCCTCGAGTCCCCCGTGTCTCCTGAGTCCTCCTGAGTTTCCCGTGCCTCCTTCCTATGTTCATGTAAGTTTTGCTGCCCCGTCAGCTTGTTATTTTGTACCTTTTATTTATCATTAAATTCCTATTTTTGTAACTCTGCCGAGTTGAGTCCCTGTTCTGCACTACTGGGTTCGTCCCTGACCCCAAATCCTAACAATGTTTTAGTTGTTTTCATGCCCTTCAGCAGGCCTTCAAGATCTGCAGAAGCCTGGTAATCACTCAGTTATTCAAATTATAACACATGCAGGGTAGAGGCCCCGAGGACCAGCATTGAGGATCACTGGTTTAAAATGATTTCATTGAGTATTCCAGTTCTATATTTAGAAAAGGGACACCCATAAGCATCACAGCCATTATACAAGATTTCCCAGCGCTACAGCAGCTGACAAAGAGAATTGAAAGGATTATTTCTTAAGACAAACCTGTTAGAAACACTTTAATTTACAGGTAGATTAAGTAGATTATATTCTGGTTTAGTTACCTGAATCACCATTTGGCGTCTTTATTAACTAATTTTTACACAAATCACACTTGTGATTTTTTTAAACTCATTTTGCAGTCATGTTTGCGTCATGTGATCTCCACACATAAACCTAAAGTGTCAGTGGACTCTTAGTTTGGGCCCCAATAAAGGGATAAATAAAATAATCGCAGGAAACTATTCATCTCTAGTTTTGTGTTGGAAAACTGACAGCCTTTAAGGTTTCAAATAAAACTACAGCTTGAGTGCGATGTATGTGCACGCTGTGATGTGTCTTATTTACACGGATGGACTAACAGCTCATCCAGAAGAGAAATAAACTCACCGACAAACTGTCAGACGGGTTTTCATCCATCTCCATACGACTCCTGCTCTCTGCGCCATACATCCACACCTTCTATAGAAAATGCATTTGAACAGGAAAGAAATGGAGGTGACAGAGTCAGTATTTACCGTGATCAAATATCATAGCTGGAGGCTAACTGGGCATCCGGGCCCACTGACAGACACAATCCACAGGGATCGGGGGAGGTGGGGGGCATGAAACATGGAGTCTGAGGTAAAGGATGGCTGTGTGTCGATATAAATCACCATCGCAGAGGCTAATCTCTCAGGGTCTCTGGCAGGATAAATACTTTGCTTATGGATCCAACACGCCTCAGTGTCTGCCACTCATTGGGCACGCTCAGTAGGCACAAGGCCTCCCTGGGCCCGGTGCTGCCTCCTCCCTTAAATCATCCTTCATTCTAATTCTCATTCTTTTTCACTCTTTCTCCTTGACGCTGCAAAGCTGGCTGACTGAAAGAGGGACGAGAGCGCTGCTATTCTCATTCCTCTTTATTTTCTCCCACTTTCCCATTCAGTCGCTCTCTGCGAAGCTTTTAATCTCATATTTTACCTGAAAACTCATAGTTTTTGTCAAAAAATGAGAAAAGACGAATTCAGCAGCAAGGATGAGGTCTTTTTATTACTCTTTCTCACCCGTCACTGGATGTCATCTGTAAACACGCAGCTGTTTCTTAAAAAAAAACAAAAAAAAAAAAAAAAAAAAAAAACTTTTTTTATTTTATTCAAAATAAGAGGACTTCTCTTTCATGCTTCATGAAAGACGGTCTGATTGATGTTTTTTTTTTAAAGGGACTAGTTTGACCACTAGACCTTCATTTTATGAATATTAAAGGTATAAAAACGAGACCATAAAATACTGTAGGCTCTTTAGTTTATATAATTTTCTAAACACTAATGATATACTGACGTTGCCATTTTATTAAGTTATTTAGGCTGCAATGCATTCTGGGTAAATTATATAAACAAGTTGCTTCAATGCAAGCTCCATTCAGCTTGAATGTTAAGTTTAGACATGATCTGATGTTCATCCCTTTAATTTGAACAGGATTGTGTTGGCAGAGAAATGACTCTAATAAGTAATGGGCCTTTTCCACAGCTCCTCTTCAGCACCACTGTTCGGTTCGGTACGGTTCTGACTCTCTGAGCCTTTTTCCACTATGAATTTTTTGTGGAACTGTCCCCTTTTTTAGTCCCTTCTTCTCTGGGGTACCAATCGAGCCGAGCGGCACCAAAATGTAACGTCAGAACACTCGGTCACTGATTGGTCAGGGGGCGGAGTCACTAGAGGGGTTTGAGAATTTTTCACAACACTCAATCCGCCATTTGCAATTACTCGAACTCTGAGCAGCGGCTGGACCTATTTTTAAGATTTTAAAAACAATAATGACAACACCGGGGTCTAATGCTGAAGTGCAGGCAGTTTTTGTGATTGGTGGCCAACGGCAAAATTCAGAGTGAGCTAGATGGGGCACCGGAGCCTGGGAGCTCCCTCAGGCTTTGCAGGGCGTCATCTCTCGGCTCCGAGCTCCGCAGATCACCTCAGAAGATCCTCTGTGCTGCCGACACAGGCTCTGGGCTGGCCTTGCATGCTCTGTGGGTTCCGAGCTCTGTTGGTCACCACGGAGGATCGTACGAGCTGGTGACTCGCAGAAGGTCGTTGCCCGGACCCCGGCCTCACCTGATCATTAAGGCCGAACCCTGATCCTGGGAGACGAGTGGACCGGGACAGGTCTGGGATGGACGGTGGAAACGATTTTTAAAAACATTTTATGTATTAAAAAAATTATGTTTTTTTTTTTTTGTTATCAGTGAAGATTAAAAATAATAATAATAATAAATGGTGATGGCTTTATCATGAAATTCTGTTTTCACTTTAATAACTATTAAATAATCTGTTAAAGTGAACTCAGGTGAAAAATCATAAAAAGACACAAAATTATTGGATCTCTCAGGAATATTTCCCTCAAACATATTTAAAGAACTTTATTCTAACCCGCAGATGTACAAATCACAAAACAAGAACTTTAAAGCAAAGCTAAAAAAAATAAATATCTGAAAAAGAAACAAAACAACGCATCTAGTTGAACAATAAAAGTAGACACAATGAGTGCAAATACATCAAATGATGAAGAAAACCTATAAAATTTTAAATATAGATGTTTTTGTAGAATCTGGTTCATCAGAGAGTTAATGGTGAACTAAAGTTCATTAAAAGTTTATTAGAAGAATATATATATGTGTGTGTGTTTGTTTAATTCAATCATTTTAATAATCTGTATTTTTTTTAATTTACCAGAAACTTCAAAATAAATTCTCACCCTGTACTGAAACCTGTTTCCAAGGTATTACTGCGACCAGCTGGTGAGAGACACGTGTCATCAATTTGAACCCCGCCCACTGGAGCCAGTACTGAAAGCAAAATGGAAACACAACGTGTACCGTACCGAGTCGAACCGTGCTGTACCGGTACTATAAAGTACTAAATAGTGTTAGTTTCAGAGCTCCACCCCAATAAATATAGTGTTAGTTCTGGATTTCAGTTAATATTTATACGGTTAGCTCTGGAGATAACATATATACAGTTAGCTCTCAAGCTAATAGCATTAGCTCCCGAGTTAATAGCTACAGAGCCAATAGCATTAGCTCTGGCTCTAATAGCATTGGCTCCAGAGCTAATGTATTAAATGTCACAAGTTATTCAAGTTTATTCGTTTTGACCCATCTATTGTTCATAAGGATTAATACAAAACATAACTTTATTGTTGCAGGTTATATTTTTTCAGCCTGAACACCTTGTGTTTTGTCATTGCCTCAAAATGCTTTGCACCGGTAAAACAACGGCAATGTCCTTAGGTGAAAAATGCAATGAACATATCTTTTTAAAAAGTAATTATGAGTTTTCATGTGTCACAAACAACAATTAGTAGAACAGAGAAATAACATATTAAAGCCGATATGTGCAAGTAAGTCTCTTTAAGACAAAAAACCACCACAGAGACATCAGGGGAAGAACTTGTTCAAACAGATGCCAGTCGTTCAGCTCCTTCTCTTTTCTCTTTTAACTTTTCCCGAGCAGCAGAAATAAAATTAGCCTCGCTCCATTATTTCTGCACAGACAGGGAGCATTCTCTCATTTCCACCACACTTTACTCTATTGTTAAAAGCCGAGCATTGTCAACCACCTCGCTCTGTGTTTTGCACCTACGTGTCCCCTGCTTCACCCCTTTCATCACCCTCACTTCATCCCTTCCTCTCCACCCATCTTCATCCCTCTCCTTGTTCCCTCTCGGGGTAATCTGGTCCTGTCTGTAACCGTGGAGTCGCGGGCTGATTGAAACAAACGGCTCCTGATTGCTGATCAGCCAGCTGTAAAGCCTGGCAAGGATATGAGCTAATGAAAAAATGGACCTGATTTGAGAGGCACCAAGCATCGCCCTGCTGTCCCCCACTGTTACCCTCCATCCTGTCGTTCCTCCCTCGTCTCCCCCTGTCGTCACCTCCTCCACCTCACCCTTCCTGCCCATCATTGTCAGCTGTCCTTACTGGGTGTAAGGATGTTAGTTTTCTGTGGCCCGGTGTGTCTGTTTTCCTCGTGCTCCTCGTTAGTTTCCATTGTTGCCACCTGTGTCTCGTCC
>NC_056502.1:32656734-32669157 GCF_014905685.2 Nematolebias whitei | reverse complement strand
CACCCAGCACACACACTTTTTGCCCCACTCCCCTCAGGAAGGAGGTTAAGGAGCATTAAGTGTAGAACCACTAGACTGAGGAACAGCTTCTACCCTGAGGCTGTTAGACTCATGAATCTCTAACTAGAATAATCACTGTGAAAAACCATATCATGTTGCTGCTGATCTGTTTCATGTTGCTGCTGATCTGTTTCATGTTGCTGCTGATCTGTTTCAATGTTGATGTGTTCATGCGTGCACATCTGCTCACAGACTCATGTTCATGTTTGTGCTGATGTTCAATGTTTTATGTTATGAGTGCTTAGTGTATATTTAGTTGATGTTTTTCTTAGTTCATATCTTAGATGTTATTACTGTTTTTATTATACATTTTATTGTTGGATGTAACTGGGACCCTGTGTACATAATTTCGCTCCACCACATGTACCACATGAGGTGCGAATGACAATAAAAAAACTCTGACTCTGATATATACTGAAAGGCATTGATCAGTAATGGCCTATCACATACTTCTTAACGGAAATCGGCCGATCATGATAGGTGGCCGATCGATTGCATATTTTTATATCACTATAAATATTTCAAAACAGATCAGTGTTTGCAATTTTGTAAAGTTTTGCCTGACACACATATAAATGTACTGTGTATAGTCACTAGTAAATAAAGTATGATGTAAAATGATAAATAAGTGTAAGATTCAGATGTTTGACTTGGTGATGGGAGGCCACGGTTAAATTCACAAAGACTTGTTTCTTTAGAAGAGGTTTTATTGAGCAGCGTTCAGCCTTGCTGAGACTAAACTGTGTAAGGTTTGCCCAACAAAGTTCAGTCAGGTCATCTGGACGGTTTCTTCTTTTGTTGAGACGTTTCGGTCTTCATCCAAAGGACTTCATCAGTCTGAGGAGCCACAACAAACTCAGTCCCACAAGCAGCACACTCACATAATGGGCCAACCGGTTTGTTGGTGATAAGATTGTTTCTGGGGCTGAATTGGACGCTCCCTCCAAACCTGTGACATTTGTGGCATTGTGCTGTGCGATCAAACTGCACATTTTAGCGTGGCCTTTTATTGTGGTCAGCCTAAAGCACACCCATGCAATAACCCGGCTGTTTAATAAGCATCTTGATATGCCACACCTGTGAGGTGGATGGATTATCTTGGCTAAGGAGAAGTGCTCACTAACAGATTTACACACATTTGTGAATAATATTTGAGAGAAAAAGGCCTTTTGTGTTCCGGTACATCTAAAAAGTCTTAGATCTTTGAGTTCAGCTCATGAAAAATGGGAGAAAGAATGTTGCGTTTATATTTTTGTTCAATGTTATTCAGACATTCTTCTTGAACCTTAATGGTAAATCTTTATGGCCTGGTGTTTTAGTGTTAAATGTATTTATCTGGATGCCACTCTTCCTCTTGCCACATCACATGATCAAGAGGCTACAGGACCCTACAGTCGCCAAATACACTGGTTCCTCGGGAACACCAATCTAAGAAATAGCTGCAATTTAAAACAAATTCCATAACAATATACATTTTACAATAACTGACATGTCTAATAGTGTGCACATTTTCTGCACCACTGAAATCATCAGGCACTGCAACAGATGGAATGTACCCTGTGGACAATCCTACTCTCTCTGTGCTTTGGCAGAGCGTCAACCTGTTCTAATCATCGTGATCTCATATTGTCCTTTCACCGTGTTCGCAAGTTATATTTTCATAATGAATCCAGCGCCTTTAGGTCTCCCTGCACCCTGCTATGTGCTCCACAACCTACATGAACAATTTAGAATGAGGATTGTGTCAAGTTTGGAAAATATATTTCTGTGAAGCAAGAATGACAACAATACACACTTGACAATCAGTAAATCTGACTCAGATTACAATTTTTTTGTTTTAAAACAAAACCCAGATAATAAAATCTACTGGTCCTTCTCTCATGCGTGGTCATGAGGTTTGGATCATGACCAAAAGAATGAGATCCTAGATACAAGTGGCTGAAATGAGCTTCCTTCGTAGGGTGTCCAGACTCAGCCTTAAAGACAGGTTGAGGAGCTCCGTCATCAGGTGGGGCTCAGAGCAGCTGGTCCTCTGCACTGAGTCAGTTGAGGTGGTTCAGAAATCTGATTAGGATGCTTCCCTTTGAAGGTTTTCAGGCATGTCCCACTGGGAAGAGGTCCCAGTGCAGGACAGGAACTTGCAGGAGGGATTATACATCCTCTCTGGCCTGGGAACGCCTCAGGGTCCTCTAGGAGGAGCTGGAAAGTGTCCCTAAAGTAGAGTGAGGTCTGGGTTTCTCTCCTGGACCTGTTGCCTCTGCAGTGGAAGATGGAGATAAAGACAGTTCTGAGACGAAAGGTTTTGTGGTTGTTTATTGAGCATTCTTTAAGTATCTCTGAATAATACTTCCTTACTCGATCTAATATTGGGATTTCTACCTCAAATTTAATAAAAAGTGACGAGTAATGTTTAACATGATAAGTCTAAACTGAGTTCAAATGGACTGAGCCTATTTCTTGATAAAACAAGTGGTACGTTGATGTCCCTTGTCGCTGAGTGACTTAAATGGTGAATGTTTTATTACGTTTCTGCCCCTTCCTGACTGAGTTTTCTGTTTCCGTGTGCAGTTTTGCTTATCACCCATCTTGAGTTCAATCCTGCTCCTTCCAAGCTAAGCCACACCTCCCTTGTTTGTTACAGTAATCAGCACTCATCAGTTTCACCTGTTCACCTGCCTTTATAAGCTTCATGCTCACACTCCACTAGCGCCAGATTATCAAACTCTTTTAGATAGTAGATGTCCAGCGATCTCGTTACAGCCTTGTTCTCTTGCCTTGTCTCGACCCCACGCCTGTTCCTCGGATTCTTCGCCTTGCCTGCCCCTTACTTGTTTTGGATTCTACTCTCTGACCAACTGTGCTTGACCTCTGCTTTCCCTACTGGACCTCGTCCTTGGACTCTCCCTAGAACCACATTCTACATCAACCTGCTTTGCTGCTGCTGCTCACTCACAGTGAGTGAAATCATCATTTCCTACTCACCAAAGGAGTTCCTCTCTGTACAGACTGTGAAGGTTAGTGACTACCTTTAAAAAACCTTCTGAACCTTCACAGTACAACCCAGATCACTGACTCCTCTGTCGCTACAGATCAGACCCACCTTTGGACCCAGACCTCCACCAGAAGCTGTTTATCAATAAACACTTTAAACCATTCCTGTTGTTTGGTGTTGTGTGCTAATCCAAAACCCACATCGTGTCATGTTTGCAGTTTTTGAGATGGGTTCTCCAGACTGGAATTGAACAGGGAATGCAAATTAACCTTAATGTTTTGTTTTTAGTACAAAATATTTATGTAGACAGGAATTACACTGTAGAACAGAGGGTTGTTTTTTTATTTTACTCTCCGAGGCTGTACAGAACGATGGACCCTGGACAGGGATGGACAGTTTGATTCACGACTAGTTGCAAAGGTGGAGCCAGAGGGTGGCCAGTGGTGGCCTTGGCCACCATAGCTTAATCTTTGGCTACACAAATAATCTGAGAAAACTACATTTTTAAGCAACATAAAACTATAAAGCAATGTCCTCAAATGATTGCGGTGGCCAGTTTACAAAAATATATGGCAGTGGCTATTTTTGAATTTTGATGGGACAGCCCAATTTACAAGTCAAGTCACATTTATTTATATAGCACATTTAAAACAGTAACTGTTATCAAGAGCGACCTTTCTTATGCCTAGATGTAGCTACACATAAAAATGTAAGTTGGTACCTCACTTATTTTTCAAGTTATCATGCTCACAAGATGAACTGGATGGATGGACAGAGAGACAAAGGGTATTTCTATTTTTTCCTCACTCACTCTGATATGAAGCGGACACATTGTCTTCCCTCGCCTGTTCTCCTCCTGCTTTTTTGCTCTCTGTCTGTGTATCAGAGCTCCTATTTTTACACATCTTCCAAAATGAAAAGTGTTATGGATCTGACCAACTAGATTTTCGACGCAATCGACAAAATCTTTTCAACAAAGCGACAGGGTCCTGGAGATCCCTCATGTTCTGCTGAGAATCTCAGGAGGACGCTGAAGATGTAGACAATCAGATTTATGATAACAGGTTTCCTGCTTTTTGGAATCAGTTGGTTCCTGGTTTATCAACATACAACAAAGACAGCTGCAGCTAATTTGTCCCTTGTCAGGCTGCCTGCTTGTGAAGGTTTGGTTTGTGCTTTGAGGACTGAAAATCAGCTGATTTACGAGCTAAACCGTAAGATGGAAGTGATTTGAATCACAGGCCACCTGCGGCTTTGGGACTCGCCAGCATGAAACGACCTTGGAGGGCCTCGTAAGCACGGACCAGTGGAATGAACCCTAATCTGGCCATTTCGGATCTTGAAAGTACCAGTAAGACCCAAGGCTAACAAGAAAAATAGTCTGCCTGGAAAAATCAACAATTGTGGCCTCAAACAGGCCGACATATCAATTTCTCCTGGTTAATGTTTAAACTAAGGAAAAGCTTTGTCTATCGCCTCCCCCCCCCCGAACTTCTGTGGAGGCATATCAGAACTGTGCCAACTGACCACCATCTTATCAGGACAATAGTCCATCTGTTAGTGCTTCATGGACTGCCTCGTAGTCAAATGTAACATGTTCATAAATGTGCTGCTGGCAGAGTTTTTTGATGTCTTAAATCTTGTCCTGCTAGGACAAGGTGTGAAGAGTTTGTTGTAATGTCACTATCCTCTCCTCATGGCTTTGTCCCTTTTTCTATCTAAAAAATGTATTTTGAAAAGGATAAGATGCCGCACTATCATAGCAGCAGCTGCGTGCACTACGCCCATCTTTCAGACGACTGCATGGACATGTTCTCGTTGTATCTCAGTATAATGATAATAAAACTTAATCTGATTCTGATTCTAAGTCCCCCCCTGCCCATCACTCAACGACATGGACGTACAAATGGTTGTTAATCTTGTGTTCACAGCTGCACGAATAAAAACATGTTTTAAACAAACATCTATGTCCGACCACTGATTTAAGTTAGACCAAAAATAATGCCTCGTTTTCAGCTACCGGTCTGTGAGGGTTTGAAGGGCTGGTGGGGCTTACCTAAACATCAGACTGGAAAAAAAATTAAAAAATTGTTTTGGGTGTACTAATGGGAAAAAATGCTTAAAATAAACTAATAACTATGTTGTCGTATTTTTTTCAATAAAACCAAATTGTTATGTTTTCTTAAACTAAAGTCTTTAAGGCGCTACAATTTTAAAGAAGCAATTTAAATTAAATATTTTTCTTTTAGGTGGAGATAGCTCTTAAAGACAGACTAGTTTATAGTTAAGAAAATTAAAGAGTATTTTAAAGCTGTTAAGTAAGGTGGTTGATTTTTGTCACCTTCTGAAGGTTAATGTGC
The DNA here is from genome assembly GCF_014905685.2 of Nematolebias whitei. NCBI lineage: Eukaryota > Metazoa > Chordata > Actinopteri > Cyprinodontiformes > Rivulidae > Nematolebias > Nematolebias whitei. The sequence continues at coordinate 32,663,745 of NC_056502.1, read as the reverse complement.
ATTTTTAAGACATATGTTTGCATATGAAAAACATCTGTGTTAAGCAGAAAAACAAATCTTTAGCTCTTGCGAAAAAAAACAAAAACAATGTTTATAGCAAAAAAAAAATTGTGAACTTTTGTGTCTCATATTTTCAATTTATTTAGAGATGGCTGTTTCCCCTGCTGGTGCCTTAAGGTGCCCTTTCATATGAAACACACCCACAGTGGTGACCCTGTTTTCCACCAGTCGTTGCATTACTTCCTGTAACCAACAACAACAAAAAGGAAACATTAAAATTCACATTAATTTTTACCTCTCTGATTGTAGAGTGGTGCGCTTGGTGCATCAGTCTTGGAACCTGTCAAAGTCCTGAATATTCATGATAAACAACAACAAAGCGGCAGCATGTCACGCTCAAGCAGAGTGTTCATACCTCGTGTTCCTGAAGAGGATCCACACGAACGTTCAGTGCCTTTCTGCTGATACGTTGAATAAATCCCTTGCATATGGCTGGAGATACATTTTCTGTTAATGAACATAAAGAAAGTTTGAAACTTAAACTTCCTGGATCATGTCTCCAAGTAGCTGCTGTATTTCTTCTCTTACAAAATGCATGACTGGTAAAATGTGGAAATAGTACCCGAGTCATGCTATACATTCTTCATCGATAGAAACTTCACGAAGCTTCAGTTTGTTGCTCTCCAACCTTGAGCCCCTCTGCTGTTTTGCATAAAGTGCAAGCTTTATCATGGGAGGAGGAGAGAATGTGAACAAACAGTGAGATTTGAAACAAACAGAGTGCTTGATTTCTTCAAATATTGAACAGTTGGTGGTGTTATTTGGCTCGGTGACCCGGCGCTCGCAGCAGGCAGAGCGGAGTGGCACGGCCTGACCTCCTGTCTGTGGCGAGGCTGGCTGCAGGCTGAGGAGCACCGAGACGGGCAGAAAAGGACGAGGGCAAACAAAACGCTTCACGAGAAACATACCAAACATAACCAGGATGAACCCACTGCCACCCACCCCTCCCCCCGTATGAAATATGTTAAGGCCATCTGGTTATATTTTACACAAGTAAACAACGATGCACTGTCAATACCAACAGGGCTGGGTGAACGCACTCGTTTCAAGCTAAACGGAAATAAATGACTTCAGTGTTAGAAGCTAAAGGTCCCACATTAACTGTACGTCAAAGAGGTGAGCAGTATACCATGGTACTACTTATTGCTCTATGCCAGTACTGCTAATGCAAGACTGTTTTTTCATCGACATTTATCTACATGTATCTAATGCATTTTTTAGGACATGCTGAAAAACATGTACTGTTATTATTGTGTGAATGCTTAAAAGGCGATCACACTATTGAGATGTTTCTCTTCCGCACGTTTTTCAAATTCTAATGTGTTTTGCATTTTTTGTGCCATTTTAAACATTCATAAATCAAAACGGTCAGATCATTCAGCACATTCCTGCTATGACTTTTGGTATTTATGATTTTATTTTTTATATATATTTAGCTTTTTCTGCCATGTTTTTTTTCTTTGAAAATGTATGGAACTCTCTGCATCCTTCAAACTCTGCTGTTTACAACCTTTTACTGCTCATTTCACATTTTGTGTTGGTTCTGCTCATTTCAGCTTTTTTCTACTCATTTTTAGCCTTTTTTCCAGCTCTTTTCAGCTTATTTATTTTATTTACTGCTTTTTTGTTCTTGTTTCATTTTTAAGCTCCTTTTAGCTTCTTCCTGCTAAATTCAACTTGTTTCTGCAAATAGGTTTTCAGCTACTTTTCAGCTTATTTCTGGTTATTTTAGTTTTTTGTGCTCGTTCAGACACTTTGCCCTGCTTATTTCAGCTTTTTATTTGTTTTTTAGCTACTGTCAGCAAATTTTCGGCTAATTTTAGCTCTTTGTGTTTTGTTAGGTCCAGTTTTGATCTTTTTCTTAAATGTACACATTGACTTGGCATTTTTAACATCACTCTCTAAATCATTCCACAATCCAACTCCTTGGATTGAGGTAGACCTTCCCTTCAGACTAGTTCTGAATTGTGGTTTGACAAATATTTCTATCCCCTTAAGATTATAACAACTTTGTCTTTTAACAAAATTTCTTTGGATATTTAACAGTAATATGTTATTTTGAGCCCTATACATAACTGATAAAATACTATAATCTACTAAATCATGGAACTTCAATAACTTCAGTTGATAAAATAATGTGCTTGATGGGTGACTGTAATGCTTTCTGGTGATAATTCTTACAGCTCTTTTCTGTAAAATAAAAATAGGCTTTGTAAATGTTTTACACGCTTCCCCCCAAACATCAATGCAATAGATTAAATGTGGAACAATGATTGTGTTATACAACATGTACAGAGCTTTATCATTTAATAATTCCCTGACTTTGTATAGTACTGCAATAGATTTAGATATTTTTGTTCTTACAGAATTTATGTGATTTTTCCATGTTAGCTGTTCATCAATGATTACACCCAAACATTTCATCTCATTAACTCTACAAATCTCAACACCCTCAATTCTAAATGGATCATTAACAGTTCTCTTTTTGTTACTAAATATCATGTATTTAGTTTTATCTAAATTTAATGATAATTTATTAAGTTTAAACCAAGTTTGTATTTTATCAAATTCTGTCTTCATCAATTCCAACATCGGTTTTACATCTTTACCCAAACAAAAAAATGTGGTGTCATCTGCAAAAAGGACACATTTGAGGAGTCCTGATACATTCACTAAGTCATTCACATATAAAATAAATAACTTTGGTCCAAGTACAGAGCCTTGAGGAACTCCACAAGTGATATTGCACAGGTCAGATCTTACACCATTTATTTGTACAAACTGTTTCCTATCTTTTAAATAGCTTGATACCCAGTGTAATGCTGGTCCTCTTATACCATATTTATTTAATTTTTCAAGGAGAATAGTGTGGTCAATAGTATCGAATGCTTTTTTAAAATCAACAAAAATACTAACACAATACTGTTTTTGATCGACAGCAGTAATTTGTTCTATTACTTCCATGAGAGCCATTGATGTAGAGTGTTTTGCTCTAAACCCATACTGACTGCTACTTAGAATGTTTTGTTTAGTAATAAATTTATCTAGTCTGGTCACAAATAGTTTTTCTAGAATTTTTGAGAACTGTGGTAATAAGGATATTGGTCTATAATTATTGAACACACATTTATCACCATTTTTAAAGAGAGGAACTACCTTAGCTACTTTCATATTGTCAGGAAATATTCCTTTTGAAAATGATAAATTACAAATATATGTAAACGGCTCGATAACATAACTCAGTATGTCCTTTACAAACATCATATCCATGTCCACCCAGTCTTTTGATCTCTTATCTGTAAGATTTTTTACAACATTCATTATTTCTTCTTTGTCAGTTCCATTAAGAAAAATACTGTTGTCACAACTTATAACTGAATGGTTCACATTATTGTCTACTTTTGGTATTTTAGCTGCAACAACTAGTAGCTAACAGCTAGTAGAGTCTGGCTTCACCTAATATCTAATAGTAGACTCAGTTACCAGCTATCCATCCATTCCGCAATCCGACTTTGGAATAAGCAGAAGATAATGGATGGATGGATGAATTACCAGCTAGAACATGACATCTAGTGGAGTCAAGCCTATAGCTAGTACAATAAAATATTAAAAATCTAGAGCTACTTCTGTGACTTCAGGGGCAGCTAGTTTATAAAAACATAAAAAAGTGTAGCTTGTTTTCTGTTTATTTTCAGTTGTAAGCATTGAAAATCCTCTAAGCTCAGCCAATGGCTGTGAGCCTCAGTGAACCAGTGGAAAGGGGAGGGGAACGTATGACAGAGCAGCAGGGAGGAGCAGTGGAGAGTTTGCACTGGAACTGCCAGTAACAATGACACTGCCTAATGATATATCAGGCATCAATAGACACTTTTAAGTGGGTATACAGAAGTTCCCAAGCTTTTATAGTGGGTATACGCCATATACCAGTGTATCATGTAGACTCCACCAATGGCTCAAACCTAAATATTTTATATATGTTCATATCTACAGTTTTGTAGGTCTGTAGCTGCTTGAAATGTTTGTTCAGGTATTTTTGATGGTGGTAGTGACCAAGCTACATTGAACACCCATAACTCAACCGGACCATGCATTTGCAGAAGTACTGTAGTTGTTTTTTTATATGTGGACAGACATTATGGTTGATTAGAACAAAATATAAAACAGTGAACCAGGATTTTTGACATTAGGGTGCTTAACATATTGCGGCCATTAGTTTTATTTACTGAACACAACTTGAAAGGATCAAGAACACCCACACTAGTGACAGACGCTGCCTCCTGGTTTTAGAAGCGAAGTGACGTGGTGGAACAAGTCAGTGAGGTGATGCTTCACGTTCAGTAGAGCTGAAGTCCCCTGACTCTCCTTCCTTTATAATAGAAACAGACGAGGATGATTTACCTCCGCAGGCACTGAGATGATCCAAGCAGCAGATGTTTTACACTTTCTGACCATTTATTTGTGGAGTGGGAGAGGGGAGGGGGGTGGTGCTTGGGAGGGGTATAATTAGGATTTATGGACTGAATCTGCAGAGTTGCAAAGGCGACTGATGATCCCTCCCTGTAAGAAGTGTCTTTGTGTGCCAGGTGAGGGATAACGGACGGCGCCGTGTTGACAAGGGCAAGGACAGGAAGTTAGATGTTTGAGCGTTGCTCAGTGGGCCCCTCGTGCATGACGTGGCAAAACATGTCTGCAAAAACACACATACACGATACACGGCCATCTATTTAAGACAAGAATGAAGGGTGAATGTACAAACTGACAAAAACACAGGATTATTTCAGCCTAACACTCATAGAGGTCTAATCCTGTTCTTCACAACACGAGCAGATGTCTAAAGTCACAGGAACATAAAAATACTTTTTAGTCCTGTTAGCAAAAGCCGCAGTTAAGTTCATGGGTTTATTTCCCAAACACTTAACTCTGGAAACACAAACCGGAGTACCTGGAGAAAACCTACACATTCACGGAGAGAACATGTAAACTCCACACAGAAAGGCACTGGGCAGGATTTGATCGGGCGACCTTCTCACTGAGAGGCAACAGCTCTACTGTGCCACCGTGCTGCCCAAAGACAAAACAAAACAACAACAAAACATAATTGCTGCGTGGGAGGCTCTAAGTAGACAATCATGGTAGGGTTGACAACCAGGCACTAAACTTCTCAGACAGTATTTAACAATTAAAAGGTCAGGATTAGGATTGGGATATACAGTATTCTAAATGTATTAAGTGCATCATAAAGTCATAAAGGCCATGATTTAAAAATGTGGGTACATTTTCAAAACTGTAATACATTTTCCTTTTGTTAATAGAATCATACTAGTAAATATATGCAAAAAAAAAAAAAAAGATGCAAAAAGGGGTGGGACGGTAGAGCAGCTGGTAGAGCTGCTACTACCTCTCAGCCAGAAGGTTGCTGTCCAGGGACCTTTCTGGGTGGAGTTCACATATTCTCCGTGCATGCATGTGTTTTCTCCAGGTACTCCAGTTTCCTCCCACAGACCAAAAACATGCATGTTAGGCTGATTGGTAACTCTAAATTGTCTCTAGGTGTGAGTGAGAGAGTGAATGGTTGTTTGTCTCTATGTGTCCCTGTGATGGACTGGAGACCTGTCCAGGTGTCCCCCGCCTCTCACACAGTGATGGCTGGATATGGGCACTAGTGATCCATGTGACTCAGAAAGGAAGAAGCAGGTAAAGATAATGAATGGATGGATGGATGGATGGATGGATGGATGGATGCAAAAAGAACAAAAACGACTAAAAAGTATTTTCCAGTGTGAAATGTGACAAACAAATACAACGTGGAACACTAGCTGAGTGATGCTGTTCAAACATTGGTGGCAGTTATTAAATGCCTGTTGATGTTTGAGGGTATACCTTGGGTTTCTGGATGTGTATGATGTATATGTATGTGCGCCTGGTGAGAAGCCATTGTCACAGATGCATGCATGTTCATGAAGAGTGACTTAGAGGAGCTGATTCTCATCCCAGTTGCTGCATGAATTGTCCCATTGCACGCTGAACATCATGGCCTCACCTCGGTGACCTCTGCCATGTTAATGGACTTGTCTTCCCCTGAGTCCTCAGACTCTGCCTCATAAAATGTGGACATGATGGACAGTGAAGTGTTTAGGGTTAGCCTAACCCTAAACACTTGAGCAACTCCGGCTGTGCTTGGTTTGGGTGGGGAACTACTGAGCCAGATTGAGTTAGAGTTAGGGTAACCCTAACCCTAACCCTAATCTGAAGTGCTCCAGCCACTAATCAACAATTTCCCCAATCTGGCTCAGCAGTTCCCCACCCAAACCAAGCACGGCCTGAGTTGCTGAAGTGTTGGCCAGAACCTCCTCCTTCAAAACCGCTTTTAAAAAAAATGTTGTTTAATCCCCAACATCCTCTTCTCAGCTCGTCTCTCTTGAGGTCATGGCAGCAGCTGATCAGCCTCGGTCCAGCTCAAACACTCAGCATATGACTGCAGAAGAAGTTCTCATGTAAATGAGCTTTGGAGTGTTTTATTTCATTCCTAAATTTTACAGCATCACAAGAGCATTGATCTAAAGTACCTCTGCTACATTTGGCTTAATGGGGAGTCGAGCAGATGACTCACATTTGCATCTCTGCTTCTCTCTTTGAGCCTCCGGCCTGTAGCCTGAAGCTTGCCAGTGGCCATTAAATTGGTTATTTACAGTAAACATTACTATATCTATAAAGTCATTGCCAATGTTTGGTGGCAGGAGTAAAGAGTGTTAGAGTAGTATTGAAGTGATGCTATCTGGAGTTCTTCCTCTTTTTCCTTCGATGAATGTGGACCAGGGTTTGTTTGTCTAAATGTTAGCACTTTGGAAGAGCTTCACAGCTGTGGGTTCCCAGATCACACCGTAGGTTTAACTGAGCGCACACCCACACACACACACACACACACACACACACACACACACACACACACAC
>NC_056502.1:32654322-32656724 GCF_014905685.2 Nematolebias whitei | reverse complement strand
CACACACACACACACACACACACACACACACACACACACACACACACTGCTCACTCAAACTCTGACAGGCAGCCATGTTGGCCTGGCAGCTCAACAACACAAAGCTTTTATCTGTCAGTGGTCAAGCCTGACTGAACCCTCGCTACATTATAGGCACTCACACACAGCCTGTCTTTTTCAAACACACACGCACGCACACACACACACACACACACACGCACTTTGAAAAAGTGCCATTTCTATCTTTTTTTCCCTCTTTAAAACCTGGCTCAAATCTGCTCTTTTCCGGAAATTAGCCATCTGTGCTGCCCGTGAGTGACAGAATGTTCATATCAATCCTTCCAGGAGATGATGAGCACCCCGTCTGCACAGACAACACCCACACACACACACACACACACACACACACAACCACAATTCCAGAAGCAAGCCACTCGTGAATGTGTTTTTACCCTGGATAATGGCTGGAAGTGAACCTTCCATTTGAAGCAGATGATTTTTGCTGTGATTCTACGCTCCAACACAAACAGTCCTTTCATCCACACGTTAGATCACATGTGACAGAATGCACGTGGAAAAGAAACAGAGCGCCGGACAAAGATGTCTGGTGCTTAATGAATCTTAGTTAACACCATTAGACTGAAAGATGAGAGCTGTCCGAATGCTCCTTCCTGTGTACGAGCTTTTCTTTTTTTCCACTCCCATCTCTGTCTTCTTCCTCTCTGCCTCCATTTTTTACGCTTGAATTTCGACGAATGGCTTTCATCAGCAAAGCGCATCTCATTAGCAGCGATGATGCGCCGTATGTTGATCATCATCATCTGTGAGTGGACGGATGAGCGATGAATGTCAGCCGTAATGGAGGCGACGACGACGCGTCCCGTAAACTCACCACGACGCACCCACACTAATTACTCCATGTAGCGCCGTTACCGGTGGCGAAATGACTGCAGCGGCCCCCGTAGGAGCAGAAGTGGAAATGACAATCATAATGAAGCATATCAGGTGCATCAGTTGACTAAATGCAAGCTGTGTCGGAAATAAAAAATCACCAGGACCGCACGTCTGGGGACAGATTTGTGAAAGTATATTTATGATGACTGATATAGAGATTACTGTTTGGTGAAAAACTAAAAGGCTTTGGGAATAAACTAACTTAATCCCAAAAGAGTTTGCCTTTGAGGAAAATGTATTTACTTTACTGGTGGCACGGGAGTGAAGTGGTTAGAGCTGTGGCCTCTCAATGAGAAGGCTGCAGGTTCACCTCCTGCCTTTACATGTACTGATACTCTTTGTGCATGTGTCAGTTTTGTCCAGGTACTCCAGGTAAGTTGTCCCTAGGTGTAAGTGAGTGTGAATTGTTGTCTCATTTGTTTCTATGTGTCCTCATGACGGATTGGAGACCTGTCCAGGTTTCCTCTGCCTCACACAGTGACCAGCTCCTTGTGCTCAGAAATGAGAAGTGGCTAAAAAGGATTAAATTTGTAATATTTTTGTTTCATCTTTCATGTAAAATTCAAATCATATGGAGAGTCTGATGGACTGGTGGGTCTTCCCAAAAATTCAGAATGGAATTTATAAAAGTCAAAAAAATAAAAACCTTTTCTACTGAGGGAGAAAAATGCTATTTTGTCTTTTAAAAACCCCAACGCAAACAAATAGAACATTTTGTCTGAACCTGAGAGGATAATATGTGGCATTTTAAAACTAAAGGCCCTTAAGGAGATTAAACATTGTTTTAATAAAAGCACTTACCATAAATTTTATATTTATATTTCAGACAGAAAGCTCTGAAAGACTGACTAGTTTATGGTGGGAACTGTTTTTAAAAATATTAATTCATTGGCTCCCTGTCAAATTCAGAATTGAGTGTAAAATCTTGCTTCTAACATACAAAGCTCTCAACAACCTAGCTCCATCTTATATTACAGATCTTATTGTTCCATATTTTCCTAACAGAGCACTTTGCTCTCAGACTGCAGGTTTACTTGTGGTTTCTAGAGTTTTCAAAAACAGAATGGGAGGCAGATCTTTCAGTTCTCAGGCTCCTCTCTTGTGGAACCAACTTCCAATCTCTGTCCGTGAGGCTGACACATTATCCAGTTTTAAAACTAGGCTTAAGACTTTCCTTTTTGATAAATCCTATAGTTAGGGTCGGCTTGGGTTTCCTGAGCTGTCCCTTAGTTATGATGCTATAGGCTTAGACTGCTGGAGGACAAATTGACTAAATTTCCTCACTCTGCTGCTGCCTTTACTTGCCCTCCTGTTCATGTTTGTATTTGTAATTATTTCAATCATTAACATGTTCTTTTATGTTTTTTTTTTCCTCAAAGAAACTACACCTGAACCATAGAAACTTCACATGGACCATAGAAACTTCACCTGAACCATAGAAACTTCAC
>NC_056502.1:32642277-32654312 GCF_014905685.2 Nematolebias whitei | reverse complement strand
GGACCATAAAAACTATACTTGGACCATAAAACTACACCTGGACCATAAAGCGACACCTGGACCATAGAAACTACACCTGGACTATAAAAACTATACCTGGCCCATAAAACTACACCTGGATCATAGAAACTACACCTGGACTATAGAAACTACACCTGGACCATAGAAACTACACCTGGACTATCGAAACTACACCTGGACCATAGAAACTACACCTGGACTATAGAAACTACACCTGGACCATATAAACTACACCTGGACTATAGAAACTACACCTGGACCAGCCATCCTGGTTGTGTTTTTTCTCCTGTCCTCTCAAACTCTTGCCAGTCGAGGCAGATGACCACCCATCCTGAGCCTGGTCCTGGTTCTACTGGAAGTTTTTACCTGTTAAAAGGGAGTTTTTTCTTCCCACTGTCACCAACGTGTTGCTCAGGAAATTCTAACGAAGTGAAGATTCAACACAATCTGCTGGCTTCCTTAGAGTGACAACTTTTACCAGTTTGCATTTTAAAAGGTATATAAATGTTGTCCTGACATGACTGTTGTGAACTGACACTATATAAATAAACTGAACAGCGTAGAAATCCAATCAAGTGCTTTCACATTTAGAGCCTACAAGTGTTTATTTAAACCAAACATTTTTAACATTTTCTTTTATTTGAAGACAAGTGTGAGTCACCTTCATTTTTCCTACATTTATTGTTTTTATAAACTTTTAAACATCCGTTTGTTTCTTGTGATGTGACTGTAGGCAGGCTACAATTTCATTAAAAGACGTAATACAGGGGAAAATGGCATTTGTGTTATTTGTGACCATATGGTGACAGCTTCACATAAAAGAGTGTGTGGGTTGCATTAGAGCTGTAAAATGGTGTGATTTACTGTATTTGAATCCTAATTATGATTTATTTAAAAGTCCTGATCAATTGTAATAAATGCCATGCTGCTAGACTTGGATGAATATTCATATGACAAGGACTTACAGGTTCATCCAAAAGTCTTTACGTGCTGGATGTTTTGCTCTTAATAACAGGGTATGGTAGAAAATAACCTCTGAAATATTTAGCACAGTACTTTCTTAACATCACAGGTGTCTCCCTTCACAGGTGACAGAAGGAATGCCGACACAGCATTATTTTTCTATTTTACATGTCTGAGGGCGTTGTGTTGTGATATCACACCTCATGCTAACGTGCTAATTATCGAGCGCCTGGGTAACAAAAGCAGGCGACTCTTGTCCTCTCTGCTGATGCTGCGATTCTTCAGAGAAAACACCGTCCGTGAAACGGCCCCTGGCCCGAAAACCTGCGGTCAGTCTGCAAACTGTGGGAGTTTTTTGGCTGAGAAGACTGTTATTCTTCAGCAACTGTTTTTATTTTTCTTTCTTTACTTTTTGCATCTGTAGCCACACTGCAGGCTACGTTTTAACTTTGTGTTGATTTTAGTGAGTTCAAAGAACAACTTGAATAAGATTTGCTTTGTCCGAAACTCTCCGGTTGTTTTGTGTTGCCTCCATCTGTGAATTCCCAGAAGTCTACCGGGCTCTCCGGTTGTTTTGTCTTATCTGAAGTTGTGTGAGAGAGAGAGAGTACCGGAAAGAAAGAAGGAGCGTGCACCTTCGCTCCAGTTTGGAGAGATTTATGAGTGGACCAAACCAAAGAGTCTGAGAGTGTATACAGAGGCAGGGTTTGGGGGGAGAGATTTACGAGTCGCCGTTTGGGTCATAATTCAAAGTTCAAGCTCACATATATCACATTTTGAATCACATAGATTATGAGAGGGAACAGATTTATCATACACAAAGGTAACACATGTGCAGCCTCCAAAAAGGCAAAGAAAAGCTAAAAAAAAAAAACCGCACAAACTCACACACCAGATGCTTGTTTCCTTCGAAGGCGACGTGACTCCTATACATGTTAGCCCAGAAATACAAGTTCGGCTGTAAAATATGAGCTAAGAGTCAAACCTGCATTAAAGCAAAAAGTGATTAAAATCAGCTGTTTAATGTCTTCATATGATGGAGAGGAAGAAAGGAGGGTGGATGATTTTTTCCACGTCGATCTGGATGTAAACTTCTGTTTGCAGTGATTTAGTGTTTGGAGCGTGTTGAATATTTCATGCGGCACCGAGGCCACGCCGCTGAAACCTGTTCAGCTCTGAACACACGGGCCCATCTATTTCTGTTGCTGTTTGTTAAATATTAACCACACGTTCCCACTGTCTCCACGTAAAGGAGCGAGGAGCTGGAACCGCTCTATTTGTGTTGACGTGTTCGAATTTCTACAGGGTTGTCATATTCCTGTTTCTAGTACAGGCCATTTATTTGTTTTAACGTTTTTGGATGAAATAAATATAAAACCTGCACTGATAAAGTTATTTGTTCTCCTGTCCAGTAATATCGAACCCTCCTGCTGTGCTTGGGTCAAACGCTCAGCTCTGGCTCAGTGTTAAGAAGAGCAAGCAGCAGGAGGCTTAAATGCATTGGGTTCTATTAAAAAAAAAAACAAGAAACAAAGTCATTAAAAAATAAGCGTTAAAGAAAATGTATTTTAAAAACAGAATAATACTGGTAATTAAAAAAACCATAACTGCACTAAAATTATAAATACATTTTTTTAATCATTTAATTAAGTCTTAAAAATGACTTTTTCTCTGATAAAGTACTTAATAAAGTAACTTGTCTGTTTGGAAAAATAAAATATATGTAAAATATTAATAGCACAACGACTAAAATTCAACTTGATCTTTTATTTCTTAATGACATTTTGCATCTCGTTTGGACTTTTCAGTTGAAATATTGAAAATTTTTTCACTCATTTAGTTTGAAAAATGTGTTTAAATGATAAATAAAAACAAAAAAACACACAGTTCCCTCTTTTCTAACCTTTCAGTTTACAAAAATAACACCAGAAACTGTTGTAGTAATCTATTTTCTTGTTATTGCAGTTTTAGACTTTGTGAAGTGAGGAAAGTTTGACCTTCTTATGTGCGCCCATCTCCTTCTGTTTCTGTTAACGTTTTCGTTCACTGCTGAGGCTTTGGGGCGTAACGTTAACCAGCCTGCCTGCCACGCAGCCACAACTTTTAAAAATGTTGGCCTCTTTTTTGTGTTCACAGCTTGCAGAACTGCATTAGTCTGTGCACATCATTTTTAAAAAATATTTTCAATTATAATCATCAGAAATTGGTTTTGCGCAACCTTTAAATGTTTCCCTCTTGACGTCACTGTGGTTTAAATGCAGGATCTTTATCACAGAGCTGTGCTCCTCTCCTTCCTCACTTGGTGCCATTAGTTGGTTGTCATCTTCCCTCTATAAGTCTCCCATCATGAAAAATAAACAACATAATTTGTTTCTGGTAACTCACAGAAGCAGTTTGCCTACCAAAGAAGCGCCACTCATCACAAACCAACGTTTTCAAGAAACTGTGAGTGTTAGCATGTCTGCTGCTTTAGCTCAGCTGTTTGACCAACAGCTTGTCAGAGTTAACCATCCAGTACTGGGGTGCAGAGATTTCTGGTTCACATTTAAGCATTTAGAAGACTCACAGCTGGTTAGAGCTTCCTGTTCAGATTAGGTGCTGGAACATGGAGGTCTGGCTAAGAACGAAGTGGAACATCTAGACTTGTATGGTTCTCCTAGTAGCAGGAAGCTGCACACTTTCCTGCAGCTCAGCAGTTTTTCAGTAGCCCACTGCCAGGTGCTGACATAAGACACTCAGCTCCGGGGGCCTGCAGTGTCCCCCTTTCCTTAAAGAGGATCAGACTGAGCTGGAAACATCAGGCACTGAAGGAACATTAAAACACGTAATACAAATAATTGTTATTCTGTGCAACAGGTGCGTTTATTTAAGGCTACAATTAAATATATATGGTGTTTATCGCATATATTGCATTTAAAATATAAACTGGCTTTCTAGTGTTTTACTTGACAACATTTTAAAATTTAAACTCAATGTTTGTGGATATGTTTACACACCATTTAAAATATGAATAGTAATAAAGAAATTTAAATAAAACACTACCATGAAACATTTGATGTTATTTTAAACAGAGAACAAAAGTTAATATGAAAATTATAACTAAATTTCTATAAACCATTCAATAAAAAAAGCAGAAATTTTTATTAGATGTGTTAGATGTTTATGTTAATTATTTAAGCCGCAACATCAGTAGTAGTTTAATTTCTAAAATAATAATAATAAATTAAATCTGTGTCTGAATTTAGGTTACATAAATGAGCATCTCATACAGTTTAAAAAGCTAAGAACTCCACACTCTGCAGTTTTGAAAATCTCCCGGATTGGAGGAAAAACATCTTCCACTACAGAATAGTTGTCCAGTTGTTTTGTGATTGTTTTATTTAGTGTGTTGAAAATTATTTAAAATCTACAAGCACAGTTAACCTTCATAAGGTTCTTTAACTTCATGATAATAACTGAAAAACCACTTTACACAACTGCTGAAAAATACTTTATATATATATATATATACATTTTCTGCAATTAAAGTCATTATGTAAATAAACCAAATATTACAAGGATCTGTTACCTTTTAAATTTGTTTGTTTTACTGCAATGAATGAGAAATGCAATAAACAGAACCAACCCAAAACTCAAACTGCCCCTCCCCCCCAAAATAAATAAATAAATGAAAATTTTAATGAAGTCATTGGTGGGCCGGATTCAAGTCACCCGCAGGCCGGAAATGGACTGTGGGCCGCCAGTTGAATAGCCCTGCAGCAGTGCCTCACTTATCGCAGGTGTTACCTTCCAGACACCCACATTAAAAATCTGTGAAGTAGAGACGTTATATTTATTTTAGTATTTATATATTATAAACTCTTCCCACACACTTGCAATGTTCTTAACAATGTTCTAAACTCTCTAAATGCTCTAAAAGAGCACAGCGAAAGAAAGCAGACAGACTGATGGGTTATTGAACCAATCAGCGCGGGGATGGACTGGCCATCGGGAGCACTGCAGCATTTCCCGGTGGCCTGGCCCGCTCAGTGGTCACTGAGGGGCTGGACCTAAGGCTCGGTTCGCGCTTGAATATTTTAAATAACCACTCACTCTGGTATCCGCCTGGTATCTCTCTCTTTCTCTCTGGAACTCTGGTATCTGACCAGTAGCGATGGGGAAAGACAAACCCGCCCCCTCCTTTCTTTTTCTGAGGCTGTCTGTCACAGCAGAGCAGAGACACACGACAGGTTGTAGCTTCAGAAAGAGAAAGGAAGGGCCACAAGGAAATCACTGAGCAGGCCAGGCCACCGGGAAATGTCTCGGTGCTCCTGATGGCCAGTCCATCTCTCTGCACAATGCTCTAGTTGGTCACTTTCCATCGATCAGTCAATTGTGTGTCGTGTACAATCTTACGTTGAAAACACGCGCAAGATTGAGTCTGCGAAAGTCGAAGAAGTATCGAGGGACTAATGGATTTTTTTTGTGCTACTCAGAGCAGAATCAGCAGATGTATATATATATTTTTTTTAATCAAAAACCTTCAGTTTTCTAGTAGTTTTGTATCAAAACCTGGATTTGGTTCTGTTTTCCTGACCCAGGTATACTGTGAGGACTCCTGTGCAGCTGATGCAACGGTACTTTTGTTCTTAACCCCCCACTGGCCCAAGCGAGACAATTAATGAGTGTTTTGTTTTCTGGAGGCTGGGTTCTTGTGGAAGTCAACGTGATGAAGCTCTTGTTTTTTATCTTGACCTTGCTGGAGCCTCCGTCACCCTTCCAAATTAATATTCAAAAGCCTTTAATTAAAAACGCGCCACCTCATCCTCCTCTAGAGCGGGGTAAACAAATCTGTGGCCATGTTTGTTCCCCCCTGGCCCATCCTAGACTCTGTTTTAATGATTTCACTTCAACCTCAGAAGAAGAAAAAAATGCGATATGGCACAATGCTGCAAAATGTGACATAAAAAGATGATGACAAGACATAGCTGGGGGTGAGTGAGGAGAAAGGGGGAGGCAGAGGGGTGGTGTACTGTATCTCAGAGTTGTAGTTAATTACAAAAAGCATTAATGTTTTATTAACCCCTTTATCAGTAATTAATCACGGGTCTTTGATGTGAAGTTCAGCTTATAAAAGCAGCAGAAAAAAAAAGATCCTCATCCATATTAGCCCATTAAGCCGGCTGGTAGGACGCAGTCTTACTAACTGCAGAGTGCAGGACAGCCTCCGCAGGCATTAAAGCATTTGTTTTGACAGCGCTGTTTGTTTTCTACTCCCAGAAGCCATTGCAGTGCACCTCCAACTCCCACTAGTCTCTCTCCAAAAGAGCCCGTTTGCATTTCAAATATGACGGCGCAATCGTATATTGTACACAAAATTATACCTTTTTCCTTTAAAACGCCTCTCTGCATTTTCGCGCGTTATGTTGCGCTTGACTTGAGAACAAAATTACCATTCTTTTTTCTAATACGGTGTAAAAGATATATAGTTTTGCAACAATTCCTTACTCATAACTGCCTGATACATGCCATAAAACTGCTAATTTACATCTCATCTGAACCAGCTGAGCAGCGGTGGAAGAGGAAAAGTGTTTCAACAGGACAGATTTAGAAAAGGACTCATCAGGGACTCAAGAATGTCTCTTCAGCAGATTGATTTAATTTAATATACGATTTGTGTCACCATATTACAGACCTCAGCAGCAGTGACTGGTTCTTTGGTTTGCCGCCTTTGCAGAAAACAGACAACTGAACTAAAATGAAGGTATTTTAAAGTAATCAATGCTTAAACTACACCTTTCTTTTATCAGACCAACTGATGAACACCTTGTTGCACTCCACACCCCTTTAGCTTATGGATGGAAACCTCATTCAGTGTACTACACCCTTCTGTTGAGTGAGTTGGGTTTTCCCTGTTACTTTTTGTGTTACCAAAATACTTTTCTGTTCCGTTACCACACTTTATAATCTTCTCTTATCTTATAGGTCTGCAGAACATTCCCTGAACATTACCCCGTACGTTTACCATCCTTCCACCATTCTCCAACGTGTGGGTCCTCCCTGAGTTCTCAGTTGGTAGGTGGGGCATCCTTTCCAGATACCAAACCTCCTCAACTGGCTTGTACAAGAGAATAAATAATGTAATTTAAAATAAAAACAGCGTGTGAGGAGTCTGGACATCATTTAGGACCTTCCAGATACGATGAGCTGCCAAAGGAAGAAGAACTTTCCTCGTACTGTGACCTCCCCCAAAATCAGCTCAGTGCCTGGGATGGTTTTTTACTCATAAATACAGCCCTGGGTGGGAGAAAACGAATATAAATACTTCTTTCATGTCTAGGTTTCAAAATGATTTGCCCACACCCACAGAGAGGAAAATAAAGATGGGCTTCCACCCCTAACCCCCGCCCTCTCCACCTCTCAGGGTGCCGTCTGGGGTAATCCAGAGGTCAGGGGTGAACGAGAGGCCAGATGGACTATGAGAGGGTGATCATGAGGTCAGCAGACCCTGGAAGCTCTGTTGTCTGTTCATGTGTCCTTGTATGTGTGTCCAGAGGGGGGGCTGGAGTGATACTCGGGGTGAGAGTCGGGTCAGGTTGCTGTATTTGCCGAGGTTGTGGGGGTCGATCAGTGGCCACTGTAAGGAGTGTTTCTGAACAGAGGTAAGTCTCTCTGCTCAAACAAAAAACTGTGAGCAGGTGATGAATTGTCACGAAGACTATTGGAAGAAAGTGAACCAAATATCAGCTCGTCTAGTTTTTCTCCCCCACCCTCGGCTTCACAGAACCTGAAACACAAACAAGACTCCCCCCACCACCGCCTCATCCAGGCGCGGTCCCTGCTCCGCAGAAGTACGACAAGACACTGGAGGCCATGTTACCGCTGTCGATGCTTTTGTTGTTATTGTTTCTGCCTGTGTTGATTAAATTAGGAAATCCTTTAAGTCGGCAGAAAAGAGGGGCACGTTGTTTTATTATTAAAGAGGAAAGAGACACCCCGGCAAACGTTGCACCGGTTAATGAGAAGTACAGCGGAGTGCTCCAGGACTTGAAAATTTCAATAACATGGCACCCCCTCCACCCCTCTGTGAGGGGGATAATACAACCGCCTCCCCTCCATCTAGTTGCTCTTTTCTTGTTGTGCTTGTTGGCAGAGCAGACTATGGGTGCTGTCTGAGAGACAAATGATGCTCAACAGTCTTTGGGCTTTTGTTTTAAAGGAACCAAAAAGAAATCTGAACACAAATGTTACATTTGTAAAATCTGAACAGAAGCCGAGTTTGTTTTATCCTACTTAAGACAGATTTGACCAGTTTAACTGTTTATTACATTAAAACTGTTTGTGACATTTTGTGTCTTTGCACAAACACTTTAAAAGTTCTTTAAAGGATCTTTGACTTGTTGGAACAATAGACCTTATTTAATAAACAGTTATTTCAGCTATTAAAACGAGACCATAAAAATGCTGTAAGCCGTTTAGTTTTGATCATTTTTAAGAAATTATTGACACATGGACATGACCATTTTATTTATGTCGCAATGCATTCTGGGTAAATGACATAGACAAGGTTGCTCTGGCACAAGCTGCTTTCAGCTTGAATGTTATTTTGGACATTATCTGAGGTTCAGCATATAATTTGAATCGGAGTGTGTTGACAGAGAGGAGAATGGAGAAATGACGCAGCTATTTCAGTAGCTCCAGAGCTGACGTGACATTAGTTCAAGAGTTATGGTATTAGCTCAGGAGCTAATATTAATGATGTTAGATCCAGAGCTAATATGTTTGATGTTAGCTCTGGAGCTAATTGTATTAGCTCTGGAGCTAATAGCGTTAGCGCCAGATCTATTATATTTATGCTATTAGCGCCAGAGCTAATAAATTAAACATCACATATCATCTGGACAGTTTCTTCTTTTTTGTTGTTGTTGAGAGACGTTTCACTCTCCAGCCGAAGGAGAAGTCACAAACAAACTGTTTTCCCCACTAAGCAGCACACTTGTACAGTGGACCAACCAGCTCCCCGTTGACTCCTCCCAGTCTGTCCAGTTGATCTGACTGAACATTGCTGGATTTTATTACCTGGATTACTGAGCATGAACTTTGATGTCTTGAACCACTTTGGCTGTGGCTGCCTGGGAGGGGTTTCAGGGTTCAGATCCCCCACGATAAACGAGGAACTACTGTAGTCTCATCTTATATCGCAATTGAAATTATCTCGATATTTTTAAAATATTGAGATATCGCACAGCCCTAGTTGCCATCTGTGTTCTTTGATGAAAACAGGACTCTCTTGTAAATGAGTCCTCGAGGCTCAATGAGACCAACCTGTATAAATAAAGGTTGAATGAAAAAAAAATGCAGCTGCCAGAAAAAAAACCAAAGGAGATATATGCAGTGTTTCTGTGCTGGTTTTTATCAACGGGGGTGCAGGGCGGAGCGGAGCGGTATGTCAGTAGCATTTTTGCTAGCGCATTTGTATTGCGCAATACTGACAGTTGTAGATGGGGGAGGGTCGATAGGCAGGGCACTCGCTTCTGTTGATGGGGATGGGCACCCCACTTGTATGATGGTAGGGGAACATTAATATGGATGCAGTTAGAGAGGATATAGAGGTAGTTGGAGCGAGGACAGAGGACAAAGAGAGATGGAGGAGGATGACTAACTGTGGATAACTCTGAAGACGGAAAAGACGAAAGAAGTTCAGCGCAACCACTCAACAACAAAACAAAATGATGCCAAGAAGAAATCCTAAAATAAATGGCTTTTTTTTTTTTAGAAAAAACTGAGAATCTTATCTTTTTTGTTCTTTCATTCTGTCACACAGATTGTAGCGTAGGTGGATGTCACTGCCAGGGCAGGGTCACGTTTATTGCATTTTGTTCGTGTTTGTGTGTGTGTGTGTGAATGTTTTAACATGTGTTAGCGCTTCGTTGTGCATGAGCTTCCCTGAGTGTGCGTGGCTGCATCTGTTGTTTAGAGGGTCATGTCAGATTGTGGCTTCATCAGATGCGTTGCAACTGCATCCCCTCCTACACAAATGCTGTTTCCTATACAGCCGTGTGTGAGGAGGAAACACAGCCCATAATGTTTACGTATACACACACTTAGTCTTTGACCAGGCGAGGCGGTAAACAGACAGCAATCATAAAAACATGCTGTTGATCCCTCATTGTGTTTAATCGTTGCAATGCTGCAAAGGAAACTGAAGTGAAAATATATCATTATAGGTGTCTTTCAAAGGTGCCCCTACCTTTATTTGTACTGCCTTTTAATTTTACAACTCATAGTTCTACTGACTGCATTAGCTACTGAAAACTGACTTGTATTGCGTTTGAAGCACTTGTCTTTGTAAAAACTAATAATTATAAACACTAAAGCTTTAAAATATAATTGAAAGATTGCTGATCTAAATTACGGTAATCTCATCCATTCAACCTTTATTTATACAGGTTAGTCTCATTGAGCCTCGAGGACTCATTTACAAGAGAGACCTGTTTTCATCAAAGATGATCTCTGGAGAAAACTTAATAAATCAACTTTCAGTGTCACAAATTAACAATGATATTGCTGTGAATATGCCTCACAAGTGTCAAGTATGATGTTGTGAAGTTATCCAATTTTTATTGATCTTTCATTCTGAGTTTGTTATTTTTACTCTAAGTTCTTAGAACAAAGTCCATGCTCAATAATGCAGGTATACAATCCAACATTTTTCAGTCAGGTCATCTGGACGGTTTCTTTTTTTGTGCTGAAACATTTCGCCTTCGGTCCGGAAGGCTTCATCAGTCAAAGAAACACACAACAAAACTGATTCTTCCCCCAACAGCTTACTCCAAAGTGGAACAAACCAGTTCTGCTTGTGATAAGATGGTCTCTTTAGTACGCCCCCTCCTCCATTGCCAGCCTTCTTCCTTGTTGACAGTCGTGTCAAACTGGTTGAAAACAACAAAGTTCTAAGTTCTAAGTTCTTAGAGTTTTATATATTCATTTTTATGTCACATATGATAATAGCTCTTTTATTTTTATTAAAATGAAACTTCCTGTGTTTATTTTTAAAAAAGTTTTGCTTATTATTTTTGCCTGACTCATTAGGCAGCAATGTTGAAAGAGGAAATAAATATGAGAAACTATATGTTCCAAGGTTTCCAGAGTGGGCAGCATGGCGGTGCAACTGGTAGAGCCATCACAGCAAATGTTAGGGCCCTTTAGCTTAGCCAAGATAGTTAGCTTAGCCAAGCTAGTGCTAGCTTTGTGTATGTCTTGTGTTATTGTAGAAGAAACACAGACTCTTAACCTCATTTTGATAACTTTACATAATCTCTTATACAGCAGTTCAGTCCACATGTCCTGCCCCAACATCTGGCTTCGCTGAAGACATATATCAATTATATGTGAAGGGGACATGTCCCCCCTCACATTTAAAAAATATTTGTTGGGACCCCCTGCAGCCCCCCCCCCCCCCCCCAACACACACACCCTGCACACACACACACATATATATATATATATCATGAAACATTAGTAGAGCGCTGTTTCTTTTTCTTTGTGAACAAATCTATTCCACTTGATTAATAGGAGAATAGTCAAACCACCAAAAGTCCACTCCGAGTTTTCCTGATTACTTAAAACAACTCACCACACCACATGCAGTGTTTCCGCGAAGTCACTTGCCTTAGCAGGGTGCTCATCTCTTTGGGTTTTTTTGGGACGGGGGAGGAGTGGGAGACACCTCTGTGTTACGTGCTAGCTTAGCGCTACATTAGTGCTAGCATAGATATATATGACTAGATACAGCATTGACCGCTATCGCCTATTGGCGCTGACGAGATTTAGGGCCGCCATCTTGGAACGGTCGACCGCTCCACTCAGTGTCACCTGTTTGTCAGGAGCAAAGAAGTATCTGCACGTTTAATCAGTCAGAGCTAAATACTAAACTCATTCTCACCATTTGTTCCTCTGTAAATCTCAGGAGTACAGCCATTAAAGCTGAACACATGGTTCAGTGTATTTAAATATTCTTGGTGGGGTTAACATTAACACTAATAAAATATTCTTATGACACGTTTGCAAAA
>NC_056502.1:32642012-32642177 GCF_014905685.2 Nematolebias whitei | reverse complement strand
GTGTAATTTTTATGGCTCAGGTGTAGTTTCTATGGTTCAGGTGTAATATTTATGATCCAGGTGTAGTTTCTATGGTTCAGGTGTAATGTTTATGATCCAGGCGTAGTTTCTAATGTTCAGGTGTAGTTTTTATGGCTCAGGTGTAGTTTCTATGGTTCAGGTGTA
>NC_056502.1:32639483-32642002 GCF_014905685.2 Nematolebias whitei | reverse complement strand
TCAGGTGTAGTTTCTATGGTTCAGGTGTAATGTTTATGATCCAGGTGTAGTTTCTATGGTTCAGGTGTAATGTTTATGATCCAGGTGTAGTTTATATGGTTCAGGTGTAATGTTTATGATCCAGGCGTAGTCTCTAATGTTCAGGTGTAGTTTTTATGGCTCAAGTGTAGTTTCTATGGTTCAGGTGCAGTTTCTATGTTCCAGGTGTACATTATATGGTATACCTGGACCACAGAAGGTGTCCTGGTGGAGTTTATATGATCCAGGTTTAGTTTCTATCATCCAGTTGTATTTTCTATAGTTCAGGTGTACAAAGTACATTCTATGATCCAGGTGTAGTGTCTATGGTTCAGGTGAAGTTTTTATTGTCCAGCTATAGTAGAAATAAAAATCGTAATGTTCCGACTGTCATGAATCAAATATTGTATCCTTTGACTTGGATCATCTCCTGTTGAGAAACGAGTTACAGCGGTTTTTGGTCAAACTTTTAAAATAATGTTATGTGTGATATCGGCAGCCATCTTGTTCTGAGACTACTCGTAGATGTACATATAATAATTATTTTTTTAATGTTTCATTACAGTTTGTCCAGTGGATTATGAGATATTTTGCTAACAGGCAGCCAGTATATTTTTTATTTTTAAGCCATGCTTGATGTATGTGCTGGGGATGACTCTCAGCTACTACCACTACAAATGTGAGCTCAGTATGTGAAAAAGTGACTGAGCAGTTGTTATGTTGGATTTCTGAGGTCAGTTGACTGTGGCAGCCATCTTGAATTGGTATTTACCAAAACGTAATAATTTTTACGTGCGCTACATTACTCACAGACACACACACAGGCACAAACATTATCGCCCACCCCTTAGTAGGCTGTTATTAGCATTAATCCACACATACTCGTCTCTCCCCGTCTGAAGGGGCTGTTATTAAAACGTCTGAGGGTAGATCTGTGCTCATAATGGCTCACTCAGTCCACAGCCAACGTCTCGTGTTTGTTTTTGCACATTTTGATCGTTTCCCCTCCTCTTATTCCAACGCACACAAAGACACGATGCAGCGCTCCCTGACCCCCCCATCTTGTAGGGTCAGCTCTAAAGTGGGCAATAATTGCCAGTGGCAACTCATTAGAATTGGTGATTTGGTGAAAGTTAGGCTGGAAAACACACAAAACATGTGCACACACATCCACGCTGAATGCCAAGACGATAAATTAAAAATCTTTATGACCCTGTGTACACAGAATTAGCCACGGGGCCCACCGACCTGCATCAGAGCAGTGCACAGTAACACCGGAGAACTTTAATTGGGGGTCATTATTTAAGCTGTAAGAAGAGGAAAAAGGCTGAAGACTCTCATTTTCCCTCCTCTGTCTCTTTCTTTTTTATTTGACAGGCGCAGTAAATTAAGAAAGTGGTGATATTTAATACCTTTTAACCTCCCTGAGACAGTTTTCTGATCAATTACTAGAGCAGGCTGTAATTGTTAGCCTGGATAATGATTCCACATGTGAGAGAGCAGCGCCGAGATGAAGCCCTGAGTGCAATTACCTTAAACCCTTCAAGTGTTCTGGTGTCTGGAGAGGACATTATAGAAAGAGCGAGCTGGGAGGACGGGCCGAGGGAGAGGCTGTCATATAAAGAAGACACCGATGTGATATCGTCTGACAAACCCTGCTGCTATACCTGAAACACACCGGACGATCGCACCAAGAAACATGCTTTAAGAATTCAGCGCTGACTTTAAGGGATTTCACTGCAAAGTGTGAAATCAAACATAAAGCAGGTCATCCTGAACTAAATCACACAGTGCAGTTTGAAATACTGCAGAAGCTTTCCACATATATTGAATGTAATTCTAAAATGCGGGTTCACACTCAATGTAAACAAAGCACTGAAAGTCACATGACTCACCTTCAGTAGGTTGGCTGTAAAACCATAGAGGCCAGCAAATATGGCTAATAAGTTTGACCTTTGACCTATTTTCAGTCACTTTGGCTCTTTCCATGGTATGAGAACACACAGTCAGAAATCCTGCTCATATTTTTTTCAATTTAACGTCACAATAATGACAAATATGATTGTGTTGTGCAGTATTATTCTTTACAATGTTTTTTCTGGTATTCATTACTTTGCATTTAGTATTTTTCACACTGACAATCAAAAGCAGACAAACTGTTAATTATAAATATGGTAAATGTTACTTTTTACATTAACTTTGAAGTCCTAAAGCTGCTTGTTCATATAACTATATGTTATGACAGGACAAGAGCTGGCTGCGGGCTACCGGACCCGGAAACCCACCTCCAGCCCACGCCGCTCCCCCGGCTCGAACCTCCCTCAGAAGCGGCAATTCACACTAACAATAAATCAAAAAGATGTGAATTAAAGTTTATCAATTGTATTTAAATCAAGGCAGGAAAAGATTACAGTTTACAGCGCTGGCCTCTCCGGTCTATGACACAAGATCAGCAACCGGAAGGGCTGATGTCCCGTGTCATTACTGATTTATAGGGCCTA
>NC_056502.1:32637029-32639383 GCF_014905685.2 Nematolebias whitei | reverse complement strand
TTAAGTACAGTAACAAAGTACATGTACTTAGTTACATCCCACCACTGGTTCTGGTCCAGTGTCTTCGTGGACGATGTGTGTGAGGGTGGACATGTTTGGAGGTTGCTGTGTTGAAGCTCCATGGATCAGCCTCTCTGCAGCTCTCAGCACCTTCACTGAGCCTTGAGGGAATCACTGAGCTGCTCTTGTTCTTCACAGTTAGAAGGTGGGAGCTCTTGTCAAATGATGATCTCCAGCATCATCTTGTTCATGCCAGGCTTTTCATCCACTGACCACACACACCTGGAAACATCAGGGGGACCAGTAGCTGTTTAACACATCTGGAAGGAAACCATCCATCCATCCATCCATTATCTTTACCCGCTTATTCCATTTTGGGTCACGGGGGTCGCTGGTGCCCATGTCCAGCAATCACTGTGCGAGGGGCGGGGTACACCCTGGACGGGTCGCAAGTCCATCACAGGGCCACATAAAGACAAACGAGACAAACAACCATTCACTCTCTCACTCACACCTAGAGACAATTTAGTGTTACCAATCAGCCTAACATGCATGTTTTTGGTCTGTGGGAGGAAACCGGAGAACCCGGAGAAAACCCACGCATGCACGGAGAGAACATGCAAACTCCACCCAGAAAGGCCCCTGGACCGGGGTTTGAACCAGGGACCTGCTCGCTGAGAGGCAGCAGCTCTACCAGTTGCGCCACCGTGCTGCCCTGGAAGGAAACCAGTGAGATTTTAATATGACCATTATGATATGATATGTGGGGGAGTGGTGGCGCAGAGGTTAGAAGATGGGCCTGTGATCGGAAAGTCGCAGGCTCAACTCCCGGTACCGTCAACATCAAAATGAGGTGGAAAAGGTGAAACACCCACACCTGCCTCCACCCTCATTGGCCTCACCCTGGTCCCCTGAGCAAGGCACTCAACCCCCACCATCTGCTCCTTATCAGGTCTCTCTTTAAAATGAGTTCTCTTGACTCAGTGAGACTACCTGTATGATTAAAGGCTAAATGAAAAAATAAAAGTTTAAAATAGAAATACTCACATCATTAGACCGAGGTTGTGTGTGTGACGTGCACGTTCCTGAGAGTGTGTGTGTGACGTGCACATTCCTGAGAGGCCACAGACAGAGCAGCTCCAGCTTTTGTTGAGTTCCTGTAGTCCTGCAGTTTTCAAGCTGAAATGAAAAAGCATCATGAATATGAACTTTACAGTCTATAGTTACCTGTTCATATAAACACATGGAGGAGTCTCACCTTGTGACTGACAATAAAATATGTAACTTCATGAACTCTAATGAACTTATAATGATGCTCCTACTCTTTGAAGATGAACCGATGGTACCACACCATCTCTCAGTCGGACAGTCTGATCAGTTTGATCAAAATCCTCCAGTTTAAAATCCTCACTGCTCAGATGAATCCTCCTCAAAGATACTTCCTCCTCTTCCTCACATCTTGTTCTTTGGGAAACCTTCAAAACGAAAACAGGAGATTTGTGTCTACACAAAAACATTGTACAGAGGAGGTCAAGCTTATTTTCTATTTCCTATATTCTCCCTAGTTTTATTTTTTTATTTCCTAGAACTTAAACAAAACTCCAATTCTGATGCATATCTCTTGATAATGAACCAAAGCTGCTGAAATAGTGAGTATACTTGTTAGAAAAATATTCCTGTCATCAGATCTCAGTCAGCTTCATTGCAGCTGAACACGGTGTTACAGTGAACATAACATCAGCTGGTGGACATAAATACAGTACAGTAATATTATATTCACAAAATACTAACAATAATATGTTCATCTTACTTGTGAAAAGTTATCCCCCGAGACCTGACGTCAACAGTCTGTCGATCTGAACAGAAATAAGCTGCGAAGTGCTGAGACATCTTCTGCTTTAACCAAATAAGGACGACCGTTTCAAGATGGCGGCCGAAAATCCTGTGCCGCAGCAGCCAATGAGGCATCTAGTGTTTATATCTATGAGTGCTAGCAGTTGTTGACTGGGGTGGGGGTTAGGATGCATGATAGAAGTGTTGCGCTACGTCTGTAGCATCTTAGCTAGTGCGACTGTATAGCACGCGGCTAACTTAGTGCTTTGTTAGTGCTGGCAGTTGCTATTAGGATGCGTGAGAGACGCGGAGCATGCTCTATTCACACAAGGAGAGCTGTTGGTCAGGCTACTTGATCAGGCTACTTTTTGTTGTGTCGTGCTCTAAAATAATTATTGAATCAAGTGTTTACTTTTCTTGGTAAATGTAGATGTTTTACAACCCCTTAAAATATATCAGAATGCAGGGAATTGCATCTACTTTATTCAAAATTTAATGGGGAAGGACCCCCCCCCCCCCCC
>NC_056502.1:32614435-32636929 GCF_014905685.2 Nematolebias whitei | reverse complement strand
CCCATCCTGCATTCCACATAAGGAGGGGTGGAACACCAGAACAGAGCTGCCAACTTAACAACTTTGTCCCTATATTTAGCGAGTTTTAGACCCCTATATCTAACTTTTTTTAATCTATCAGTGCTAGTAACTAAATAAATAAACAAACAGTTCATATGTTTTGAGGTGGGGCTCTGTGACGAGGTTATGAACAATAATATCTTACCTGTTCCGTACTGTTCTTTGAAGGACCTCCGTTGGGTGAAATGGTTTATTTCTGACCAGACTGACAAGCAAACCAACCAAAATGCGCTTTTTTTTCTTAACAACTCCAAACACTTAAAACATTTCCAAACTACCCTTTTAAGAAGTTTTGGCTTTACGCTGGAAGGAAGTATTAAAAAAGATAAAGATGCTGTGAAACAGCTAAAAAATACTTTTTACCCTGACTTCCTGGTTTCCAAAGCAAAGTTATCAGTACGATCCAGAGCCAAAGGTCAGACAGGACTACTCTGTGTGACCCCTCACCCTGTCATGACCCGGAGACCTCGATTCATCAGGTTGATCTTCCTGCTGAGTTCACTGAGGTCATCTGCTGTTCAAAGACATGCCGGCCTCGCAGCAGTCGAGTAAATAATTATCCTTCCTGAAGGAGTTCGACTGACCGAGCTTTCTCCACATTCACGTGAAAATATACAAAACAAAGAAAACCACGTGTTCAAAAACTGATCAATGTCACAAATGTCCATCGCAATATTTTCACCAGTGTTTTTTAATACAAATCCACAGAGGCCACCCTATGACATTTTAACCCTGGCCTGTGGGTAATGATGGTAATGATGGTACTGATGGACTGACAACCAGCGTACCCAGTGACCATCTGGAGCAGCTGTCATGGTGGCTGATTGAGAAGAAGTCTCACCACTGGCCATGAATTGATTTTGTTTTTTATCAGAATCCCACCCATCCACTTCAGTGTCCACTAGCATCATGCTCACCCTGACCTTTGACCTCAGAGAGTGGAAATGGAGGTCACGCCCAATGTCCCTCTCACTCGTCTTCATTCTGTTTAAACAATGATAATAATTCACAGAAAAAACAACAATGAAATGATTATATCCAGGTGAGAATGGCTGTTAGGGCCATCTTGCTTGACTACGAGGGAGACGAGTTATCCACCTCTTTTTCTTGAGTATGTTTGTCATATAAATATAATCTTTTATCAACTGTAAGAAGACCTTGATATTTAATAATTGTATGAATTAAAAGTCTCACAGTCCTTAAAGTTTCAAAGTAAGAGCCTGTGTGGCAGTGTTGTAG
This sequence comes from Nematolebias whitei, assembly GCF_014905685.2. Classification (NCBI taxonomy): domain Eukaryota; kingdom Metazoa; phylum Chordata; class Actinopteri; order Cyprinodontiformes; family Rivulidae; genus Nematolebias; species Nematolebias whitei. The sequence goes on along the minus strand of NC_056502.1, from coordinate 32,635,630 downwards.
CCGGCACAGTGAAACCTAGAGCAAGGGTGGCCAATATTTTTTCTAGAAGGTCAAATCAAGATATTTAAAGTAATTAAAGAGCTCTTTAGTGAAATGTAAAATAGATTTTCTTAAAGACTGATACTGTGAATTTTTTTCAGTGTTTTTTTTCCTGTAGCTTACTTAGCATGCTTAGAAAAATAAGTCTCCCCAGTACTCTTTAGAAATAGAAGATATTATTTCAGTAATAATAATAATAATAATAATGTCATCACAATGTCAGCACTGTATGTTTCCATACAATGGCGAAATTAGTCTCTGCATTTAGCCCATCAGACAGAAACAAATAAAAAAATAATCCAAAGTGAACGGTTTTTAATGTATTTGTGTCTAATTTATATTTAAGTTTCAATGATAAAGTGCAGGTTTATTTCAAAGTTGTTATTTGGTTTTGTTTGTTTTTTGGTTTTCAATTAAGAATATTGGAGGCCGGATGGAGATATTCCAAAGGCCACTTTTGGCGAGGGCCAAAAATGGCAGATGCAACCAAATGCCCCCAGACGTAAGACATGTTCTCACTCTCGTGGTTAAGAGACTTTTTTCATGAATATTTTATAATTGAAAATAAACTGTTGTGAGAAGTCCTGGTAAGCTCCTCCCACTGCAGCACATGTCACACACATACAGAAACAAGAGCGTGACAACACGGTTGGTTGAGTGGATTTTCAGTTGACCATGGAAGAGTTGGAGGACGAAGATCTGAGATTTCTGTTGAAAAAAGTGCTAATTGTTTAATTTGTCACATGACTGCCACCATTTCTGACAGACGGTGCGGGAACATGTCCCTTTGCTGCCTGGCTGAAGCACACACCTTCCCAGTCAACACAGCCACAGAGAGCTGCTGGTGTCTCCACACTGTCTCTCTCCTGAATTATTTGACTATCTTTATAAATTTTGCTTGAACAAATGTAAAGATGGCTGTATTTTCTAACAGCCTCGGCCAACCGATCCTCAGCGGAGCAGAAATGACACGCGTGTAGTTCCTTAGCTTTTCTACATAAACACGCTCACAAAGTTCTGACCAGTCACACAATACTTGGCACATTGTGAGACATAGTTCGGACAGGGGGTTGTGCACAGTAGAGCTGTCATTTCTAACCTGAACCCGGAGCCCGGCCCGACACGGATTAGGGCTGGGCCAGGCCATAACAATGTGCTTAATGTGCGGGTCGGTGTCGGATTTTGATTGCATCAGTGGACGCGCGTGGCTGACGATCCAATTATATGGCAACATGGCTTGCCATACCTTCCTTCACCAGATGCACATGGCCATTTGACAGTAGTAAATAGTAGCTCTACATCTGTAAAACTGACCATTTTATAACTTCTTTTGTCTTTTTCAAGGTCTTCTTGAATTAAGCTTACTTCAAAAGTTAATCTGTTTTAAAATGTTCAACCAATGGTTACAGTCAGAGTTGTTTTTAATCTGTCAAGTGCTTCTTGAGATATTTTGCTAACAGACAGCTGCACTAACACAGGTCTTTCATTGGTGGACGATTCCACAGGAAGTAGTTCTCGGATTTCTTGACACCAAATTCACCCCCAGCTGAGACTTCCTGTGTTTCGTCTGTTATGTAAGTAAAATACTGGTGATCTTCGGCTGATAGTTCATGTCAAGTGTGCCGAAGGGGGAAGAATCTGTGTTCAGATGCCCACCCCCTCCCTCCCTGAACCCCCCACACCCCTTCAACAGACACCTCCACATTCCAGAGCAGATCCGTATAATCCGACAGGCTCCGGGAGTGACTGATAGCTATTGTTGTGTTGGCAAGCTTTTGTCATCCGACAAAGAGATGTGGCTTTAGCCCTCATCTCTCCACATCATCCTCTTCCTCACTCTCTCTCTCACGGGGATATGGGGGGCTCAGCACCCCATCATGATGAAGGATGGAGTCTCAGAGAAGAAGAGGGTGGGGGTGACGGTGCACTCAAATGGGATCTTCATCTCACAGAAACCGAGAAGGCATTTTACAGCTTCAAAAATAGAAATCATTTGCTTACACTGTTTTAATAGGTGACAAACTGACTAATTAAACTGCTTTTCTTCAATGAATGCATGTCACCCCCCGCCTTTCGTGACTGAGTTTTAAACTAAAATCATCTTATAATCATGATAAGAGCTTCAGCCATATTGGTCAAACTTTGCTAATCACAATTTGTGCAGTCAAATTCAAGAATGTTCTAAATAAAGTATGTCTTGAATATGACTCTCAGCTACTACCACTTCAAATTTTTATTTCAATATCTGTAAAACTGACTGATTTGTAGCCATTACTATTTGCTAATGTCAGCTGGCTGTGTCAGCCATCTTGAACTGGGTTGACTTCAGGGGTTATTCAGTTATAGATTTACAGTAAACACACACATACTGAAATATTAATGTAAAACTGTCCATTGTTTCATTTGATATTTTGCTACAAGTCAAAGCTTAAAGGGATCTCCAACTAATTGCACATATTGGCCTTAATATTTTGTTTTTTCAGAGTCAGAGTCAGAGATGTTTTATTGTCATTCGCACCTCATGTGGTACATGTGGTGGAGCGAAATTATGTACACAAGGTCCCAGTTACAGCCAACAATAAAATGTATAAGAAAAACAGTAATAACATCTAAGATATGAACTAAGAAAAACATCAACTAAATATACACTAAGCACTCATAACATAAAACATTGAACATCAGCACAAACATGAACATGAGTCTGTGTGAGCAGATGAGCACGCATGAACACATCAACATTGAAACAGATCAGCAGCAACATGAAACAGATCAGCAGCAACATGATATGGTTTTTCACAGTGATTATTCTAGTTAGAGATTCATGAGTCTAACAGCCTCAGGGTAGAAGCTGTTCCTCAGTCTAGTGGTTCTACACTTAATGCTCCTCAACCTCCTTCCTGAGAGTAGTGGGGCAAAACGTGTGTATGCTGGGTGAGTGAGGTCCTTCATGATGCAGGTAGCCCTCTTCCTGCATCTAGAGGTGTAGATGTCTGTGATGGTGGGGAGGCTGACTCCGACAGTCTTCTGTGCAGCCTTCACCACTCTGCAGAGCTTTTCTTTCTGCAGCTGTGCAGCCTCCATGCCACACGTTGATGCTGGAGCACAGGATGCTCTCCACTGCACACCTGTAGAAGGAGGTGAGGACTGAGCTTCCCAGACCAGCTCGCCTCAGCCGTCTGAGAAAGTAGAGTCTCTGATGAGCTTTCTTGATCAGGCTGGTGGTGTTGTTGCTCCAGCTGAGGTTGTCATTCATGTGTACACCCAAGTACTTGTAGCTGGAGACCACTTCCACCGCAGATCCTCTTATGTACAGGGGGGTGTAGGTGTGTTTGTTCCTTCTGAAGTCCACAATCATCTCCTTTGGCTTCTTCACATTGATGTGAAGGTTATTCTCTTTGCACCAGCTCTCCAGGTGTTCCACCTCTTGCCTGTAGCTGGACTCATCATTGTTTGTGATGCATCCCACCACCGCTGTATCATCTGCAAACTTTACAATGTGACAGCCTGGATGGGTAGCTGCACAATCATACGTGAGCAGAGTAAACAGGAGGGGGCTCAACACACATCCCTGAGGAGAGCCAGTGCTGAGGGTTATGGTGGAGGAGGAGAATTTGTGGATCCTCACTAACTGTGGTCTGTTTGTTAAGAAGTCTAGTACCCAGTTGCAAATGGAGGGGCTTAGTCCTAGTGTGGATAGTTTGTCCATCAGGGTTTGGGGGATCATGGTGTTGAAGGCGGATGTGAAGTTCACAAAGAGCATACGGACGTAAGAGTTTTTCTGCTCCAGGTGGTTGAGCGCAGTGTGGACCACAGAGGAGACCGCATCCTGTGTTGATCGGTTCTCACGGTATGCATACTGATGAGGGTCCTCGTTGATGTTGATGGTTGTTTTGATGTGAGTCATGACCAGTTTTTCAAAGCATTTAGCGACTATCGGGGTGAGGGCCACTTAAATAGCGCCTTTCAATGTCAAGCCCAAGGTTCTTTATTGTCATTTGCATCACATGTGGTACATGAGGTGGAACCAAATTGTGTACACAGGGTCCCAGTTACACCCAACAATAGCAAAAATATAAAGTGTAAAAAGAAACAGTAAATAAAGATTTAAGATATAAACTAAGATATATGTTAAATGAAAGCCAAACAGTACGCTAAAAGATCTAAGATATACACCAGTCACTGATAGTACAAAACAATACACAGAACAACACTTTCTATCTTATCAAGACACTCAAAGTGTTTTACAACACAATCTGTGCCCTCGTTTACCCATTCATACAGCACTAGATCTCTACAAAGATAATTGAACACTTCATTCTAATGAGACTAATCAGAGCTTTATCGCATTCATACACCGATGGGACACACATGGGAGGCAATGAGAGGTTCAGTGTCTTGCCCAGGGGCACTTCAGCATGTGACTGCTGGTGGATTCGAACCACAACTCTTACATTGGAGAATGACTGCTCTAACCACTCAACCACATTTGTCCATTAGTGCTTGGAATGTTAGTTTTGGATGACTGTACACTACTACCACACCAAATTTTACCTCACTACCTTTTAAAGTGACTGAGTTAGGGCCAAGAACTGAACTCTGAGGAACTCCATGACTAATTCCAGTGTATGAAGAGGATTAAATAATAATATGAACAAACTGCAAATTATCAGACAAGTACAATTTCATCCATTTCAGAGCCATGCCTGTAATCCCAGTACATCAAAGCCTCTGTACTAACCATCGATATATGGCAGCAGTTGACGTATATATTTGCCTTCTTTGCTTGTTCATTGTCATGATAATGACGTCAAAGTGTTTGTGCGGTCAGAAGAAACTGAGATTTTTGGCCTGGTTTCACTGCTAATGTAGACGAGAACGACTTTCTCCCCATCTCTCATCCCTGTCATCAACTCGTTCCTTGTCAAAAATGGCACCTAATTACATGAACGGGTAAAATAAGCACAGCTCTGAGAGGAAATCTCAGAGATTCAGCAGACATGTTGAGTTTTAAACAGTAACTGTGAAATATGCTCCCTAATATGTTCCTGTGATCACTGGAACCACTGCATGGGATGAAAACGTTTTGGTTTTGCGGTGCTTTATCTTGGTGACAGCGAGCATTTTGGCGTAATGAGTGGGAGTGACAGAGCACTCCTGACAAGCTTAAAGCACTAGAAATGTTGGGACAATACAAACTGGCAGACTGAATGCTTGCGATTTCTCTCTCTGAAAGGCAAAGACACAGTTTCCCTCCTTTTCTTTATTCTTTCTCACTCCTTCCTTTTTTGTGTTGTTGTTGTATTCATGCCATTTATCTCAATGGCCCCTCAGTGCACTGTGGGAATAGCAGCAGTGCTTGCGCCATGTGTGAGACAAAGAGAAAGGTCTGTTTCAACACCATCAATCCCACACAGTGATGAGCGAGAGATAATCACCATCTGTGGATGTGTTTCTCATCACTTTGCCTAAAACTAAAACTGTACCAAGCAAAAGTTAAAGTGTGAATGCCTCAGTGTGGCATTCATCTAGGTGTTTTAGAGATACCTCCCACTAGATTCTGCCTTATTTTTAAACACAGTGACATTTGTGGTCCGTGTCCACACGTGATGGTGTTAAGTCTTTTTGCGTGAAAACCCAGACTTTCTCGCTTGTTCGCTCTCTGCACTTTCATGTCACTCTTCTCTGCTGTTTCTGTCTGTTTCTCCCTCTTCCCTTCTGTTTTTGGTTTCCTTCATTCCCTGTCCCTGGCTGCGGTGCAGCAGCCATTAGCTTTACAAATCCAGCCTTTGATCTCTGATTTGGGCGGGTGCCGAGGAGAGGAGGGGTGCCCTCCGTGTGTGTGTGCATCAAGCTGTCTATGTAGGCCATTTGAGGGCTAGCTGGCACTGCAGAGGAGGAGGGTTCATGACCGGTCCACTTCTGCCGAGGTATTACAGAGGGAGTCGATTTCCAGGGAAGAGGCCATGATGATAATGCCTGTTCATTTGCATTTGTACTGAGCGAATGAACTGCCTAACGGTTTAAATATAAATCACTCAGGACACCAGTCCTGTTTCTGTTTGTGCTACGACTCTCATAGAGACACACCTTCTTCTTCAGATAATCTTCAGGGAATTATTGTGCAGGCAAATATAGTGTCTCTAAAACATTATGTTTTGCCATCTCTAAAAATATGCCCATAAACCAAGCACTGTTTCTAAAAACACAACTCTAAAACATAGAAAACCACCCAAGATGCTGCAGTAACTATTCCAGGCCTTTATGTGGCACTGTAACGCAATGAAAATTTAGCAGGAACGGGAAGAAAACACAGAGCAGCCGCTTTAAACTGTAAACACAAGAAGAAAAGTACTTTGTAGAAATATATAAGGATGGAGATTACAAGAGCAAAAACCAAACCTTTTCGGGACTTACAACAAAGTTGAACTTCTTTGTTTCAAAATAAACTCCTGCTGACTGGGAGTTGTGTCCATCCAGATCAGCTGACACAATATTCACGGTGGTGCTCAATTATAAGACTAACATTTTATGCATGAGCTTTGGTCTTTCAAAACTGTTCATATTTTCTTGTGTTTCTTTAAATATATAATTTGTGTATTCAGTAGATTTTGTTTCTATGTTTAGCTTTAATATTGTTGACAGTTCAATAAAGTGATTAAAACTGTTTGGCCTTGGATCGATTGTTTGGTGTATAAAAATATTTTTGCTGTTTTTAAAGCAATTTATAGTTGTGCATCTTCTCTGCTTATTGAAGTAATGCAGTAAATGAAGGTTTTGCTGAAGTTGAGTGTTTGCAACACAAACGTAAGCATGAAATCTGTCAGAATTGTTGCTGCATCATTGCTGGTAGCAAGGGGGGCTTTGGCAATATAGTTTTCAAAAGGTTGTGTTTAGGCTGTCCAACTTAAAAAAAAAAAAGTCATAATGGAGTCAAATTCACAAAACATCTGTTAGGTGCTCTTAAAATATTGTTTTCATGTGGATGTGAGGCTGAAATGATAAATAAAGCTTTGCATATTCACAGACATCATTCCCATAAAGGGCCTTAGTCTTACAGCAGTAAGAAGGCTACTGTCATCTTAATTAAGTTATCATTTGCAGTGGTCTATGAACATGATGAATATTTTCTAGTTTTGTTTTTCCTGTTTAGGACTAGCAACCTGTCCAAGGTGGACCTTTCCTCTCCCTATCATTGACGCTGGTGGCGGACATCAGCTGTCCAAGTCATAAGCAGAGTTAAGATTTTGAATGAGAGTTTTGTTTAACATGCATTTCAATTATAAAAAAGTGGGTGGTGTCGGTTGGCTCACAGCTGTCGCTCATGAAGGCTGATTACCACCTCCCCTATTTAAGACTGAGTCGGCGTTGGACCATTGATACACACGGTGCATCTACTGACAACCCACTGAGTCTTTTGAAGAGTTTTACCTAAAGTTAATGTTATACTCTGAACTTTGTCTCTTCACAGAATCCTTGTGGTTTTTCTCCAGATCTGAACCTTGTCCTTTCTGGTGAGAATTCATCCTCCAAACCCTGCAAGAGCCACGGAAAGTTCATCTTCTACTCACCCTTCAGCCTGCCTTCCTGACCTGCCACTCTCCTTTCTGTGTATGAATAACTTTTCTGAAAATCACCTGCTGAACACTGAACCTGGAACCTAACCTGTTGTACTCCAGAGCCTAGAAGAAAGAACTCAACCAGTAAGAACCTCTTTGACTGTAGGATTACAAGTTACAACTCATATTCTCTGAAGTCCTCAAGCTCACCAACACTGTCCTCTTCAGTTTCTCCAGTCCATGGTCTTCCTGTCTTTTCTGATTTAAAAAAAAAAATACTAACTTTTTTTTTATCTGGTTTCAGTAGAATATTTGAGTTTTTTTTTCAGAAATCTGAACCCTGAGTTTAAAATAAAACTACCAAGAATGAAAAGCATTAAAAACACCTAGTAAAAGAACACCACAGTCCACAAGTTCCAACAGATAATCAGGTCTCTCTTGTAAATGAGTCCCCGAGGCCCAATGGGATTAACCTGTCTAAATAAAGCTTGAATGAAAGATAACAAAGTTCAAACCAAGTATCAGAATTGGCTTGATTGAGAAACAAAAGTTTGTCAAAGAATTAAAGGAAATCCAGCTGCCTTCAGCTGAACCAAGATGACTGAGAACCTTCAGCAGCAGGTTCATGACCCATAATTGAGGCTTAAAAGCTGCAATAACTTGTTGTTTGAAGATATTAAATAAAATCAGTTGTCAATAAGTCACAAAAACAAACATCTTCAAATGGTTTGTTAATCAAGGGTTTAAGCCCAAACTTTGATAATTTTCCAAACTACAACTATAGTTTGACTTCTTAAGCACAACAAAATAGTTTTACTAAACCTAAACAAGAGCAGGAGAACCTATATTTTCCCAAAGAAGAGAATTAAAAAAAGCCTTTTGTCAAGTTTTGTTTCTTTCTCTCAAACTGACATGACTAAAATGTGCCAGTTGGTTGTCCGCATGTAATGTGATATGTTAGTTTGAGGACAAACAGCTCATATGATTTAGATTTTAAAAGAATGGTGATAATTATATTAAAAAAAGTCTTTGTGGTAGCACGGATTATGCTCTTTTGAATTACATTTTACAAATAATCTATAGATTATTTGGGCTCTAAACCTTCTGTCTACATCCATGAAACAAAACATTCAGAGTTCTGGTTGTCAGTTTGCAGCTGTCCTTCCTTCAGCCCGTGTCGTGGACTGTTCATCACTTCGGCCTTTTCTCCTTTTCAGCCTCTTTCTTCACAAGTAATGAATGAGTTTTCCTCACTGCAGCAAATTCACCTGTTCCAGCTTCATCCTTCCTCTCCCACATTAAGTGGGGATTTATGGAGGCGGCTTCCTATTGAACAAAACCATTTGTCTTCCAGTTTGGTTTAACAGCACTCTTTATTCCCTGCAGATTTAAGGAGAAGAGGTTGGGCTGGAGAGGGGACAACAACACTATTAAGGACTGCGGCCCTCCCAATTTCTCTCAGACTTGCATAGCAAAGGTAAACAGCCCGGAGCGGTCCGGTCCTAAAGAAACCTCTGTGAACAGATAGATGCAAAACTGATGAAGGAATACCATCCTATACCAAGCTCACTGGATTTCCATACTAAAAGTACTATCACACTGGGCAGTGACAGTTAGGAACATCCATCCATTAATTTTAACAACCATTCACTCTCACTCACACCTAGAGACAATTTAGTTACCAATCAGTCTAACATGCATGATTTTGGTCTGTGAGAGGAAACAGGAGTACCAGGAGAAAACCTACGCATGCACGGAGAGAACATGCAAACGCCACCCAGAAAGGCCCCCGGACCGGGATTTGAACCAGGGTAACCTGCTCGCTGAGAGGCAGCAGCTCTACCAGTTGCACCACCGTGCTGCCCAGTTAGAAACATAAAATTGCGACAAAACAAAAAAAAATTCCCTTTTCTATCCGCAAGAAATTACAGCCCTATGCAGCTGCAGAAACAAAGTTAATAAGACCAGACTGAACATTGTTGGATTCTACCTGGACTGTTGAGCATGAACTTTGGTAAGTAAAAAAGGTTTGAGACAGGTTTGTCATTCAACATTTATTTATACAGGTTAGTCTCATTGAGCCTCAAGACTCATTTACAAGAGAGACCTGTTTAAGACAAAGAAAGATGACAACAGTAGACAATCAAAAGAAAGCATATACTTTGTACCTACTTTACAGTATTTGTAGCAGATTAGTACATAGAGAGTGACAACTCCCATCCCAGAAGAGTAATTCTATTTTTTTCAGGTCAGGTTCTAATAATTAAAGCAGATAAAGATAAAAAGTTGAGTTTCTTGGCTGAGTTTAGGTTATTTTCTTCTGGTATTCATGCTGGCTATAACCAGGGACACCAAGTAGCACCTACCAAGATGGAGGCATGAATTTTACCTCATTAACTACTACTCTCGGCCATCCCAGACTAGTGTTCAGAGGCTAGAACAGAAATGAAACTGAGTCCGGCTCCTAATGTTCAGTCTAATCATGTTCTCTGGACAGAATCTGAACCTCGGTTCTGAATCTGTTCACTGGTTCTGAATCTGTTCACTGGTTCTGAAGCTGTTCACTGGTTCTGAATCTTTTCACTGGTTCTGAAGCTGTTCACTGGTTCTGAAGCTGTTCCGTGGTTCCTCGGCAGCAGAGATGTTTTTGGCAGCTCTCCTTTAAATGCCACCGACTGCACAGCGAAGCTGCATTAGCGTCTCATTACTCTGGAGATGGGGAGAAGGTTCCTTAATGCTTCCTGACAGGCCATGATGTAATTACACCGTGTTTGTTTCGAGTCAACACCAGAATTTGTGTTTCCAAGGGATCTGTCACACGCCCAGGACACAGAATACATAAATGATTCAGCCCCTGATAACTGTTCTAAATGAAAACAAGCTGTTGCCTGAACCCACCGAACAGTCGCGTCATGACGTTACCTCGTGGTCCTGAATCGCTCGACAGGATCTGACTCCGTGCGGCAGAATGAAATCCTGAGAAGAGGTGACCTTTCACTTCTCTGTGAATATGGAGACAGGCTCTGGTGCACTGGTGAGACGACTCTTTGGTTCCCCAGAGGCCGCTGTTTTTGTTGACTCTACCCGTTCCCACCCTCTGAGCTCGGCCCGGCAGGACGGTTCTGCACCTTCTCGGGTCCTGCAGAGTTTACGTACGAAGCGTGTGCGCTCGTTTGGGGGCGTCCATGTTTTGTTTTTGACGGTTTTAAAGGCAGAGCGAGGTGTTCCTGTAGCCGCCGGGCCCCGCTGCACCTCTGCAGCGTTCTGACTGTGACCCCGGCCTTCGGGTGTGTGCGTCTTTGTGTGTGTGTGTTCTGATTCTCTTTGTACACACTCCGAAAGATGTTTTTGCTCTCCTCCACTCTCCTCCTTTCGTTTCCCTCCCTCCTCCTCATGTTTCTTACAGAGCAGAGCTCCAGATACCAAAGATTGCCCCCGGTTTATTTGGCCCGTCTCACTCTCTCTCTGTTTTTATTTTGTTGTACACATCTCCTCATCCCCTCCTCTCATCTCCTCTCTTTATTTATCTTCCGCGAGTTTTCTCACTTTGCAATCGATACAGCGTTTCTCTTGAAGATGCTGGTCCGATGCGAGCGGCGGCGCCGTGGGAGTTTTGAAGTTAGAACGCTAAACATGTTAAGCAGCCGAGATGTTTTGAACGTTCGAGATCGTTGAAAGGATGTTAAAATGTCTGAATTTGTTTTTCCAAGCTTCCAGCTGCTTTACAGTGCGAGCATCAGACGTTGCAGCTTTTTATTAGCTACCTTTGATCTTTCTTTAGAGCTTCAGATAACGTTTCTTCTTCCAGCGTTTCAGTCTATTAGTGGATCACCAGACTGGGAATCTAGCAGCTTTAGTTACTAAACGAACATGTGATATTTATGCATATAAATGCATTTACAAATGTGCTTTAAAATCAGTACACGTGTGAATCAAACAGTTCACACAGTTTAAGAGAGTTAATTTGATTTGTGCAAAGACAACATTACTTTTTAAACTTTTACGCCAGAGTTTTGCACTGAGCTGTTTTGGTTGAAGGTTAAATAAAACGAGCGGTCCACCGACGTCCCCCGTGACTATTGGATTTGAATGTCTGTGGTTTGGAGATGAGTGTTTGTCTAGACTGGAATTGAACTGGGAATGTAAGTAAACCTGAATGTTTTTTGGTGCAAGATAAAGTGTGCAGGAGTTACACTGTGGAGAAAAACTGAGGGTTTTGTTGCCACCATAGATTAATCTTCAGATGCTCTGATCTTTTGAGAAAACTTTACTTTTAAGTGGCACAGTGGTGCAGTTAGAGCTGCTGCCTCTCAGCGAGAAGGTTGCTGGATCGAATCCTGGCCGAGGACCATTCAGGGTGGAGTTTACATGTTCTCTCCGTGCAGGGTGGAGTTTACATGTTCTCTCCGTGCATGCCTGGGTTTTCTTCAGGTACTCCAGTTTCCTCCCACAGACCAAAAACATGCATGTTAGTCTGATTTTTTTTCTTCTTCTTCTTCTTCTTTCAGCTGCTCCCTTCAAGAGTCACCAACATGGTTCAATCAAGATGAGACCGATGAGAGGACAGGTCGGCATGCTGGTTCTCCTCTGACTCTGGTCACCTCTGTCATGGTGTTGACAATGCAGCAAGTAAACCACAGAGATGCTCATGCCTCACAAACAAAAACATGTCTGTATTCTTTCTGGGCGAAGACAGACTGGTGAGCAGACGTGGGCAACGTAAGGCCCGAGGGCCAAAGGTGGCCAATGGACAATCTCCAACAGGCCCCCCCCAATATCCTTAGTTAAAAAAAAAACTTAATAAAGAGATTGATTTAAAAAACAACTAATTTATTAACAAGACTTAAGAAAATTTAAATTAAACATCTTATGCAAAACAAACAACAAAAAAAAAACTGGACTCCCACAAGCATCAACTCCCATAGTGTAAAAAAACAGTTTGCTGGTGACTGAAGAAGTCCTTTGGATGAAGGACGTAACGTCTCAGCAAAAAAAAAAAAAAAAAGAAACCATCCAGATGACCTGACCGAACACTGTTGGATGTTTTACCTGTGTAGTGAGAGAGCCGAGAGATGGATTTAGCTCAGGGGTGCTCTCTTACATTTTATAATATCTGGACTAGTTCAAGTACATGATATTATACTTAATTTAAACGGATTCTTTCATTTTTCTGGACTAAGTGATCTTGTGCTTAGAAGTACTGTGTCGGAGATGGTCTAATCAGTGACGTGAGACGTTAACTTTCTTTGACCCATCAAAATGAATGTGGTCATTTATTAACAGAATCAAAATTTAACATCTAACATTGTACACTTGATTATTCTGATTGAATGCAATAACACAGCTTAATTAATGAGCTTTACAATGAGAAATCATACGGCCATGATTTCTCACTTGCAACTAAAATACAACAGACATTTCTGAATGTCAGGATTTGATGGTCAGGAACGAACCCAGTAGTGCAGACAGGACTCAACTCGGCAGATTACAAAAATAAGTATTTTAATAGAAAATAAAGAACAAAATAATAGCTGACGTGGCAGCAAGACTTACATGAAAAAACGGATGGCTCAAAGGGAAACTCAGGGAGGATTCAGGAAACTCAGGGAAGACTCAGAAGACGCAGGAGAACACAGGAGACCCAACGAATACGACCCGACAAAGGAACAACACAGAACAGGAGGCTTATATACAAGGACGAGACCAGACGTGATTACAACAGCAGGTGTGACGAGACAAAGGTGGCAACAATTAAACTGACGAGGAAACACAGACACAAACAGAAACAGCAAAAGGTGCCATCCTTACACTGAAGATATCTGGATTAATTACTGGCAAGATAGAAGAGTTTTAAAGATGGGGAATGAAGGAGTTTAAATGGAGAGAAAAGATGTGGATGAGGATGTATGTCTGTAGACCAGAACAACACGCTCCTTTCAAGCGCAGTTCGCCTGCGGTACACTGGTAGTGAAGCTCATGACGACTCTTTTACCTTGGCAGAGGATGAATCAGCTGCGGTAAGAGGTCCCTGGTACACTACCTTTCAGCGTCTCCTCAGGACGGCTGCGACTCGGCAGAAGTCGTGAGAACTCGTTCCACAGAACAAACTTCCTCAGAAGTTATAAGGCTTTCACCGGGTGGAGCCACAGCGAGGCATCGTGGCTCCTACAGGAACTCCAGCCGAACTCCATCAGGACCAGAAGAACTGACGGGACTCTGAGAAGACTCAGAGGAACTCAGAACTTCTGTTCTCTCTCGGAACTTCTGTTCATGTCTCCCAGAACTTCGGTTCATGTGTAGAACTTCTCTTCTTCCCCCAGAACTACTGGAACTAGGAAGTGTCGACTTTTAAAGAGTTCTGTTTCCGGTCACGTTTGGGAAGTCCTGATTGGTTGAAAGAACCAACAGGGGTGTGGTTTTAGTGACGTAAGAGGTTACTACAAGTCAGAAAAACAGAGAAATGTTTAGGAACAGACAGAGAAATATTTAGGAACAGACAGAGGAATGTTTTGGAGAAATGACAGACTACAGGTGCCAGCTTCTCTGTTTCTGTCTGAGAGGTTTAAAAACATGACAGTTCGTTCCAATAAACTTGTTTGCGACTGTCTCCGACTTTTGACCGACATCACTCCTTCTCATTTCAGAGAGAAGATCAAAATACATAATTACTTTGTAACATAGACATTTAAAATGATTTCTACTTTGAATGAGGATTAAAAAATCATTAATACTGTTTCACAGTTGATTTAAAATGAGTAGTTCACTTCAACATTTAAAATGATTTGAACTAAACACCTTTTGATTATCAAGACATTTGTAAAAATAGTAATGACAATATAAAAAGAGAGTGTTCTTTCAATTGATTAGTTCAGGATACAAATTAGAAAGTCTCTGTATGAGCTAATTTGTTATTTCTGGATTCAAATCAATGAAATAACAGTTTCTGTCCCATGAAGGTCTTCAGGGTCAAGTTTTGACCCGAGGCTTAGTTCACTACAGTCCCCTCTTTGGAAATCATCGCCTGTCCATGGGGATGAATTCCAACATGAACTTACGCCTCCGAATGTCCTTGAGCTTGATGTAATCCAGCAAGAGGAAAACAAAAGTCAAAGAAGGTAATTCCACAATGTTGTTGGTAATTCCATTGTAGCAATGCTTTAACCCCTTGGAAACAAAGTCTGTAATCCATTGGAAAAAGTCATATAATCCACAACGGTAATTTCACAACGAATGGAGGTGTTGATTGATCAGCATTTAGAAGATTCCCTTCGATTGAACTGGATTATTGAGCATGAACCTTGAAGGTGGAGAAAAACTTGGAAAAACATACATCCTAAAGTATTAATCATTAGTATTTCTCTTCCACCATTTTTGAACTATCCAGATTACGTCATCCTATTACGGCTATATACTTTTCTACTTGTGTACAACCGTCAGGAGATGATCTTATAACTTGTTTCTTGTGCAACATCTATGTGGAGGCAAACTGGTTTCAAATGTTTGTAGGCCTAAATTTCAGCTATTTGAAGACTGCCGAGGCATGCTCATAAGTAGCATCATGCATTTCAATGTGCACTTGGTTATTTACAAATAAAAAAAAAACTATTTATAGATTTTGAATTTTTTCCATTTCCTCATTTTACTCTGAGACAGGGAACATTAAGCAAATACAATTTTGGGACTAATTTCTGTTAGCTTTGGCAGTTGTGGTTATTCTTCTGTTAAAATCTGTCCAGTGGTTGGTAAGATATTATGCTAACAGACAAAAAGGGTTGATTCCAACAGTTCAGGCTAAAATATTTCACACAATTACTGTTGGAGTATGTGTTGTGGATCACTCTCAGCTACTACCAGACCAGACTTTAGCTCAGTGTCAACAAAAAATTGAGGTAAAAACTTACAAATCTTTCGGACTGTACGAACATAATCTCACTGTATCTCGGTACAATGATTCTGATATAATTTTTAAGTTTAACAGAAAAAACAGATGAGAAAAAATAACTTTTCAAAATGAAGAACATATAAATGTAAAACTGTAAAACACTAATCTTTGGCTAAATTTGAGTTATGTATGTATCTCCTGATGCATGCTCAATAATCCAGGTAGAAAAATCCAAAAAAGTTCAATTTGGTCCTCTGGACATTCAAAAAAACAAAAAACAAAACAAAGCAAAAAATGTAGATACGTTTCGTCAGAGTGGATCAACCAGTTACAACTACTATGAGAAGGTGCTATTTAAGAGACTGAGCTGAATACAGCACCTCAGACTGAGGAAGTCTCTCGGATGAGAGACGAAACGTTTCTACATTTTTTTGCTTTGTTTTGTTTTTTTGAATGTCCAGAGGACCAGATTGAACTTTTTTGTATTTGTATTTATCTATTTCAGTGTCATGATACAGAACACCACAAACTCTTACTGGCTTTTCTCAAAAAGTACACTTTTGTATAATCATTTATTATTCTTGGCTAAAGTGTTTCAAATAAAACAAGTACAGTTGATGGATGGAAGGCACTTGGACTCACTTTATGTTTTTATTTTTAAGAATAGACTAAAATGTATATTCAAATCACACGAAAACTAATATTAAAAACAACAAATAAAAAAAAATCCATGTTATGTTCACCAGTAAGGTTTTTGTTTGTTTGTTTTGGATCTACAACAATTAAAAAATTCTTCTCCAATAAAATTAGTACGTTTTTGTCGTTTCTGCAAAATATTGTTCATGTTGTTGCCTTTAAAAAGGCAGGATTTTCTTAAATTCTAATTGTTGTGGGCTTCGAGTACGTTCCTTTGGACAGTTTTGACTCGTATGAAAAAGTCTGGTCACCCCTGGTTTGGTGCACATGTGGTTAACGTTAAAGAGATGAAAGTCGTCCTCAAACTTCTGTGTTTTTTGAGTCAAACATCTGCAGCACGCTCTCCTGAAGTCGAGGATTTCATCAAACTCTCAGTCGTCGTTAGGCATGCAACTCTCGCCTCATTTTCTAACCTCTGAAACATTTGTGCCCGTAATAAAAAAAAGTCCTTTAATCTCCTTATTCAGCTCGTCTCCCGACACAAACCGTCGTCCCAAACTCTTAATTTTCTGCACCTGTGTCCTTCACTCCCACAGTCAGATGGACAGGTGGAAGGCTGCTTCATCCCTGATGACTGTCATCATCATTGTCTGTCTGTCCAAGCAGTGCTGACGAGCCAGGAAGGCAGTGGGCCAGGAAGACGGGCCATGGAAACAAATGCAAATGGCCCTCGGCTGTAGCAGACTGCAACTGTTCAGATGAAAACAGGCAAACTTTTAAAGACTCAATGTGGCACAAAGTGAAAGCTAAAGGGAAATATCACTTTTTTAAAAGAGACCTCCTTGCACACATTGGCCTTAATATGTTGTTATTGCTCTGTTCTACTAAAAGTTGTTGTTTGTGAAGTGAAAACTTCTAATTACTTGAAAAATTATATACATTCGTTACATTTTTCACCTAATTATGTCACTTTTTTTTTTCAGGTTTCCAGGACGAGGTGTTGGGATTTGAGGAGTCCAAAGAGGTCCGAAGAGTCTTCAGGTTCACATGAGTCGGCCGCAGTGGAGACGATGAAGAGCAGATTTTGTGGCTGAGTCAGGGAAAGGACTGTGGAGGGGTTTGCTGAAGGAGATCAATGTGAGGACCAACCAGGAGCGAGGAACTGTGAGCATGAAGGTCCAACAGAGGAGGGAACTTGGTGAGCAGGTCCAACCAACAGACTTCAGGATTAAATCAGGAGAGCGTACAATGTTCAACGCTCCAACCAAGAGTACCATCTCAGCTCAGCCTTAAATATCTTCCTAATCTTCATGATCAGGAGCAGGTAAGACACAACTGGGTAGGTGCAGAGAGAAGAACCGGCCCGGCCCAGTTGAATGAACATGCTTCTCTCAGACTCATCCTTAAGAGTTAATGTTAGTGAACAGAATAAAAACAGAATCCTGACAGCTGAGCTCCACAGCCCAGTGAGATGGTGGCTGAACATCTTCATCATACCTTTGAGTATCTGCCTTACGGTAAATTTCATCACATTGGCTCTTTGTGTGTCGGATACTTTGGCATTTACAACATGATCTCCAGCAAGGCCATGATGACACCGATTTATTGGTCCTACAAACACAGATAACTCACACCTAAGGACGAGCATCAGGTTGCAGCCACCAAACAATAGTCAAGTCAAGGTTCTTTATTGTCGTACACACCACATGTAGTACATGGGGTGGAACAAAACTGTGTACACAGGGTCCCAGTTACATCCAACAAAAGTATAAATTGTAAAGAAAAAGAGTAACAAGATCTAATATATGAACTAAGAAATATGTTAAAGCTAAGAATACACTAATTAAGCACTAAGTACAAAACCACACGCCGACCAACAACAGTAGAGTCAGCATGGAGAAGTGTCTGCACGGTGCTGTGGTGCAGTTACGTGTTGAAGTGCTGCCTTTGCTCGTCGTCGTTATTCATCTTGTTAGGGCTGTGGTTCTGTGGTGTACTCCTGTGTTCTTCACATCTGTACTGAATAAAAATGCAACATTGTTGACGTTGTCATGTTCTAGCTGCAGCATGCACGCTGTGTTGTTGGAGTCCGTGTAGTATGTCCTCGGCCTTTCTCCGGTGATGTTTACGCACAGTGTTCAATCACATGATGTGCACAGATATGAAACAATTTTCAACTCTACAAACATGGAAGAAACAGATGTGTCTAAGTTGTAAGATTGGACTTTACTCAATGACGAGAACAAAAGACGGATTAAAAGTTTCAAAATACACTACAATTTATGATTTTAAATAAAAACTGTGTAAGGGGGGCGGGGATGGTGGCCTTGGCAACCGCTGATTAATATTTGGTACACCCCACTCATTTGAGGAAACTATACTTTTAAGCAATATAAAAACTAGAAAGCACAGTTTTTGCCATTTGACATGTATATACTGTATATGAAGAGGGTGGGTGGACATCGGGTGACATGGTGGCCATCTTGAATTTTGACGTGGCAATCAAATTTTCAATGGTGGACTTTCTTATGCATACTGTAAATGAAGGCACACACCAAAATGGAAGTTGCAACTTCACTTATTTTTCAAGTTATCCAATGCACAATTATATGAGTATGTACATGTATGTCAGCCATCTTGGATTTTGAAGTGGCAATCCGATTTTTTGGCAGGGACTTTTCTTATCTCACTTATTTTTTAAGTTTACCTGCTGACCAGACGGATGGAGAGTATAGTCCCATCTTCGCTCTGTGACAGGGAACACAACAAGGCCTCAGCTAAATTTCTGAGTGGAAAATAGTTTTTGCAGCTCCTACGTGTGAATTTATTTCCCCAGATTATTTATCTGCACGCTTCTCCCGATGACACAAAAGAAAACAATATTTTCTCTGGTTGTGAAACACACCCGACTGCGGTGAACATTAAACACGATGTTTCTAAACTGTAAGTTATGGAGTAAGGAACAAAGAGAGACGTGCAGAGAAACGACCGGGTGAGGAGGACGAGGAGGGGGGATGAGACTGAGGAGTGACGGGGAAGAAGAGGGAGGGAGGTTCAGGCATCGGCGCTTTTCCTCCAGGTGTCTTCGGCCTGCATGATTTCATCTGCGAGGCCGTAATAAACTTCCTTAATGAAATAAGTAATTAACATATTATAATTGTGCGACGGAAATTTTGACAGTGATCATTTTCCATATCTAATGCTATGCTAATTTAATCTGTTCCCCTCCTCTGCTCGACACGACCCTTTCTATGATTAAGTTTCATGGCATCTCACTTTCACTTTACACCCCACCCCCACCCAAAAGAACCCACCCGTTCATTCTTTTTTTTTTAACTTCCTTCCTCTGTCTCTTCTGTCTCTCTGCGGTGATGGATTGACTCCTCGGTGGAGGTTCAGGGCCTTGTTGTTGTGGAGTTGCAGGCAAAGGAACGTGCACAGATGGCAGGAGGGGGGGAACAGGAGGCTGGGGGTGGAGGTCTGGATCTGTATGTGTGGTCTCATCTCTTTCTCTCTGTCCTCTGCATAGAAAAAAAAAAGAAGAACATGGAGCAGGAAGCGTAGGAGGTGGGGGGTAACAGCGCTGATTGAAATATAGCCATGGGCTGGTGCTCATGTGGACTTCTCTGGCCTTGACCGAGGTATCCGGTACTTACGGTGTAAAAGAAGACCACTGATGTCTGATAAATGTAACTTTGGCAACTATGAGAGTCCCTGGAATGCTGAAGGGATAAAAAAAAGTAACACAAAAGAAAACACAAATGGTTTAGAAAGTGTTTAAATTTATGCTCACAGATTAAAATTAAATGTCACGGAATCGCCTGATACTGTTTATGACAGTTTTATATTCTAATATGTGGAAACATGATGCTTTAGTCGAGCCTGTTCGCAGTCGGTGTACGTGCTGACAGTGACTCTCAGCTACTACCACACCATGTTCCAGGGCTTACAGGAGTAAACAGAATGTTTATACGCCCGTCACAAGGCAGATGTATTATGTTATAGCCTCTGAACGTCCACAAACTTTCTCCTGTCCCACCCATAACTTCTGATACGCTCGATAATTAAACAAACCTTCGTTCACACATGCACCATCACGAGACGGAGTGTCACGTACACTTGTTAGCTCCCAAGTTCCAAGGTCACGTCACAAATCAAGGTCAAAATTTAAACAAGTTCTTTGCTTTTCCGGGCCATTGCTATAGACTGCTGTATGATAGTTTATCGACGGGTGTATAATGTGCTGCATACAGGACTCATTACATTTTAAAATGTCAGAATTTGTCTAAATGGACTCATGGCAAAGACACAGCTTCATTTAAGGGAATAACTCCTAAAGTTCAAGTAGTATCTTCCATGTTTCCTATAGAACCCAGAGATGGAGGGAGGCATTTGAACGAGGGTCGAATGTGAAGCGTGGGTGGTGAGACGAGTGAAACCAGCCAGCTGGGGTTTGATCCATCCCATGTGATGGCTGGACCCCCATCTCTCACTCTTTGACTCGCTCAGTCCCAGAAGTCTTCCTCGTCTCTCAGAGCGGACGACTTTCTGTCACCCATGAAATGATCCGTACAACACAGTGCAGTGTAACCCCCCCACCACCACCACCGCTCTGCTGCACACCCCCACCCCTCTCTCTACTAAACCCACTCATACAGCATGCAGAACCAACTCCACAAGATTCTCAAAAACTCCCATGTGGTTTCTGGACCGGCAACGAGCTTCTGGAAATGTTTGTTCAGTGAGAAAAATATTGTTTGTGCAGGTTTTTATTTATTTATATTTTTTTACTTTACTAATAAATTTAGCTGCAAGAATCGGACTGAATTCTTGCAGAAACTTTAAAACGTCTCAAACTGTATAAATCTCAACCCTCAGAAAGTTTCTTTCACTTTAACACAATTCTTAAGGGAAAAAAAATGATCAACTGACAGAACTGCTTGAAAAATATATTTTAATATTTTTGTCCACAATATTAATTTATTCAATCTTTTAAAGCTAACTTAGCCTAAAGTAAAAACATGACGTTTCTAATTTCTTTCTAATTTCAATTATTTGAGTATTGAACAACTCCACAATTCA
>NC_056502.1:32606934-32614335 GCF_014905685.2 Nematolebias whitei | reverse complement strand
CACACGCACACCTGTATTTCTGAACTCTATGTGGAGTCCTAAATAAAGGTTAAAAACGCTCTCAGCGATGACACCACCACTGTGTCTGAGCCAACAATAACACAATGTGGAGCAGAGCAGCCCCTCTTTGGATCGTGAAGTGTGTTGTTTTACAAGTGTGTAAAGGATTAAAGTGTGGAAGTAAATGGTCCAATATTGTTGAAACGTTCTAGTCCAGACAGGAAGCAAAATGCGAACATCTAAATAAATTATACTGCATGTCTTCAATAACTAAAGGTAAAAAAAAAATGTGTCCAACAAAGTTAAGTCAGGTCATCTGGAAGGTTTCTTTTCTTTTTTTTTTTTTTGTGTAGAAACGTTTCGTTCTTCATCCAAAGAACTTCATCAGTCTGAGGAGCCACAACAAACTCAGTCCCATAAGCAGCACACTCACATAGTGAGCCAACCAATTGACTTGACTTAACTTTACCTGGATTATTGAGCATGAACTTTGATGTCTTGAACCACTTTGGCTATGGCTGCCTCAGAGGAGTCGATGGGGGAGAGGGTAGACTCCAGAAACCATCTTATCACCATCAAATTGGTTGGTCCACTATGTGAGTGTGCTGCTTGTGGGGCTGAGTTTATTGTGGCTCCTCGGACTGATGAAGTCCTTTGGATGAAGGACGAAACGTCTCAATAAAAAAAAGAAAGAAACCGTCCAGATGACCTGTCTGACCTTTGTTGGATTTTTTTTTTAACCTGGATTATTGAGCATGAAGTTTGATATAAAATAGGTGTATTTTACTCCTCCTATAAATCATAATTGGTATTTGTACATTACCTCTTTGACAGTATTTAAGTTTGGAGTAATAAAATTTAAATCTTACCAGGCCAAGATGCTAACAGCTAGTTCAACAAGGGCTAATACCAAAGACTGTTGCCATCATGAAACTACTTAAACATGAATAGTTTCAAGGTATTTTCAAACCTTTATACCACTACTATATCTGGATTATGTGGTTATTTTAATAGAAATACTATAATATTCCTGCCAGAAGTGCACCCAAGCTGCACCAAACATACTAAGGTTAGCTTCTGCTGCCATTACCTACAAATAAATAAACACAAAATTTAAATGTAATTAACTGTAATAAAGTGACAGTGTAAGTCTTAGTGTTAGCATGAAATGTGATGAAATGTTTGTTTTAACACAGCAAGAATGCATTTTTTTCATCCACACACTTGGACCAGCCGTTAGCTTGATTTCTCCAAACAAAGTAAAGAGACAACCTCAGTTCAGAATATCTGAACTATTGCGTTAAGAACAAATTTGTATCTTTGAAAAATATAACAAAGTTGTTTTTTTTGAAAATTTGAGGTATTTTATCCTAATTGTGTTTTTTTTTTTTTTTTTTTTTCAATCAAGATGCATAATTTGAGTTTTGTTTTTCTTCTGTTCGTTGCTTTTGGGTTTGGACCCTTTGGGTTACCTGCTTTAGTTCTGCTGTACTTCTTTATGGCAGGTTTATTGTCCCTCATCACAAAGTGAAGTGGGTAATTCAGAACACCCTTCATCTGTCCGTCCATTTTGTCATATGATAACTTGAAAAGTGAGCAATGTGCCGACTTCCATTTTGGTATATACTTTCATCTAAGTGTAAGACGATGCAGGTCGAAAATGGGGTTGCCACATAAAAATCAAATCCAAGAGGGCCACCCCATATATATCCATACATCCATTATCTTTTACCCACTTCTTCCATTTTGGGTCACGGGGGTCGCTGGTGCCCATGTCCAGCAATCACTGTGCGAGGGGCGGGGTACACCCTGGACAGGTCTCCAGTCCATCACAGGGACACATAGAGACAAACGAGACAAACAACCATTCACTCTCTCACTCACACCTAGGGACAATTTACCATACCATACCATTTTATTTATAGAGCACTTAAAACAGCTACAAGGCCAACCAAAGTGCTGCACAGACAGAGCAACAGACAACACACGAAGCAATATACAAAATGAAGTAAATCAAAAATATAGACATAAAAACGATGCAGATATGACGATATGCAGATTTGTCGATATGACGACAAACCAGTGTGGAGCGTACAGGTTCACAACACAGATCATCTGGTGTTGAAAGCTACTGAATAGTAGTGTTTTTAAACAGGATTTGAAAACTGAGAGGGAGGGGGCCAGGGAACAACATGAGTTCAGACTTCTTTTCATTGAAAGTTAAGAAGTTTAAAGCCATCCAGTCCCTGATGTCAGCCAGGCAATCGAGCAGAGGTTGAATAGAGCATGTACCATTGTGTCTTGGGGGAAGTAAATTTGACAGTCGTCGGTGTAGAAGTGAAAGGGTATGTTGTGTTTCTGGAAATTAGCACCAAGTGGCAGCAGGTATAGAGAGAATAGGAGGGGACCCAGGATGGACCCCTGCGGAACCCCCCATTTAAGCTCTGTCGCTGCAGAACTAAAATCCTTGATGGAGACACAAAAGGATCTGTCAGCGAGGTAGGATCTGAACCAATTGAGGGCTGACCCTGTGATGCCCACCCACTGCTCCAACCTAGCAATGAGGATCTCATGGTCGATGGTGTCAAAGGCGGCCGTGAGGTCCAATAGGACAAGCAGCACAGAATCACTGGTATCTGTGGATCTGAAGATGTCATTAAAAACCTTCAATAGGGCAGTTTCAGTGCTGTGGAGAGGTTTAAAGCCAGATTGGAAAAGCTCTAAGATGGCGTGATCCTCCAGGAAGCACTTCAACTGGGACTCTACTATTTTCTCCAGTAGTTTAGAAACAAATGGGAGTTTGGAGACAGGCCGGTAGTTGGATACGACTGAGGGGTCAAGGTTTGTTTTTTCAGGAGAGGCTGGACAGCAGCATGTTTAAAGGTTTTTGGCACCACGCCAGTGGATAAACTACTGTTTACTATGGCAAGAATGGACGGACCTAAAGTAGGAAAAACCTCCTTTAGTAGTCGAGGGCGGACCACATCAAAGGAGGAACCAGAAGGTTTCAAGCTGCACATGACCTGCTCTAGAAAAAATAGAGTGATGGGTTCAAAATGGTAAAATAGAGCTACAGATTGAGGTGGGATGGATGGGTCACGAGTTGGAGGGGAAATGAGAGCCCGGGTGGTCGCAATTTTTTCCAAAAATAAATGTAAGAAGTTCTCGCACAGCTCAGTCGAGGCTTCCAGAGGTGATGGTTCAGTGAGGTGGAGAACAGAGTTTAGGGTAGAAAAGAGGACACGTGGGTTGTGAGAGTTTGAGGTTATGATATCAGAAAAATATTTGGATTTAGCAGCTTTTACTGCTTTCTGATAATGGCGCCAACTCTCTTTAAGTATTTGAAAAGATACCTGCAGCCTGTCTTTCCTCCATTTGTGCTCCGCCCTCCTACATTGCTGCCTAACTGCCTTGGTGACGTCACTCAGCCAAGGTTCAGCTCTGAGATTTGATTTTCTAGTTTTAACAGGAGCGATATGATCCAGAGTCTTTAAGCAGACTGAGTTGAACTGGGATGTCAGCTCCTCAGTGGTGGCGAGAAACAGTGGGGGCTGAATGATCATTTCAGAGTTATAAGCATCTGTGAAACGTGCAGCAGTGAAATGGTTAATGGCCCGGCAGCGACGTGCAGGAATGCACGGCTTAGGAGTTAGATGGGGGAGGGTGAACTCAAACCAGACTGGCATGTGGTCTGAAAAAACATTATCACCAATTTCAAGATTACTAACAGTCACATCACAAATTTAAACAAGGTCCAGTGTATGTCCGCGCTCTTGGGTGGGACCGTTTACATGCTGAGTTAGATTAAATGAGTCCAATAAATCTAAAAAGTCCTTAACCAAGGCTTCTTCTGACAGCACACATGCAAATTAAAGTCCCCAATAATGAAAAGATGCTCATATTTTGGTGTGATTTCAGCCAAGAAATCAGAAAACTAATTTATGAAATCCTTAGACCGAGGTGGGCGGTAGACGAGCCCACATAAAGTCGAAGGCAAATGGCCGAGTTCAAAGACGCTCAGCTCAAAGCTGGCACGGGAAACCGGGATGGGCAGTTGTTTACAGTCAGAAGTTGATTTGAATATTGTTAATAATCCACAACCGCGCCGGCCCGATGGCCGCGGCGCGTTAAAATACAGACAGTTCAATGGCAATAATTCTGTCAAGGCGCTGGACTCACCCGGAGACATCCAAGTCTCTGTGATGCACAAAAAGTCCAAATCGTACTCTTGAAAGTAGTCCCTGAGGATAAAGTTTTGTTGGTAATAGAGCTTGCGTTGACCAACACATCCGGATACTGTTCAAAGTGGAGCCAGCAGCAGTGGAGTTTTGCGCGCACCAATGGCAGGTTTTCAATAACAGCCCCTCCAGGTCGGCCTGTGGGTCGCACCGGCCGACAACTCCCGTTGTTTACCTGGTCTGGGCACGCGGGAAGCTGGCGATGGAAACCATGACCACCAGCTGTAGAGGAAGATGCATCGCGCAGGGCTTTAAACTTTACCAGCTGCGCAGCACATTTTCCCCGGCGTCTGTAGCGATGTCTCCGGGCAGGGAGGAGGAGAGAGCAGCGGAGGTAAACTGGCACGTTCACCAGCAGCAAGGGAGGAGGGGGGGGGGATCCAGAGGTACGCTCATATTGGTCCAAATAAACGACATCGGCGGCAGGAAAACGAAGATCCAGAAGCTGTTGTCTGTCATACACCAGCAGCGAGTTTATGTCCCAGATAAAAAATGAACAAAACACAAATAATCTGAACACCATCAGCAGAGGTGGATTGCAAGCCATGTACACGGGCGCCATCTTACCGGAAGTTATGAGTTTGCCAGAATTTAGAGTTACCAATCAGCCTAACATGCATGTTTTTGGTCTGTGGGAGGAAACCGGAGTACCCGGAGAAAACCCACACATGCATGGAGAGAACATGCAAACTCCACCCAGAAAGGCCTCAGGACCGGGATTTGAAATGGGGACTTGCTCCCTGAGAGGCAGAAGCTCTACCAGTTGCGCCACCGTGCTGCCCTTCATTTGAGAAAACTGTGCTTTGTAGTTTTTATACTGCTTAAATTGTATAGTTTCCTCAAATAATTGGGGTGGCCGAAGATTAAAGGTTGAATGAATTAATTAATCTTTGGTGGCCAAAGCCACCAATGGCCACCCCCTGGCTCCACCACTGCACCTGATGATGGATAAAACTGCTCCGTTCGTTTGCCAGGATCCTTAACTCTGCTGCCTTGGACCAGCAAATAAACCTCCATCTGTTCTTCTCCACAGTGTAACTCCAACCCACTTGAAAATCTTACACCAAACCCTTTTAGGTTTACTTGTATCCTCTATTCAAGTCCAAAAAACACTAAATTCTTAAACCACAAACATTCAACAAATTCCATTTCAAATTCAAATCCCTCAGTGACGGGGACATCAGCATATCACTTGTTCAACCTTTTTTTTCTCAGCTATCTGCCTCAGGTGTCCTTTGTTTTGGATCCTACACTCAACAGCACACTATATTATTTTACTGTTGCTCTGCATCTTCACAGTTTTGCTTAGAAGAGATAAAAAAAAACCTGATTTAACATTTTCCTCTCTGAAGAGTAACTTGGCATCAGTGGGAACAAATGATAACTGAAGCATCAGAAGAAAACATTATTCAGCAATAAGTCCCTTTGTACACCTCAAGGACAACCGTGTGCCAGAGAGGAAAAACCGAGACATCTTTCATTGTGATTCAGACCTTCTAGGCTTCATTTGGCTGAAAACAAAGCTCAGAAACCC
Organism: Nematolebias whitei; assembly: GCF_014905685.2. Classification (NCBI taxonomy): domain Eukaryota; kingdom Metazoa; phylum Chordata; class Actinopteri; order Cyprinodontiformes; family Rivulidae; genus Nematolebias; species Nematolebias whitei. The sequence goes on along the minus strand of NC_056502.1, from coordinate 32,608,563 downwards.
ATTACAATGTGCCAGCAAGAGGTGAGGAAATAAACCTGTACAACACAATAATCAAACTTTATTTCACCTGAATGAAGTACTGTAAGACTTTATGACAGAATGATGTTGTAAAAGTGAAAAGTAAATGGACTGATCTGCAAAGACCCTGAATAGTTTATCATCTTGGAGCAGTGAGCAAAGAAGCAATGAATCAAATGTGCAGTCTGATTCAGTTCAAAACATCCAGATTCAAACCCCGAAAACAAACATTTAAACGAGCTGAATATGTCTATTAAAGAAAGCAAAAGATGGCATGAAATCTTCATTTTGAATGATGGAGCAGTGGTTAGAGCTGTCACTTCACAGCAAGAAGGTCTCAAGTTCAATTCCTAGTCTTTCTGGACAGAGTTTGCATGTTATCTCCATGCATTAGTGGGTTTTCTAGTGGGCACTCCGGCCTCTTCCCACAGACCAAAAACCTGTATATAACATCTTGGGGGCTGAGATGGTGTAGAGGTAGGGCTGCTGACTTGGGACCAGAAAGTTGCAGGTTCAACTCTCCACCATGCAAACATGTCATGGTGTCCTTGAGCAAGACACATTATCCCTAACTGCTCCCAGGACACTTACATAGCTGTCCCACCTGGGTGTATCTCATGTGTGATAGGTTAAATGTAGATAACTAATGTCATCATTGTATGGCAGGCTGTCAAACTAATTTCCATTGAGGGCCACATCAGACTAACGGTTACCGTCAAAGGGCTAGACGTAACTGTAAGACACTATAAATGTAACTAAATTTAACTAAATGTAATGTAAAAATAAACTTGACTACTTCTTAATGTTAAATAACCGATTTTTTTTACTTATTCAACTTATAAATGTAGTGGACTAGGCCTGATGTCAAAACTGACCATATGGGACTGAAACTGTCATTTCAGTGATTTGAATCCAGAAATACAGTTTGACCCATCCTGAGACTTTCTTTCTTGAATTAATCAAGTGGAAAAAGACAATTCTCTATGATCATTACTATTTTACAAATGTTTTGATAATCAAATTGTGTTAGTTCAAACAATGCTTACATGTTGAAGTGAACTACTCATTTATTATTTACTTAAACAGTAGTAATGATTTTTATTCCTCAATTCAAAGTGAAATCAAGTTAGAGTACGTTACAGAGTAATGATTCAATTTTTGATTGTCTGCTTTGAAGTGAGCAAGTTTGTAAGAGTGTGTCAAAGTTCAGGTTTCGGTCAACTAAAAGTTTACTGAAAAGAAATGTCATGTTTAACTTTTACAGCAAGATACTTGGTGGAGCGACGCCACGAAGACTGGTTTTCTCCAACAATCTTTCTGTCTGTTCTTAAACAATCCTTGACTTTCCATAACACCTTACATCACAAACCACACCTCTGTTCTGGTCCATCGACCAATCAAAAGCTCTCAAATGAACCGGAAGTAGAGCCCATTTAAATGTGGCACTTCCCAGTTCAACAGAAGAGTTTAGCTCAGTAGAGTTCAGAGTTTTGGAGTTCACAGAAGAGTTCAGAGTTTTTGGAATTCAGAATGCAGAGAGTTTGGGAGTTCCAGAATGCAAACGCAGGCATTCATGGAAGCTGCTGTATTAGAATCAAGCTGAACCAGAGA
>NC_056502.1:32598236-32606834 GCF_014905685.2 Nematolebias whitei | reverse complement strand
TTGAATTTGAATTAAAGACAAAAACAGCTATCCACAACAAACAGGATAATATTATTTTAAATTGTTTCCACAGAACCCATTTCAAAGATTTTTAATCACCTGTTTAAGTTGTTTTATCTGTTTTTGTCTTTAATTCAAATTCAAATTCAAAAATACTTTATTAATCCCAGAGGGAAATGAAATAATGCAGCACATCTCATAATTAATGACTGAATAAAATAAAAGAATGTGAATTTTACATAAAATCACTACAATGTACTTTGAAAAGCAGCCAAATAAGAAAACTTTGACTCCACTGAACTGTGACCAAATGTCTTACTCATGAGACTGCACAAGCTCCTGGTGATTTTGACAACAAAGTGGTTTTATTTCCCGTTGATGAAACATTATTTTAGAAACAACTTACACTGGCAAATTTAAACAAAAAGTAGGATTGCTAAATTCAAACTGCCAGTTTTATATTTGTATGCAAACATGTCCCAACTTTCTTTTTTTCATGTAAGCTTTTCAAAATCAATCAATCAAATCAAATTTATAAATATCATTTACAAAAAAAAGTTATTCTCTAAAAGTAAAAAAAAAAAAGTTTCTTACAAAAAGTATTTCCTTATTCTTTAGTCAGGCCTTTTTTTATTCTTACAGGGCCAAAACCAATCAAATGGTAATGAGCTGTTATTGAAAACAGTTGTGTTTCCAGCTCTGCAGCTCCAGCACCTGCAGGGAGAAGAGGGACAGACAGAGGGAACCAGAAACACAGATCCTAACAATATTGTCGGTTGCTGCAACACCAAGAGAATGACTAAAATGAGTTATTTGTGTTTTGAAAACAATACGAGGGAGCCGTTGTCACACATTTAATGCTCTGAGCTCCACGTCAACCCAGCTGAGTACTGCTCCATGCCTCTTTTGATTCCCTGATGCTTGAGGCTCAATGGGATTAACCTGTCTAAATAAAGGTTGAATGAATGTTTCATTTCTGAAAACTCACATCTCTGTGGTACTTTGCTGGCTCCAGGGGTGGTTTACGAATGGCTAGAGGCAGCGTAAAGACAAACTGCTCTGTGCGGCCATTTGGAGGAACTGTTTTATGAATGAGCCTTATGGTTGAATTTGTTTCAGTAGTTGTTGTTTTTTTTTATCAGAAAACATGAGTTGAGAGGCATGTTACCACTAACCATCATTTAAAACACTGAGTTGTCTTGTTGTCGTCTTCATTGAACCATTAGTCACTAAACAGTGCTTGATCTACAACCTCATCTTGTGCATCTTATGTACTGTGAAATACTAACTTACCTTGTGTTTCACAGAGATCCTTGTGAGTTCCTGGAACTACCGGTCTTCTCTCTCTTGAGATTCCCTCCCCTGATGAAAATCAGCCTGTCCTGCAACAAATAGAGGAAAAACCCTGGTTGCTTTGACCCAACCCTTTCACTCTCCAACACACAGCACCTGTCTTCCTTCCCCTGAACCTCTCCCCTGAGCACAGAACCACAGTTATATCAGTTACCCTCCAAGAAACCAAACAAACCAATAAGACACTGTTTGTTCTACAACAAGATTATATTCTGGAAAGATATGTTCTCACCTCTTTTTCTGCAGATCCTCCTGTCCCAGGCATATCTCCACCAGTATGAACATTTTTACTATTGTCTTCGGCTTGGTCATTCTCAATGTTCAGTTCTTTGGGTTCTGGTTGAAATTATTAATTGGCTATTACGGCAGATGTACTACATATACTACATTTGTTGCTGTTTAATCCAAATTGTTGCACAGACACGATATCTAACATGATTTTAGATAAGGTTGTCCTCAAGCTAGCAGACTGAGATGAAGACGGGGTCAGGCGTAAACGAGGTGTGTTTTTATTTGCAGGTGCTGGTGTTCTGGGTGGGCTGGAAGAGATAAAGGACAAGGTGAGTACTGTATCCTTGTAATTCTTTAGCTTTAGAAGAATTATGGATTTTGAAGAAAGTCTTTTCTTACTGATGTTGTGTTTTGTAGATGGAGCCAGAGAGGAGGGAGAGACAAGGTCCTAGATTTCCACAGGAGAGTTGAGGATCCAGAGGAGGTGAGTATCAGTGGAGAGAGGAGCAGGTTGTTGTTGGTCGAAGGTTGCTGATCCAGTTTGTTGTTTGGATGAGTCAAGGGACAAGATCAGGTTGAAGCGGAGTCACAAGGAGCGAGAAGGTCTTGAGAGACTCCAAGATGCTGGACCTGGAAGTCGCTGGAGAGAATTACAAAAGTCAAGACTGTTTAGAAACCGGTTTTATCGGTGGTCCATTATTTTACTATAAGGTATAATAATGTCCCAGCATCGGAAGAACATCTGGCAAGAGCTTGATACTCAGCAGAGCAGTCCTCCAAATCAGGTGCAGGTGTGGAGTGATGGCTGATTATGATGAGCGTCAGCTGTGGAGAAAGTGTCTCTGGAAACCTAAGAATCCCACAACGTCATCACTTCATCAGATTTTCGAGCTACAAAGCTGACTTACCTTTCCACATGTCGACCGTTTTGCCTGGTACCACCTCACATCATGGCCTTCTTGTTACCTCAGCCCGTTCAGAAGTCACACATAAACAGCCAGAAGGCATCTAAGACCCAGCCTGAGGTGTCTATTGACTCAAACATTCCTAAAAATCCTAATTAAAATAAAAACATAGAATGGAGCAGCTCCTGAGAGAGGCAGAACATCCAGTTTTATTAATGTTCATATTTTCATCCATTCTTCTCCCTTTGATCCTTCCTCTTGTTGTCTTTACCTTCCCATTCTCCATCCCCCATTTGAGATTTGTTTTCCATTCATTCCCGCCTCTCCCTCCGGCTCCCCTTCCACTAATTTACCCTTCGACCCGCTGCTTTAGCCATGTACAATTACAAAGGGGAGTGCTAAGTAATGCGCACTAATAATGCTCAAGCTGAGAGGGTTTGTCAGAAATAATTACTTCCCACAAAATGAGTTATAGTCGTCACAAGACGTGCATAAATACCTGCTGTTGCTCTGCCCAGTTTTCGATCCCAGGGCGATATGATTCTCTCCTGGGCTGCGTAAATCCTTTTGTTTTTTTACTGTTAAATTGATCACAAATTAAAAGACTGAAAAATGGAAATGTTTTCACAAAAACATGTCGTTTATTCGTCCAAACCTCATACGCTTCAAAAATTTCACCCGGACCATGATATTATTGGCTGGTTTTATTTTGTTTATTGTTAGCAAAATATCTCATAAGCCACTGGACAGATTTAAATGAAACTAAGAAAACTTGATGAACATTTGTTGACCACCACAGCTGATAATTATTTACTGACTAAAATGACTCTGTCTATCATTTTTATAGATACTTGGATAATATCAGGTTTGGCCATCCCCATCACATATTTTGACATCTAACATATTGTTTGCTGTCTTTATTTTAAACTTTATCATACATTTCAATTATGTTTATTCATATAGCACCACTTCACAACAAATGCCATGTCAGAGCAACATCCACACACATCATTATATGCCAATTAGTAAAAGCTATCTATCTAAGCAAACCAGCAAATTGTGTTGAATCTTCACTTCGTCACAATCTCACGTCCCGAGCAGCACATTGGTGACAGTAGGAAGGAAAACCATCTTTTACCAGGAAGAAACTTCCAACAGAACAAGAATCAGGCTCAGGATGGGTGACCTGACTGGCCGGGGTTGGAGAGGACTGGAAAAAGACACAGACAAACAGGAAGTGGTCTGAGTGTATTTTCCATGGTCAAGGTGTAGTTTCTATGGTCAGAGTGTAGTTTGACAATTAATTAATTCATTCATTTATATATTTATTTATTTAGGGGCAGCTGTGGCTGAGTGGTTAGAGCAGTCATCCTCCAATGGTAGAATTGGGGGTTTGAATCCACCAGCAGTCCCTGGGAAAGACACTGAACCCCTCATTGCCTCTGATGTGTGTCCCATCGGTGTAAGAATGTGATCTAAAGCACTGATTAATCTCTACAGATTCAGATTATCTTTGTAGAGATGTAGTAGAGTGCTGTATGAATGTGTGTGGAGGTAAATGAAGGCACAGATTGTAGTGCAAAGAGCTTTTAGTATTTTGATAAAATACAAAGGTGCTATATACATTAAGTACAGTCCATTTACCATCGTATATGGTTCAGATGTGGTTGCTATGGTTCAGGTGTATAGTTACCATGATTCAGCTTTAGTTTTTATGGTTCAGGTGCAGTTACTATAGTTCAGGTTTAGTTTATATGGTGCTGGTGTATTTTTCTATGGCCCAGGTTTAGTTTCAATATGATCAATGTGTAGTTTCTATTATCCAGGTGTAGCTATGGTTCACTTTTAGTTTACATGGTCCAGATGTAGTTTCTATGGTCCAGGTGTATTTTCTATTGGAAGGAAGACACACACAACAAAACAACCCACATTGTAATGATTGAAATAATTACAAATACAAACATGAACAGTAGAGTGAGTTAAGACAACAGCAGAGGAGACGTGTTCAGTTTGTCCTTCAGCTGTCCAAGCCTATAGCAGCAGAACTAAAACAACCAAGCTGACCATAACTATAGGATTTATAAAAAGAAAAAAGAAAAGCCCTGAGCCCCATCTTTAAAGTAGAGAGGGTCTCAGCCTCAAAGACAGAAAGTGGAAGTACCATCCATCCATTGTCTTTACCCGCTTCTTCCTTATTGGGTCATGGGGCGTCACTGGTGCCTATGCCCAGCAGTCACTGTGCGAGAGGCAGGGTACACCCTGGACAGGTCTCCAGTCCATCACAGGGCAAAAAACTGGAAGATGGTTCCACAAGAGAGGAGCCTGATAACTGAAAGATCTTCCTCCAATTCTGCTTTTGGAAACTCTAGGAACCACAAGTAAACCTGCAGTCTGAGAGCAAAGTGCTCTGTTAGGAAAATATGGAACAATAAGATCTGTAATATAAGATGGAGCTAGGTTGTTGAGAGCTTTGTAGGTTAGAAGTAAGTTTTTGAATTCAATTCTGGATTTGACAGAGAGCCAATGGAGAGAAGCTAAAACTGGAGAGTTATGATCTCTCCCACTAACTCCAGTTAAGACTCTGGCAGCAGCATTTTGGATCAACTGAAGACGTTTTAAAGAAGTTCTTGGACACCCAGAGAATAAAGGCTTACAATCCTCCAGCCTTGAAGTGATAAATGCATGGAGCAGTTATTCTGCATCATTTTTAGATAAGATGTTTTTTGTTTAGTATTTTTATTTTAGCAATATTATGTAGGAAAAGGGAAAGCTGTCCAAGTGACATTTCAAATGTGGGGTTAAATAACATCCTGATCAAAAATAACACCCAGGTTCTTTACATTAGAGCTGGAGGCCATCCACAGGAGGTGAACAATGCATCTGGTGTTATGCAGTCCTTCAAGGAATGCTAGTTCCATTATTACTGAGTGTGGACATGTATGGATGTCTGCACAGGTACTAAAAAACTTAAAAAGCAAAGAAAAGGGGGGATGTGTGACGACACAGCCCTTCAAAGTGGATCAAATTCCAATCTTAGATTGCCTCCTTGGATAATGTGGAAATATTAGAGAAGCCTTGATCTAAAATGGAGCATGGAAATGAAGTGGCAGAGGGAGCCCCGAGGACAGGCAGCAGATTCGGTGCCGGGCCTGCCGTATGTACCTCTGGGAGGCTGCGAGCACTGCCTGCCTCGCCTATGTAAATGTCCCATTCCACACATTAGTCATACTGCCTTCACCGTGCACTAAAGTGTGTCTCGCCCATCAAACTGTGCCTGCCTCCATGAAGATCTCTGGAATGTTCCACAGATAAACCCCAGAGGCCCTTTCTACCCCTCCACCGCCCCCACGTCCAGGACCACAGAGCAGCTGATTGGTTCCAGGCTCCAGGTAGACGGGACAAATTCAAATGGTGATGTCAGGAAAAATCTGATCGTTGAACTGATACTGACTGTGATAAAGAATATTTTTTTACTTTCATGTATTTGTCCCCAATTTGTGATTTTAATCACAGAGTTACTGACTGAAACAAAAACGTGTTTAAAAAGTTGAACTAAGATATTTTTAGTTTCTAATTACTGATAACCATAATTATTGCCAAAGGCGAATAGATGTTTTGGCCCATCTCCTCATATTTGCCTGTAATGTTAGCAAAATATCTCATAAATTACTGATCCGATTTTATTGAAACTTACAGACTGTAATCACTGAATGTGGCTCTACAATTGTTCAACTTTTGGGGTACACCCGATTCAAGATGGCTGCCACAGCCAATTAACTTTGGGAAACACAGAAGTGGCTAAAACGCAGTTTTAAGTTTTACAGATACCGAGGTGAAATTCAGCGTGGTAGCTGCTGAGAGTCATCTGTAAAAAACACACTGAGCTCTAACAAATTGAGCAAAGTCTATATCTAAAACCTTGGCTGTCTGTTAGCAAAATATATTTTGTGCCACTGGACCAATTTTAATGGTGTTAAAAATCTACATCTACAGTTAGTTAACTTTTGGAGTTAACTACGTAATTAAAGAAGGGTGCCCAGGACAGCACAGTGGATCAGTTGGTACAGTTGTTTCTTCTCAGTGAGAAGGTCGCTGGTTCAAATCCCAGTCTGGGGACCTTTCTGGGTGGAGTCTGCATGTTCTCTCCGTGCTGTGTGGATTCTCTCCAGGTACTCCAGTTTCCTCCCACAGACCAAAAACATGCATGTTTGTCTGATTGGTAACTTTAAATTGTCTCTAGGTGTGAGAGAGAGAGTGAATGGTTGTTTGTCTTGTTTGTCTCTATGTGTCCCTGTGATGGACTGAAGACATGTCCAGGGTGTGCCCCGCTTCTCGCACAGTGATAACTGGATATGGGCACCAGTGACCCCCGTGACCTGAGAAGAAAAAAGTGGATAAAGATAATGGATGGATGGAAGACGGGTGCCCAGCTATGTTACCATCAGATTACACAGAAGTATTTATTATTAGTCAGTTTGACTTTGAGCTACATTTTAGAGCCGTAGTCAAAACTCGTCCACAAAACATACTCTGAGCGTGACATCTCCCGATCTCTGGCATGAAGGACGGTGGGCGATATGCATTCCTTCAAGAAGTACAAAGTACTTGGCATTTAATTTTTTAATTTGCTCAGTTTTTATCTTTTATAAAAGCTCAGTTGTTTAAAAGGTTTTAAACAAGACATTATAGATCAACCGTTCCACAAACAACAAATCAGCTGTTTAATCTTTCTCAGTTCAAAGTTTGTGGCCTCATTTCTTCCCACGTCAGCAGACGTCTCCTGACCCTCCCTGCATCCCTGAGTGACGAGTTCTGGGCTAATTTATTTGATGATTAATCACTCCTGATGTAAGATTAAAACCTGTAATCACTTCTGAGTGGGCGGGGTGTTGCTGACCAAATGACTGCATGAAACAGCTCGAGTCCAGCTGAGATCAATCTTTTCAGCCTCATTATTTTTCTTCTGTTTATTGCTGTCATTTATATTGTTTAAGAAACAACGCTACAGTCTCCTTTATGGTGTTTAAACAATATGTTCACCTCAACATCCTCTGGGAATAAATTGCCAAAAAATAAACTGACATTTTTAAAGCTGCTATCATTTACATCAATAATAAATGTATAACGTAGCCCATATCACTTCAATCAAGTCTATTTCCAGTGAAAGCAGGCAAGTTTGTTTATAAAGTCAATAAAAATTAATTTCCTCACCAGGTCTGAATCATGAAGCCAATGCAGATGTAATGCAATACCACTGACAGCCACAAGGAGGTAGCTCCAAAACATCTATTTTGAAGATTTAAAAAAATCCATATTTATGTAAATGAAGCCTTCAAAGACACAGTTTTACTCAGGACATTTTAATTTGAAGCTTGGCTTTTAAAAGTTTGTTTTGCTGCTTTCATCGGCAGCATTTTGTCAAAACTTTCAATTATGAGATCAGTGGGTCAATAATAACAATTAAAAATTTACACAAACAAATGGAAATGTTAGTCTTTTTTTAATTAAAAAAGCTGTTCCTGAAATTGGGCAGCATGGTGGTGCAACTGGTAGAGCTGCTGCCTCTCAGCGAGAAGCTTGCCGGTTCAAATCCCGGTCCAGAGGCCTTTCTGGGTGGAGTTTGCATGTTCTCTCCGTGCATGCGTGGGTTTTCTCCAGGTACTCCGGTTTCCTCCCACAGACCAAAAACATGCATGTTAGGCTGATTGGTAACTCTAAATTGTCTCTAGGTGTGAGTGAGAGTGAATGGTTGTTTGTCTCATTTGTCTCTATGTGTCCCTGTGATGGACTAGAGACCTATCCAGGGTGTACCCCGTCCCTCGCACAACGATTGTTGGACATGGGCACCGGTGACCCCCGTGACCCAAAATGGAAGAAGCGGGTAAAAGATAATGGATGGATGTTCATTACATTTTCTTGGCCTATTTCTCCCTCCAGTGTTATCTGGTTTTATAAAATCTATTGTTGCTTTAAGTAAAGATGCTATCTCCCCTGTCTGGGACTGTTAGCAAATCCTTCACTTAACGCGGGGGTTACGTTCCAGACACCCCCGCGATAGGTGAAAATCTGCTAAGTAGGGATGCTATATTATTTTTGTATATATGTGTAT
>NC_056502.1:32557195-32598136 GCF_014905685.2 Nematolebias whitei | reverse complement strand
CATAGATGTAGAAAAATATCTGCTGTTATAACATAAATCCTTTTAATTTGTCAGGTTATGAAACCCACACTAATCCATAAATCAATGATCAAACTTTCCAAGTGAATAAGGAAAAATAACATTAACTTTGTTCTAAACTTTTTTGTTAAGAGGGGCCGAACGGTCCAACCAACAACTGTGAGCTGTTAAGAACATGTGACAGGTGTAGCATTTTATAAAAAACAAATGGCTGCACACAGCCTGGCAAGAGTCATACATCCAACTAATGAGAGATGGTTTGATAATGGAAAACATTTGCCTGCATAAACACATAAACCTGCAATCCCAAATACATTGCTGCAAATTTAACATAATATAATAAAACACTTTAATAAGTATAATTAACTCAAAATAACAGTATTAGGGTTGAAGGCTCACTTTGTCATACTTAGCTCCGTGTTTGGTGTCAAAATGCCGATGTAGATTGTACTGTTTGACGATCACCACTGCCTCATAACACAAAAGACATACTGATTTCTCTCCTTGAAGCGCAAACATACCTTCACCTTCCCTTCTTTCTTGAAACAGCTTTCATCTGCATCACTTTTTCTCTTCCTGGACATTTTGGGATCATTGTTTGTATTTCTCAATTCCATTTGTTCGGAAAATGATATCGATGTGGAAAAATGACAATCTAGTGGTGAGATGCTGTTACTTCGCGAGTAACAGGCATGCATTATGGGAAATGTAGTTTGCTGTCAGTGCACCCTTTTGACTTATTTATTATATGATAATCAGGCCTTTTAAGCTCTCGCGGGCCACATAAAATGACGTGGCGGGCCACATCTGGTCCGCGGGTCTTGAGTTTGACACGTGTTGCATGGGAACATACAATCATGACAACACATAGCACTTTAGTTTACGGCCATACCACCCTAAACATACCCGATCTCGTCTGATCTCGGAAGCTAAGCAGGGTTGGGCCTAGTTAGTACTTGGATGGGAGATGGCCTGGGAATACCAGGTGCCACAGGACAGAGATGGTGTAGAGGTAGGGCAGCCGACTTGGGACCAAAAAGTCGCAGCTCGTCTCCCCACCATGCCCACATGCCGTAATGTCCCTGAGCAAGACCCCCAATCCCTAATTGCTCCCCAGACACTTACATAGCTGACCGCTGCTACACCTGGGTGTATCTCAGGTGTGATGGGTTAAATACCAAGAACTAATTTCGTCACTGTATTGGAATGATGACAACACATAGCACTTTACTTTTACTTTATTGGAAAGTAAATTGTCCCTAGATGTGAGTGGTTGTTTATTTCATTTTGTCTCTGTGTGTCGATGACATGGAATGGAGACATGTCCCGGTGTTTTCTCTTACAGAACTGCTGGACATAGGCACCAGCTCCATGGACTCTGATGCTGATGTAACTGTCCTGTCAGAGATTTGGTAAGGTGAATACACCCGCAACAAAGAGGTTGTCATTAATGGTTGCACTGTTTTTAGAGCAGAGACTCAAGAAAAGCGGGGGTGTTGCTACGCCCAGGCTGGATGGTCCTCCTGGTCCACCCACAGATTCATAGGCGTACTTATATAAAAGGCTGTTCTGGGTCTGCTCCTGTCCTACCTCCTCATCTACATAAATCACAAATTGACTGGAGGAGCATCCCTTCACTGCCAGGTCTGCCTTGTTGATAACTAATGCCCAAACAGAGCCGAGGAAACATCATTTCAATTTCCTGGAATCAACTTCATTCTAGTCTAAAAACGAATGAGCTGTTGTTGTTTTTACATATTTAAGAGACAGCAGGTTGTGTTTTATTTGATATGAATACATTAATAGATATAATTTCAACCTTTCTTTCATTTATCAGCACTTCTTTACAGAACCTTGGTATCCGTTTGTCTTTCCTATTTGTTTTCTCTCAGCCGGCTTGATTCTGACGTTCATGAGGAGACCTCGACGTCCCTAAATCATCATCGGAATGAGGACTGAGTCCCAGGGCTAGTACAAGGCAGATATGTTGTCTTTTCTGTCTGTGTATGAGAACGGGAATTTATGCGAGGCGCGAGGCGAGTCAGAATTCATTTCTTGCTCGAGCTTTTGCCCCGCAGACAAACGTAAACTGACTGCAGACTCAGCTGGCTGACGGAGTGAGGACGCACACATTAACACAAATCTCAGGGACACGGGGACGTAAACCCCACAAACACCCACCACCACATCTGTACACATCTCAACTCCAGCAGCCTATTTCCATCCTCAGAGAGGCCTTTTCTGTCTATGAGTGACAGGTGGACACGGGTGGCACCGTGGACACCATTAACGACCACGGTCCACGGTTACAAAAGCCGGTCTCCAGGGCGGTGAGGGCTTTGACATGAAACGAGAACATTTCAGGTGGCAGCGAGAACAAAAAAAAAAGAACTGAAAAAAGGCATTTTTGCAGCTTGTGCTAATCAAAAGTGCCGCCGGTGAGCGCTTTGAAAGGGAAAATGGATTCTGATTCTTGATTAGATGTGAGGAACAATCTGAAACGGGTCAAACCTACACCGAGATGAAACAAGGGCACCGAAGAGCAAGAGAATGGACTCTCCTGATCATTTTCACAACTGCCAAAGAATAAACAGGAGAACTGGAGGCACCGAACAAACGTCTGATTTTTGCAGAACTCACACGGGACGTTTGGAGTGAAGCGAACCGCAGGGTCCAAATCTGAACAACGAGCAGGTCTCGCTTCAAACAGAACTATGTTGTTTAAAAACTGGTCTGAAACATACTCTGGATGAACTCGGCTGATAATGACGACGGCTGGAAGCAACAGCTAACAATCTGTGTTTGGTTGTAACGTGTGTGTGAGTGAGACAGACAGAGAGACAGGGACTGATGTCCTCTTATCTGTCCTTCCAGTCCTCAGCAGCAGTAGATAAACAGAAGTGTGAAGGGCAGCGGCGCTGCAGGGGGCTGATTGACATGGCTGCCGCCCAAAGAATCACACACACACTTTTTCTTTTGCTTCCTTCACTTGAGCAAACATTGACACATGCATCATTTGCTGACTGATACATGTTCAACTTTAGAGTGTTTCAGGAAGAGAAAGATAAAATGAAGACTGAGTTTGTGTATTTGCATATAAAACATCCTGTTTGAGGCCGCTGCTGGTCAAAATGGAGCCAAAACAGCTTCAGCCTCCGAAGGCGGGCTGTGGTACTGGATGCTAAACTATTACAGGAATACTTGGCTTATTGTGCAGCTGGATTCTGTGGAAAAAATATAAATAATTATTAGAGCCCAACCAATGTATCGGTATGGGTTGAAATTTTAGGTCGATAGACATTTGGGGACATATTGCTATTGGTGATAATTGTCCCATTATGCGCGGATATAGGCACTTCCAAGGGGCCGTTTACACGGCGCATGTTTTGAGTGCATCCGCAGCTTTCTCTCTGCGGTTCTGATCATTTACAGACACCAGTGGTCCCCCTCTTTGAATCTAGAAGTTTCTGAATCCACCTTCCAGAGTGGAGGTTTTTCGCTGACCCCCCGCTGATAATGTAAACATCTCCCACTGAGGCTTTATGTTAAACCACATGCGCTTACATGGTCGGTCAGACGCTGTATTTCTATCAACATGGCGGCGGACATACTGCTTTCTGAACTATGACTGATGGAATATATTTTTAATCTTGTAGTTAATCTACATCAGATTCCAGGTGCTGTGACCAACATCTGTGTTGGAAGAGACACAGTCTGATCCAGTTCTAATGTCGCTGTTTATAGAACGAGGCACGCGCACACGTCGCGATGCACTATAACATCAAATGTTTTAAATAATAACAGTTTAATAATAATAAAGAGTATTTATCTTAAGTTTGAGATATATAATGAAGCTCTGAGCTAAATGAAGCTATCTAGACATTACGTAATTCAAATTATGTGATTAAAATGATGCTAAACATATTGCCCGTTATTAAAGTTGAAAATGAAGACATCAGGTTTAATTTTTATTTTATTTATTTATTCAATATCACAAACCGTATGTCCCACAAACACCGATAATTAAACTGAACACATAAAAAACATGTTAACTGTAAACTGCATTGGGCTCTTGTTTTCATCCTGGATATACTGGTCCCACGTTGTCCGTCTGGCTCATTCAGGCTGTCACTGCTTTGATTAATGCAGCTTAAAACATTTAATGGATTGAATAAAAGAAATTAGGGTAATTTTAAATAAATAGTTCATCCAACATCTCTCTCTCTTCGACGTCCTCCTTCACTGCATCTGGGCCGAGCCTCGTTCAGAACCAGTCCGCCTGGTGGGAGACAGCTCCTTCTTTCAGGAAAAATAAAAAATAAAAAAGTTGGTTGTTTTGTAACCGATGTAAACACAAGCAAACATTATTAAGAACGTTGATTTACCTGCTGTAAATCAGCTACTGATTATCACAGAGTAAAGTCCGACATCGCCAACTTGGTTCTGGTCCACTCAGCGACCGGTGTGGAGCTGTTAGACGAAGCGGTCCCGCTTGGTGTCAAATCTGTCGACTCTTATCCAAAATCCAGCCAGAATCCAGCTTTAACTTGTTGTTAAGATGTTGTTAGCTGAGCTTTTAGCTCAGAGGAAAGGAGCGGCCGAAGCAGGAGGGCGGGGGGGATTCCTCCGGATGCATGTAAACACAAAATCCAACCGTGTCAACGCGGATCTTTTCCTCTAATTAACATACGGAAAAACCTACATTTCCCCCCATCGTGTCCGTGTAAATAGGGCTTACTTTTCACCCCTAAAATGCTTGGAACAAGCTGTAATTCTACAATGTATCCAGCAAAGGGTGCATGACTACTTTCAAGTCATGGCCTTAAGTTTCACTTTCACATTCAGCACAAACAAAGCAGGGAGTAATACTGTGTAGCATACTTTGCTGAACAGAACATAAGTTTATTTAACTGATCTGTAAAATTATAATAAAAAAGTCAACAATAATAAATTCTCTTCAACCCTCCTACCTGCTATTGTGGTGGAGTGGTGGTGCAGAGGTTAGAGAAGATGGGCCTCTGATCGGAAAGTCGCAGGTTCAACTCCCGGTACTGTCAACATCAAAATGTGGGTGGAAAAGTAAAACACCCACACCTGCCTCCACCCTCATTTGCCCCACTCTGGGCCCCTGAGCAAGGCCCTCAACCCCCCTACTTTTGAAGAAACAATGCTAAAGTCTGACCAGACTGACGAGCTAATGGCTTCATTATAGGTTTTTCCACAGATCTTTTATGCTGCAGACCTTCTTCACCACAGCTAACTTTTCATTGTGCAATTACACCTAAGCTTCTGTGATTATTTTGTCAGCACAAAAGGCGAAGCAGCTAGCGAGCTGCGACACTTCCAGGGGGAACTTTAACCTTTTGATATTTTTACATCAATATTATTCAAAATATGCAAATGTTGATTTGTTTTAGATGCGCAAAATTTTCACAACTTTCACAGATTTGCAGCACATTCCTTTATTCTTGCCTCCAGAGTCCAACCTGTGTGCCTTTTATTGTCTTTTATTTTAACAACATGGAGCTAAATCTGTTTAACTTCTAGTAAGAAGATCTGAGTTCATGTGCTGTGACAGAAATTCAAATCG
This sequence comes from Nematolebias whitei, assembly GCF_014905685.2. NCBI lineage: Eukaryota > Metazoa > Chordata > Actinopteri > Cyprinodontiformes > Rivulidae > Nematolebias > Nematolebias whitei. Next base: position 32,592,528 of record NC_056502.1, on the reverse strand, counting down.
GACCACAATCAGAAGACATTTGTCACTTTCTCTGAGTGCACACCACACCCCAAACCAGATTACGTCATAATTTACTCTGAAGTAAGTCAAGTTGATTCAGTTTCACCTCACATGAACTCACCGTTTTTAGTTTACTGATCATTTAAACTTCAGCTCTTCACACGTCACTGTCACTAAATAATAAACTGTTTCTGTAACTTGGGAGGTTGTGATGTAATTTCACCACAGCATGCTTTAACAGTTACCTGTTGTGCTTTTGTGGAAATCAACAGTAAAACCAGAATTTTGTCAATGTTTTTGGTGTGTTGGTTAGTAAACTGTAAACCAGTTTAAATATCAGCTGGGCCTTTCTGGATGTTCAAGTCTAGGTGTGTTTTTTCCCCCAGGTACTCTGATTTTCACCCACAGTTCACCAACTGTCTGGTTAGGTTGATGGAGATTATGTTTGGCCATCAGAGTGAGCGTGGATGGTTGTTTCAGTGTTGGTCCTGGTCCTGACTGAGACTTGTGTGGGGTTAGGGTTAGGTTTAAGTTGATATCTCACTGGGCTGTGACTGTTGGGAGACTAGAAGATGGAACTGGAAAGTCAAAACTGGAGGAAAATCTGTAAAACTTCATTGAATTTAGAGTTTTGGTGAGCAACACCTGCAAGACCTGTAGACGCAATTTCCACAGCCACTTTGTAAAATTCACAATCTGTTTTTGTGCGCATGGCTTGTAAAACTGTATTCTACAACATTTGCATTATTTTGGTGCAGCATCAGTGTGCTTCATAGCCACCTTGCAGCTGCCTCACATTTAAGAATCCACGGGAGAACTCTTCTCAAATGAGGACAGGCAGATTTAGATCAGCTTTAAAATAATTATTCTTTAACATCACTATGGATTTTTGGAACTGTGGTAGCTCAGTGGACAGTGTTGAGGTCTTGTAATCCTGAAAATGCAAGTTTAAACCCAGGTTGACTATCAGGCAACATGTTTACCATCAGTCAGTCTGTTTACCATCAGTCAAACAACAGTCAACTTGTTGATGATCATCAGTCAATCAACAGATTGACTGTTGGTTTGACTGATGGTCAACAGGTTGACTGTTTGTTTGACTGTTGGTTAACAAATTTTTCATTCAACCTTTATTTATACAGGCTCAGTGGGATTAACCTGTTAACCTGACAATCATTCAAACCAGCAGTCAACCTGTTGACCATCAGTCAAATCAACAGTCAACTCGCTGACTATCAGTCAACCTATTGACCATCACTCAATCTGCTGATCATCAGTCAAACCATCATTCAACCAGTTTATCACAATTTGTTGACCTTCAGTCAAACCATCATTCCACCTGTTGACCTTCAGTCAACCTATTGACCAATATTCTAAGCATTAGTGTGGTTTTTAGACCCAAACATTAGACTCGAATGTTTTCTGTCAGAGGAGAGCTCCTGTGCAGGGGTCACAATACAGTACATTTGTACTTTTTGAGAGAAGTTGGAGTCACTCCGGACGCACTTCATGTGAGTTTAAGTTGGAGACACCTGTAATGATTTTCACCGTTTAGAGAAATCTATTACATAGTGTTTAATTGTGAACCAAACACAGCGAGACTTTCTGGAGTCTCTTTCATGAATGCTATTTGATAATTAGTCACAGCTCAGTGAGAGACCACCTGTATTGCTCAAGTGTGAATTTAGTTTAGGGTTAGGCTACAGAAATGAATTGAACTCAATTCAAAGTTCCAAAAAGAATAAAAATACAAACCTGTGTGTGTTTTAGCAGATTATTGAGCCCCACAGCTCCATGTCGTTCAGCTCAAAACTGTGAAACCGATTCTTTTCTTGTCACTGATAAATCTAGACGTGTGCAGATAGGCATAATGAACATCAAACGCACATATCTTTGGCACATTCAGAATAATTTTTATGTCTGTGTGTGCACACTGAGCTTTTCTGTATATGTGCGTGTAACACTCTTTCAAAGACACCATACACTCCTCTCACTCTCCTCACTTCCCCAGAGACAAAGTCCCAATTTCTCCATCGCCTGCAGTAAGAGGAAAAGGCGGGAGGTGGGAACGAGTGAGTCGCAAAAAGAAAAGCCAGATGCTATCGGCCCGCTGAGAGTCACCGGGGTCATTGTCATGTGTCAGTCAGCGTAACACAACTCTCCCTGATAAGCTGGCCGATTGCATTGCCTGGCCACGATGGGTGACAGCGCCATATCGTTCTCTGCCGGCACTTCTGACGAGACACGAAATTAACCCCCAGCGCTTTGGTGATAAACATCTAAAATGGTTTTGGGACCCCGGGGGCTAATGGGAAAAGACGGGAAGCTATCAAAATATCAGATGTGTGTGACAAGAGGCACAAGGACCAGGTCTGTCAAACACTCGCTTCTCTGAGTGTGGTTTAACTCTGAGTCTTTACATAAAACCTGGCAGCAGAGAAATAAGACAATAGACACAAACGTGATGTTCATTTAGTCAAACTAATGCAAGGGTTTAAATTTTAATGACGTAAACAGATCATTGGAAGGAATCAACAACAATCTTTTAATGAAGGTCAGCTCAAGCTGAGAACGCTTCTGCCTCATATTTAGGAAGTTCTTATGCAAATGAGTGAAGTTTGACGTTCTTATTCTATTTTATTATTTTTATTTTGGGTTATGGGCGGGTCGTGTCCTTGGTACTTTCTCTGAAGGACGTGATGGTAAGCAGTGGGTGGACAGAAGTCTCTGTGTGTGTTGGTGTCTCAGCTGGGTGACACGTGAAGGTGATGGGTGTCACCGGAGTCTCCATAGTCCGAGGACAAGTCTCCGCCTGCTGAGACCAGTGGCAGCCTGACTGACTCGCGATCAGGATTCATCACGGTGATTTATGATGAAGCAGGTTTGTCCCTCTCACACTTGGGGAGGTCTAAGGTGTTTGAGCTTGACGTTCCTTTGGTGCATCACAGAATAAATCTTTTTACACATTAACTTACTGTGGGTCGGAAAATATTCACACCTTTGGTTTTTGCCCTTTTTGTTGCTTTTAAACTTATGATTTAAATAGATTTTCTTTTTGATTATGAGTTATAAATTTCAAAATAATCAAAATTATTTCAGCTAAATTAAGGGGTAAAAAAAGCTGTGGGAAAAATTTTAAGAATAGAAATTTAAAAATGCTTTTGTAGAGCAGATATTTCCTTGAGAAAATAATAATTATTGAAACAAGAGAATTGTGCATTTCTTGCTAAAACACAGTGTGAATGCTTATTGCTGAATGATTTTGCTGAAAGCTGCTCAAAAGGCTAAAGCTTACTTGAGACTTGTCAGTATCTGAAAATTAGATAGAGAAAGCTGAAAGAAGCACAAAGACAGAAAACGATTCAAAAATAACGATAGCAACGCAGAAAAATGTTGAACATAATAGAAAAAAGCTAAAATTCTCAAAAAGAAGTAGAAAGGAACAATGAACAAAGGCAGGAAAAGCAAAATGTTAGAAAATTGCTGGAAAAGATTAGCTAAGAGCCAGGGGTAGCGAAACGCTAGAAAAAGCATGAAATGGCTGGTTTTAAGCTAAAAGCAATGAAATGTTAGTAAAATGCAGAAAAGTGCTAAAATCTAGAAATAGAGAAATGCTAGCTAATTTTCAAAAGTAGTGAAAAGTTCATAGAAACCTTGACAAATTCTAAAAAAAGCAAAACATTAGTAAAAAGCAGGGCAGAATACGCTTTAGCCGAATTAGCAATAAAAGCACTAGCACTACAAATTGGGGGGAGTGGTGGTGCAGAGGTTAGAGAGGGTGGGCCTGCGATTGGAGGGTTGCCAGTCAACTCCTTGGTTCAACTCCCCAGATGGACAACATCAAAATGTGGGTGGAAAAGGTGAAACAGCCGCACCTCCACCCTCATTCGCCTCACTCTGGGCCCATGAGCAAGGCCCTTCAGCAACAAAATAAAAAATAAATCATGAGTAGTAAATACTTCAGCAGTCTGAGGTTCAAACCTTGTTTTCTCTTTAGCTTTCTGAATTTGTAAAGTAAAAATCAATCTAGCTGTGCTCCCCTCAGCAACTAGGAGGTGCTGTTTTTTTTAGTCCTGGTGAAATCCGGTGTGAAATGAATGAAAGTGAAGCGGGGTGTTACAGGAAGTGCAAAATGATGCACTGGTGTTTCCCCTGATAGAAACATATTTTAAGACAGAGCTAAAACTGACACGACTTATTAAAATATAAAACTAAATAAAACGGTCAGAGCGCATGACACGCGCCACCAAAGATGGATGTGAGTCTTTCCTGCTTCACGTTTAGCTTCAACATCCTGCCTTTAGAGTTCTTCCATCCGGCCGAGCGAGCAGATAACCAGCCTCTTCAGCGTTGATCTGCAGGGAAACGGACCTTCAGTGGACTTGGATGAGAGGAAAAAGGAGGAGAAGGAACATATTTACAGATGAACCCTCATGGACGAGATGGAAAATAAAGCCGAACTGAATAAACAAATGTTCTGCATGCGACACATTATATGCCTGTTGACAAACTATTATACAGTAATACATACGGTAGCAATAGCCCAGACAACCAAAGACCTTGGATACACTTTGACCTTGATCTGTAACCTTGACCTTGAAGCTGGGGTGATGAAAAGTATACACCACACTCCGTCTAGTGATGATGCCGATGTGTATGAAGTTTTGTTCACTCAACTTCAGCGGATCAGATGGGCGAGACAAGAGGATATTTACAGACAGACCCATGGATGGAGACACGTCCACCTTCGACGGGTGTAAAATAAAATCAAGAGCGTGTGCAGAGGGATGCTGAACATCAACAGTCAGGTGGGTCTGAGTACCAAAGAGCTGTGGTTTGCTTCATGATGAGCATCGAGTCAGAAAACCGTTGATGGCTCATAAAAAACTGCAGGTCAGCTGTGCGAGGTTTTCTGTCTTCAGACTAGACTTCTACTTTGACTGAGTTCATCTCCAAACCAAACGTCCCTGTTCTACATGGAGCCAACCATCTGGACTAATCTGATGTGAGCAGCAGGCATTTACCTCAGAGACGTCGGCCATGTTTTACTGTAAATATAAAGGAAGACAGTTGTCTTTTAGTTTGGGGAAAGAAGCCTTAAGCACTCGATCAGAACAGTCTGGTTTGATACCTATGCTGATATTTAGTCAGTCTTTTTCCATAAATATGTGCATTTATGTGCTACATACATATACTCAGGGGTGGAAGTAACAAATTACAAATACTCACATTACTGTAATTACATAGATTTTTTTGAGTACTTGTACTTTTATGAGTATTTCTTTCAAGTGTGTAATTTTACTCATACTTAAGTACAATTTAGACTGTGTAATGTACTTCCCTACTTTTAAAATCAGAAGTGGCTACGGAGTACGGCTGCAATTTGATTCTCAGATCGTGAACGCACCAGTTACCTATGACGTAAGCAAAGGACAACTCTGTAGAGTAGAGAGTCATTTATGGACCGAAGATTTGGAGAAAAGACAAAATGGAGACAGAGGACAACAACAGAGAACATGATGAGGTAAAGGCTGAGGACGAGTGCCCGTGGTCGTACCTGGAGGAATGTTTCATGTACAGAGGGAGAAAAGGAGTCGGGTCCAGATGTAAACTTTGTTTGATCTCTACAGTGATAGGAGCTGACAAGACTTCAGCATCTAATCTCTAAACACATATTGTGGTATAAGAGGTTTTACAACTACCTGTATGACATTGTTTTTTATTGTTTGTATGTGTGGGTTATTAGTTTGGCTAAGTATTCAAAGATATTGTCACTGGTCTCGGTTTAACTGATACTAAAATAAGACGGAGCTTCTGAAAGTCTGAGAAATGGTGAAACGTTTCAGCACAAAAAGAAACTGTCCAGATGACCTGACTGAAAAATGTTGGATTGTATACCTGGATTATTGAGCATGGACTTTGATGCTAACAATGCTAGGTTTTGATTTCAAGGATTTATAAAAAAAATAAAAATTAAAAAAAAGGAAGACGTGACAACGATAATGACAAAACAAGCTCGAGGAGACAAGGAGAACTAGAACCGAGGAACAACAGTACCCGTCCGCAGATGAATGAGAGCTGAGGATGGACAGAGGCTGATGGGTGGAAACACCTGGGCATAATGACAACTGGGGCCAGGTGAGAGTGGGCGGGGCAAGAGCTGAAGGGGCAAAAATTAAGGAGGGATGGATTCGTGATACAGGGAAAACTAAACGTATAGAAAAATAAGAATAAACAAAGAAAGAAAACTTTATAAACAAAGAACCCAAAACATAAATCCTGACGACGAGGAAGGCAACGAAACCTTTCTCCCCAGCAGAGCACAGAGACAGAGGATGAAGGTGCAGAAGTTAAAACAGATGTCAGAATCCTCTCTTTAGAAAACCTCAGGACCGCTTGAAGATCTGTGATGCATTCAACTGAAACCTGTAAATTCACAAATCCACACAGAAATTGTAATTCTTCTAAAAAATAAAAAGGATAAATCTCACCTTGAGGCTTACATTGATCATTTTCAATAGTACATGCTAAATTCTTGAAGAAACAGTAAGTTCTACGAGTTAGTGTCAATTCAGTCTGAATTACAAATTACTTGTCGTACTTGAACACACGGGAATGGACGAGCCGCAGGGCATGCTGGGTAGTCTTGGGACAGAAATGGCTGGACTTTTTCAGGCTATGAGTTTTGATGGGTTGTCTCTGTCGGTTGTGTTTAGAGTTGGGTGGACATTTACGTTCAGGTTGTTGTTAGTGACATTGACACCATAAGTCAGATGTTGTACCTGAAATATAAAAAGGGCTTCATGTTCAGCAGGTCCCTGTGAAACTGAAAGTCAAGGGATGTAAGTGGACTCCATAATGTCTTTGATCTTTATATGTGTTGTATAGTCATGGTTTTCTAGAGTTAAAGTTTAGCTAAATATTTGCAGTTTTCCAATCTGATGGCAGTAAACCTGGGCTCTGATTTGATTTACCTGTCCTGTGCTACATGAGTGACGTGTTAAACAAACAGGAAGTGCTGGAGGAAACAGTGTGGAGGTTTTTCCTCCACCTGTACAACCACAATCATTCAGCAGACTGTTTTTGTCAGCTTAGGGTTGATTCATCCATACGATACTCATGTGCTCTTTGAGATATCCTTGTTAGGTCTACAGTAAGATGTTCAGTCCTGAAGTGGTACAACTTTCCAGCTATAGTGAGTGGTGCCTTTAGTGTATTTTATTGATAAACGTCTTTTCCCTGATCCCTGGGATATTCGGATTGACATTTCTTTTGTAATAAATTGTAAAAAATCAAAAAAGGATGGGTCTTATTGTCATTGTTGTCTTTTTGTTATGACATATAAATTACAAAGTGAGTCCCAAGCAACTGTTGGACTTATAGAAAACAGCTGATGCTGGAGTTTTGGGCAGAAGCTGCATTAAAACCTTTCACCAGTTTAGAAATGATCTGTTTAGGCAATGAAAGTCTAAAGAGTACTGCATATGGAGCATTAAGCTCCCCATCATCGAGCTGTAATACACTACAGTAGTCCTTCGATTATCGCGGGGGTTACTTTCCAGACGCCACCACCACAGGTGAAAACCCATGAAGTAGGAACGCAATATTTATTTTAGTATTTATATATATTTTAAGGCTTTATAAACCCTTTCCACACTCTTACAATGTTCTAAACTCTTAAACCTATGTCGTTTTAACAACATATGTATATGTACTGTACAGTACTACAAAATTTTACTCACCAGTTTTGCAGACCAGCAGCTCAGTTCTGGGTCTGCAGACCTACCCTGCAGTGATGAAGCCCCCCGCCCTGTCCAGGTTGATGTGCACGTGGATAATTGAGCTTCAAGAAGTTTCAGGATTATTTGAGACTTTCCTGTCAGTTCTTTGAGTTTCATAGTTCGATCGTTATTTCTCACTTTGCGTTGCAAAACAATCCCTCCATTTCGTCAGAAAGCAGCAGCCGGAAGCACTATTGGCTTCTGGGTAGTGTAGTTCTTTTGACCTGAGTTACAGTAGAGTTGCATTCAGGTCCAAAAAATTTGATCCAACCCAGCCCGCAGTCATAATTTCCGAACCCCACACAACCCGACAAATTAACAGTAATTACAGGTCTGCACCCGGAAAAAATCCCCAACATTTTTAATTAGTTATTAACGGTCGGGGACGTGCAGCTGAATAAACGGGGCAGAAGATTCGGAGCTGAGAGGTGTTTGTACTTTCATGGCTGTAAAAAGTATTTAAAGCCTGTTTCTGCCTGCATTCATCTGAATTACTGAGACACACGGACACACACTCTGAGACACGTCTGCTTTGGGATCTCACCTGTTTGGGTCATCGGCCGCGCGCGTCCGCTGAGTGCAGCGGCTGAATGAACGTCCATTTGGGCGATGAATCACTTCCTGGCAGTACAGTCCCATCTGAAGCTTAACTGAACTTTTTACCTCTTTCAAGGCCGGTCACCTCATGGTGAAATGGCCGCGTGCAGCTGGTGGATGTATGGCAGGCCACGTTATCATATAATTGGATTGCGGCTGATCCTGACCTAATTAAAAACTCGAGACTGGCCCGGCCCACTCATTAATCACATTATAACGGCCTGGCTCTAACCTGGGTTGGTCCAGGCCAGGTTTTGGGTTCAAAATGACACCTCTACGTTACAGCATAGGCATATTGAAAGAAAACTACAAAATGGCAGCACCTGTCAGAATTTTTTTTCGTAATTTTTTTATCCCATACCATCCCAATCACGTGAGTAATATTAAAGTTGACAATCATGTGTCGTGTACAATCTTACGTTGAAAAACTGCAAACGAGCGAGTCCACAAAAGTTGATCCACCAAGTACCATACCATTTTATTTATAAAGCACTTAAAACAGCGACAAGGCCAACCAAAGTGCTGTACAGACAGAACAACAGGTAACACACAAAGCAACATGCAAAATGAAGTAAATCAGAATATAGACATAAAAACGATGCAGATAATAAATATAACAAGTATCGAGGGACTCCTGTAATCTAAAGCGACGGCATGGCCACTTCTCAAACACGAATGTTTACGTGCCTTTGATTTCACTCTCATCACAGATCACATGCTCCCCGCTGTGGGGAAAGTTGTGTGTTCATTTATGTGTGTGTAGCGGTGGTAGGGAACATGGAGCGCGGTGCAGATCAGATCCACGGGGGAGCAGCTGTGGGTGAGCACTGTTGGTTTGTTTGACAGGAGCCTCTCACCCTCGTCTCTCACACCTCAGATACAGAGAGACAAATACACCGGCAGAGAGAGGCCGATAGCAGAGAGAGAAAAGTATAAAGACGGGCCACAAGGTGCTGGAGATGGTCCGGGGGAACCAGAGCCTCAGAATAAAAAGGGGAGGGGGGGATATTGAGGTTGAGGGGAGATAAGGAGGGAGAGAAAGCTTGGCACTGCAGCAGGTAGTGGAGGTTTATTATTCTCTGTAGCACTCAATCAAACGCTGGCCCTCTGAACAGAGAGCAACGCTGGCGAATCATCCTGGGGGCTTCTTTCTCTTTCTCCTCCCATCTCTCTCTCTCTTCATCTCTCCCCCCACCCCCCACTCGCTCCCTGTCTTTTTTCCTGCAGTGTATGAGTGCTATCCATCTGTCAGCTGTCAGTGTTGGTGAGAGATATGCAGGGCTGTCACTTCACGTCAGCTCGGGTTTGGGAGGGCCTTTTTCTGTTGCAGCTGCCGCTCTGCAGATACTCTCCCTACGGCAGAGCTGCTATCAAAGCACAAATACAAACACACACACTCACACACACACACACAGACTGACGTCAGACTTAAATATTACCTGTCCAACGCTGGCCTCTAATTAAACCTTAAAGGTGATCTTTGTTGCTCAGAGATCTTTATTGTCCGAATGTTACTCGTTCTGCACTTTGTGAGCTATTTCAACATTTTATATTTGAAAACATTCAGCTCGTTCGGGACCTTCCTGCTGTGAATGTTGGTTTTTGTGCAGTTTGTACTTTTTGAAGTATTTAGCTTTGTCGGCCATGTTTTTCTCATTGAAATGAACTGAGCTCTCCACGTTCTTTAAAACCTTCGACCGCTTGTTTCAGCTTCTGTTCTGGTTCTGCTTTTTCAGCTTCCTTGAGCTCCTTTTAGTGTCTTTCTTCTAATTTCAGCCTTTTTTTTAGTTGCTCTTCCTGCTTTTAAAGCTCTTTTTAACCTCTTTCTGCAAATTTCCACTTCCTACAACTAATTTCAGCTTTTATGTGCTCTTCTAAATGTCTTTCTGTCTATTTCAGTTTTTTGTGCTTGTTCAACAATTTCCTGCTCATTTTAATTTTCTTTTTGTTACTTTTGTTGTCTTTTTTGTCAATTCAAGGTTTTTACACTGCTTTTAGCTTTTTGATTTGCTGCTACGTTTAGTTTCTTACTGCAAACTTTAGCTTCTTTCAGCTACTTTTTTCATAATTTCAGCTCTTTTGAGTTTCTTTCAGCTTCTACTTACTTTTCAGCTTCAGCTTGTTCAGCAGCTTTCAGCAAATCTTTCAGCAACAAGCCTTCACAATGCATGTTCACAGGAAATGACATTTCTCTGGTTCTGATGAGTCTTCTCCTACATGTCACTTCATCAGTGCAGTTACAGCATGCGCTCTCAGGACATAATTACCTGCAGTGTTCCCTCAATGTGGACCGAACTTGGCAAAGGGGCCTTCTTTTACTCCGCTCATGTATCCTGGAATATCTTGCAAAATCATCCGAAGCTGTTGACTTTGACCTCTCTAATGGATTTAAGTTCATGACAAAAACCAACACAGACATGTTCCTGTTTGTAGTGTTTTACATCACTTTATAATGTAGCTGTTTCGTTTCATTTTTATTACGTTTCTTCTATTTACTTTTCATTTTATATGATTTTATATGATTGACTGTACCTCATGTGTGTTCTTTGTTTAAAACAGGTCTCTCTTGTAAATGAGTCCTCGAGGCTCAATGAGACTAACCTGTAGAAATAAAGGTTGAATGAATGAATTTGTTCATTAGCTGCACTGCACTGCTGAAAGTAGACTTTTTGTGGGAATAAAGCTCTGCAGGAAACTAAAATCTAACATCTGTGTTAAACTAATCTCTGCGTAGCGCAGAGACAATGTGCAGAGGTGTTCTCGTTCCTCCATCAAAACCTCAGTGACCTTTACAATAACTGATAATTAAAAATGCAGCTTTGAAGTGGAGCCTTACTTAGCTGCGTGATTCACTCCATTTCTGAGAAAATCTTTTCCAATAGGCTCGTCGTCGTCGCTGTCCAACAGACTGAGTGTTCCTGATTGTAAATCAGATGTTTCAGCTCCAGCTCTTCATGTCGTTTTTCTTTGTGAGGATAACAGTTATTCTGAGTTAACCCTTTGTCTTTCTCCTCCTTCACTTTACCTGCAGGCTCCTGAAATACAGCCAGCGAGGAGACGAAATAAAATAAAACGTGGCTCTGAATTCGATGACTAGAGCATTGGAGAAATACAGTTCCACCCGATATGTCACTGAGTCAGGAGATTAGATCCAGGAACGTGAACCAACCGACACAAGGAGCTCCAAGAAGCAATTAAAATATATTTAAACAAAAACAAAATGCTAACTTGGCAAATAAATAACTAAATAAATAAATCTGAGAAGCGCAGGGAGCGTTACCTGAAGGAGCTCTTGGTCGACAAGGACACAGACTGTGGCTCTGCTGGAGACTGGAAATAAACTGACTGAAGACATGAACAGGGGCCGATGTGGAGACACCTGGGCTGGACGAGACTGGAGACAGGTGAGTGGGTGTGTCTAGAAACAACAAGGGGCGGAGCCAATGAACAAACTGAACTTCTTAAGAAACAAATATGAAAACAAAACTCTAAACTTAAACTCACACACTGGAAAACACTGATCCTGACCCAGGACAACAGATTTTCTCTTCAGTTTACTCTTTTTCTGTCACAATATTATCTAAATAACAAAACTAAGTAAGAAAAAATGCTTGGATCACATAAAGTACTCACATGTTTCAGAGCACCCAATTTGCCGTTAAAGATATTATAATTAGGAGTATTTATTTTATGTTTTGATGCGGTTTAAGCAGGGAGGAACCCTCAGGTCCTTCTATGCCCTCAGAGAAGGCCAAAGAATTTGGCACATATGAAATGTTACATTTATTTTTTTATATTAAGTACTTTCAATGTTGTTTTTCTTATTTTTCCTAATTTCTCTTATTTTCTGTAAACTGCTGTTGAACAAGAAACATTTTTTTCATGAAAGTGCAGTTATCAAGTCAGATTCTCTTAAATTTGTGTCTCCAGGTGGAGACATGTTTGAAGGAACATTCTTCAGGTTAGGACTTCAGTGGCAGGGGAGAAGGCTGAGCTCAGTCAACGTCTCTGCAAGATGAGTTTGTTTAGTAACTGAAAGGAAAATTAACCTATCACAGTGCTGACTTAGGGTGGGCAGGACCAAAACAAGGGGCTCTGAGCCTTCAGGAATCCCCTGCAAAGCATTATTTTTTTTTACCACATGAAGATTTGTGATGCATTTGATTGCAACCTAAAAATTTATAAATCTACAGTGAAATTTTAACTGTTCTACAAAATAAAGGTCAGATACAGTGCATCAGTATATTGATCATTTTCAATATTAAAGTTGTAATTTGGGCTTATTACATTGTTAAAATTTATAAAAACACTAAGTTCTATGAGTTGCTGGTAAATTTCAGCATGAATTATTTAATTTACATGTACTTGAATGCAAGAGACTGGGTGAGCCACAGGGGCTTCTGGGTAATCTTGGGATAGAAAAGGGACTTTTTCAAGTTATGTGTTCAGATGGATTGTCCGTGTTGGTTGTTCCATTAAGTGTTGAGTTGGTATTTTTGTTCAAGCTGTTGTTAGAGACTGTAAAAGAAATACCACCACAAGTCAGATGTTATACTTGATGTAAAAAAGGGGAAAGCACTTCCTGTTCATGGAGAATCTGGATTGTAAAATTGAAGGTAAAGTGATGCAATCACACCCCAACTCTGTAGTCTTTTCAACTCTAACAATGTTTCATCTGAACTGAAGGCCTCGTATAGTTCTCGTTCTCCATGGCATTTAGGAGTTTTTATTTCATGTGCTGTTACATTTAGGAGTGATATAAATTAGTTTTCAGAGTATTAAATACTATTTATTTCAACCTGTTTAGTATTAAGACAACAGATTTTTCTGCTTTTTGTAATTTTTTTGGCACAACATGATCACTTATCAGTTTTTTCTACACTTTCTTTTATTCAAACGAGTAGTTTTAGTTTCTCTAATCCTAACCAAGTTTATTATAACTAATGTCTAAACACAACCGTCCATGCAGGAACAGTGTTTGTGAAAAGTCAAACATTTCTTTCATTTTTCATGTAGGCTCAGTTCTTGATGAAGACCTGCTGGATGGGTGTGGTGGATCGGGCTGTGGCCTCACGGCAGAAAGGCTCACTTTGGTCTTCTCCCTGTTCTCCTGCACAGGTTTCCTCAGGTTTGTCAGCCTCTTTTGTTGTTTCCTATAACTACATTGTTGTTTTAAAATATCAGCTAAATCATGTCAATTTTAAAATGTAAGAAGAGACAAAAATGTTCCAGGATTTAGCGTAAAGAGCTCATCCTTTACTAAGACACAGGAGGAAGGATGCTTTTGGTATCATCATCTCTATGATAAACACCTTGTACCTTATTAAAGATATTCAAACAGTTTAGGTAAAATTCAACATTAAACATGTTTTGATTTCAGTATATTTAAAAAGGATAAAAGCACAACTAAGTTTGAGGAGAAAATTGGATGTTTTCCTAATAAGCATTATAATTTCTATCATAACATACTTTTTTAAATACATTTCTACGTTTTGTGTACACGCCTTTAAGTTCTGGCATGAGTCATTTGATGCATGTAAAAAGAAACATTAAGAAAGTGAAACTTTTGTTGTTCTGCTTTGATATAAATTGTTTTCTTCTGGTGTAACTTGCTGTCACCAGCGTCGCGTTGCCTTGTTTTCTGCACGTGTTTGACTGGTGTTAGTTGGAATACAACATTAAGGCTGCGCTGCCAAACTGAAAGCAGGCTGAAAGGATGGAGGGGTAGGTGTGGCACTTCTGTGTGGATTTTTGTGTACAGAAGGAGCAATTACAGAAATTAATTGCCGACCTTTGCTGACAAGACTCAGGAAGGAGATGTGAAGGGTGCATGTGTGTCCGATGACAACAAGAGAAAAGGGGACGAGCGTGGCTTCCTTCCATTTGTATATGTTGACAAGATTGCCGGGTTTTTGTGCCTATTGTGCCACTCCTGCCATTCCAGCGCCAATTGTGTTGGGTTTTGGGGGCTCGTTATTAGAGGGTGACAGTTTCTGGGCGGAAACAAACACGACTCCGACGATTAACACCGTGTCACTGTGTCAGCTCATACTGTAATCCTGATATTCTTTCTATCGCACATGTGTGCACAAAGAGGGAGGGGGAGGTGAGAAAAAGGGGACAGTGAGAATGTGGTAGGAACAGAGTGGAAGAAGAAAGAAGGCACAGCTGAGATCCCAGGAGAGACAGATAAAACCGTGTCGTTCATCCAGGACATTGTGTGCGCAGTTCTTTGCTGTAATAGAACCTTAACGTTCCTCCCAATCCGGGCTCTCCACGGGGAACAATAAAACCTACTGGGGGATCTGTTTAGCTGATCAGACGTGCCAGTGCTCCTGCCAGGCTAGTGTGGGGTACAATAAAACGAGGGCATAACAGACTAGGTTCAGATAAAGGATTTGGCAGAGTAGAATTGTTTCGTATGAAAGAATTGCAGGAAACAAAGGTCAAGGAAGAGTAGCTAATCTTAAGACTGGATTAAAGCTAGAACAGAGCAGAGGGTCATGGGTTTACAAAGATTAGAAAAAGACGTCCAGTAGGAACTGTAGGACTGTACCGGTCTTTGTGTACTCTGCACAACATGTAGCCCGAGGCTAAACCTTTACACTCATCTTCACAACTCCTTAGAAAAAAATGCCACATTCATTACTTGTCAACATGATTTGAAAGATTTAAACCACATCTACCGGTATATTATTCTTGATATTTTGTTAAATGTATTGAAATACTAATGATGGGCCACTAGGTGATGAACAGTTCCACATTAAGGACATCTCCATCTTCTGCTTATCCAGACGTACTCCTCCCTGGCCACACTCTCCTTCTCCTCCTAAAAGATCCCCAGGTGGTCCTTCCTCGAGTCTCATCCTAGTGGGATGTAATTAAAAAAACCTCTAAAGAAAGGTGAGCAGGAGGCATCCTAATCAAATTTCTGAACCACCTCAACTGATTAATTTCAATGTGAAGGAGCAGCAGCTCTACTCCGAGCTCCTCAAGGATGACAGAGTTCCTCACTTTATCTCTAAAGCTGAGTGAGCCCAGCCCCCCTACGATCACAGGTGAGAGCTGGAACGTAGACGGACCAGTAGATTGAAAGCTTTGTCTCTTGACTCTTTCTTAACTACACTGGTAATTTTCAATATTACAGTTGTATTTTGGTTTCATCCATCCACTATCTTTGCCCGCTTCTTTCCTTTGGGTCGCGGGGATCGCCGGTGCCCATGTCCAGCAATCCCTGTGCGAGAGGCAGAGTACACCCTGGACAGGTCGCAAGTTCTTCACGGGGCTATTTTGGTTTCATTCTATGATTAATCTTTTACAGAAACAGTTCAGCACGCCTCATCCCCATAATGCCCCCGGGCACTTTCAATAGCTGCCCACTGCACCACCTGGTGGTGGATGGGTTAAATGCAGAGACTAATTTCGCCATTGTATGGAAACATACAGTGCTGACATTGTGATGACATTATTATTATTATTATTATTACTGTTGAATTTCAGAGTGAACTGTTGAAATTACATGTTGTACTGGAACACAAGAAACTGTGTGAGCCACAGGGCCTTCTGGGTAGATTTGGGACAGACATAGATGGATTTTTCATATTATGTGTTCAGATGGGTTGTCCCTGCTGGTTCTGTTTAGTGTTGGGTTGGCATTTGTTGGTGGCTAAAAAAAAGAACCATAAGTCAGATGTTTATGTTCATCCATCCATCCATTATCTTTACCTGCAGAGGGAAACCGCTTCTTGTTGGTGAGTCATTGGATTGCAAAACTGAAAGTAAAGTGGACCTTGACTTCATAGTCTTTGACGTTAGCATTTAATAGGATGTAACAATATTACATCGTAACTGAAGGTCTAGCTCTTATTAGTCCTGGTTCTCCACTGTCTCCTATAATGTTCAGTCAAGTCGGACCACAGTGGACATGTGACTGAGGTATGGGCGAAGGAGAGCATCTCAGGGATGTAGAAAATGGACATCGTGTTTGTACTAAAACTGTAGCATAATGACGTAATCTATGGGTTCCACCGATCTATTCATGTTCCAATGGGTTTTAGTCTAGTGGGATGATCATCCGGTGTGAAAGGGGGGTGTAGACTGTTAAATCAAGGCCGGGTTATGTCCAAGCATTTTTCTAAACAGACTAAAACTGAGCAGAACAGTCTGGCTTCACCTTCAGATGCAAAACCAGCTTTTCCATCGTTGAGGTTTCACATTTACATACGCGCTATACAAAATAGATGACAGCAACTTGCAGATGGGCACGTTTGTGTGTGGGTAAACACACACACTCACACTCATACTCTATCCCCTCCTCCAGCACCTCTCAAACACATTATTGGCAGCAGTTCAGTGACGGCTGTGTGACTGCCAGTACTGCGGATCTGCTCCTGGAGCGAGCGCTCCCCATCAGCGCTGGCTTGATTACCCTGATGTATGCACACCCAGACACTTGACAATCTCTCAGCATTTACATATGCAGCCTCAGCACTCCACACTACTTCTGATGTGTGGCGGATGTGTGCGCGAGGGGAGTGTTTGTGTGATTTGCCGAGCGAGTGTGCGCCGGAGTGCGAGTGCGTTCGTGCGGCGAGATGGGGAGGAAGGAGGGGAGAAATGGCAGCTCTCGCTCGCTAAACGTAAAACAAACAAACTTCAGTTTGACGCTGAGCCCCTGCTCTTCAAAGTCGAGACGGAAGTAAAGAAGTGCGAGTGAGCGCTGCCTCACCTAAGGGTGCGGGACGCCGTAAACACACAAACAGAGCGTTTACCAGCCGGCCTGTTACTCACTCTCATGTCAAACGCGTAGCACTCAGAGCTAACCAAACACATACTTCCGGGGATAGAGTGCAGCTTGACTGATGTTTTTCTTTCTTTTCAAATGAGGAATCATCACACAAACAACCCCCCACCATACCCTCAGACGTGATTCAAAAGAGGCCTGCCTTTTGTTCTGCCTTTCTTTCCATCTCTGTCAGCGAGAGGAAAGTGTGGAGGAGAGGCAGGAACGAAGAGCGAGCGTCAGAGAGAGGAGGTCTGGGGAGTTGCATCGTGTCGATCCTTTTGGCTGGCGCTTCACGGGCCTCGGCTGATCATCATTAAAACGCACACTACTTGACATGTTTATTTAATGGCTGCTCCCGGCAACGGCAAGCTGCTGCTATCTCTCACCGTCACATGTTGATCTACCACTGTGCCATGTGGCACTCCGAGCGTGTGAGAGGGTTTGTGTGTCGACACTATTCTTTACGTGAAAGGTTCTGAATCACATTCAGATTTGGTTATTCTAGTCAATACAAATAAAGCTTTTGGATGAAGCATATCGGAGCGTTTTGTTCTCATATTCCTGCAGTATTTATTCAGCGGCTGAACATGAGATGTACATTTTCAGCTTTTCTTTAGCTTGTTGAAGCAGCACTGCTTTCTTAATGTTCACCAACAATCCAGGAGAACTGCTACATAGATGAGCGAAGCTCGCTGTGATCAGAGTTGTTCATTTAAAATGTTCGTTAAGTTGTAAGGATGATTCAGTCGTAGGGTTACCCAGCTGACTGACTGTCTCTGAGTTTATGCTCAATGTACAAGTCAGGTTTTATTGCCGACGCCAAGGTAAACACCAGCACAACTAAACCATATTTATTTTGGTTTTGTTGGTATTTTTTTATTAATAACACTAGAAATGACAAGTTTACAGCAACACAAAGGTTTGTTTTGAACGTATAGAGGGAAGAGCAGACAAAGAAAATGTACCTGAGGATATCTCAATGTTTTTACTCATCCGTCTGATAACAAAATCAACCATTTGTATCTTGTTGTCCTCATAAGGGGGCGAAGAGGGGGAATTGGAATTACTCTCTGACTGTCCATCTGTTTGTGAATGTTGTGTGCATGAAAACTTGAAAGTGAGATACCAACTTCCATACTTCCATTATGGTGTGCTGCTTGCTGCATCTAGTCGTAAGAAAGGTCACTATCCAGGATGGCCTCCTCCATATTTATATGTATGTAAATACTACTACATACTACTGTTTACATTCACACTGCTGCTTATATTACACTACCGCTGACATATATATATTTTTACTAGCCTTATTGCATATGTCAATTTACCTACACCAATATCAAGGACTTCATACATACACTGTGTACATTCACTTCATATGCTGCTTTGCCACTCACTACAAATATCAATGTCAGGACCTTCATTTCATTTTATTTTTATAGATATACTTTTTTATTTTAATTTATACGGCTATAGTACAATTTAAGACAGTATCATGCTTTTATTATTTCATTTTATGCTTATGTTTATTAAATGTTTTAATGTTAAATGGTTTTGTTGCACCGGGGTCTGAGAGGAATGTAATTTCAAACCTGTGTATGTCCTGTACATATTGCAGTTTTTGACAATAAAGTGACATTGACTTTGATATATTGGCCACCTCAGTCATTTGAGGAAAGTACATTTTCTAGTTTTTATGTTGCTTAAAAGTATAGTTTCCTCAAATGATTGGGGTGGCTGATGATTAATCTATGGGGACCAAGGCCAACATTGGTCACCCCTTGGTTCCTCCACTGCATAGTTTTGAATAAAATTGCTCTTTTCGCTCACCAAGATCTGTCACTCTACGCAGCCTCAGACTAGCAAAAGAAAGAAAGAAACAAAAAAAAAATCTACCTCTATTGTTATACCCAGTGCAACTCAAATATGTTGCACCAAAAACATTAAGGTTTACTTGCACTTCCTGTTTAATTCCAGTCCAGAAAAACACTCGCATAGAAAACTACACACAATTTCAACGACGCAGGACATCGACGTTCTGAATGTTCATCTCTTCCCTTTTTTTGACAAAAATTTGGCTAAAACAGACAGAAGAGGTGTCACTAGGGGAGGAAAGAAAGGTGACACTTATCCCCTATTTTACTACACCCATACATTTTTTTTTTAATAGGCACATAGGCACCAGATCAGTTTACAGAACAATTAGAGATGGGTTCATTTATTTACTCATTTAATAACTGGAACTGTGAATTTGCATGTTTTCTTTGTGCATGCGTGGGTTTTCTCCGTGTACTGTACTCCAGTTTCCTCCCACAGACCAAAAACATGCATGTTCGACTGATTGGTAACTCTAAATTGTCCCTAAGTGTGAGTGAGAGAGTGAATGGTTGTTTGTCTCGTTTGTCTCTATGTGTCCCTGTGATGGACTGGAGACCCGTCCAGGGTGTACCCCGCCCCTCACACAGTGATGGCTGGACATGGGCACCGGCGACCCCCGTGACCCAAAATGGAAGAAGCAGGTAAAGATAATGGATGGATGAATAATTCTAATTACTTAATTACTTAGAATTGATGGTTTAACAATATGAGTGAAAACAAAAAATAATTCTTGAATGATCCAAGAAAAACTCCAGTCTTTAAAATGTCATATCTAATTTAAATTTCTAAAAAACTTTCCGTCGCTGTCAGTTTCGGATCACATTATTTCCACAGAATTTGATGGTTGGCTGCAGGTGCTAACGGTGGCAGCTAGTTAGCTAACGTGTAATGACAGTTATACATATTTGTAAATAGAAGTTTTAAAGATGACAGCGAACCACTTTGCTTTTGACTCTGTTGTGTCCAACTCATCAGCCGGCCACATTAAAACTATTTCTCCACTGAAGTTGTTCTACAGAAACCTACTTTAAAAAAATCTGAACTATCCCATAAGTACAATTTAGTGGCACCATTTCCTTGAGTCGTCCAATTTTTCAGTATATCTCAGAGGTACAAACTGTGTCTTTGACTTTACTTCATTGGTTTACAGTGTTTTTTTATGATTTTGCAGCAAATACTTTTGTTTTTATTTAAATAGGTTTGTTGTTTGTAATTTTGCCTTATTAAAGGGTTTGAATGCTTCTTTCAGCGCTGAGAAATAGTCATCAGATCCATTACAAATTGCACTTTTATAACTAAGGAGAAATTAAACAAGTTCAGCTGCTCAGTGGTGAAATAAGAGCTCAACTGTTTTCTAATACTTATCCTCTTAAAAGCCTCAGGGTTGCCTGAGACCAATTTAAGCTCGTTAAAAGCTGCTTAGTATCACTCATAAAAGAAAAAGATATTTAAACTTTTGGCAATTTTCTCATGGATAGATGCTCTACAATATACCTGTGCAGGTATTTTTCCTGATAAATAAGAGCTAAATGAAGAGATAATGTGTTTGCCCTTTTTATTTTATGTACATTCTATTGACAGGAAAAAAAAAACACAATGACATTTTAGCATTATTCCTCTTTTGTTAGAAGCTTTTCTATTTGCGCTTATCGCTTCCATAAGGAGAGTAGATTTTATGAACCCAGTGTATTCACGAGTAAATCTCCTGCCGTAGAATTAAAAACTGGCAAACTGGACTATGCTAATTGACTGGCTGTAACTAACTGTTAAATATGTCATCACTAAACATGGTTTAACCTATTTGCTTTAGCCGGGAGTGGGACAAAAAGTGGGGAAAATGAAGCCAAGATAAGGCTTGTGGGTGAAACAATACAGGGAAAAGTTGAAGCACAGAAGAGAGCATGTCTGAGTTTGAGTGAGTGAGAGACTCCAGGGTGGATTAAGGCGACATACTTCCTTTTTTGTTTGTTTGCGTGCGTAAACGCAGTTTTGATGAAATATTGATGGTGCCTTCCAAAACGTCTTGTAAGGAACCCCCTGTCTTTGACTCCTCCATCTGTAGCACCTCAGGTAGGCATTTAGTATGCTGTCACGAGGAAACCGGCAGCCCTCCGTGTGTTGAGCTGTCAGTGTAAATCC
Source organism: Nematolebias whitei (assembly GCF_014905685.2). Lineage (NCBI taxonomy): Eukaryota > Metazoa > Chordata > Actinopteri > Cyprinodontiformes > Rivulidae > Nematolebias > Nematolebias whitei. Next base: position 32,571,351 of record NC_056502.1, on the reverse strand, counting down.
GCTGCCACCCCCACCACCGCTGCCCGCCCCTTCCTGCACCCTTCTGATGCACCATTGGTACTGGTGTTTGGGAGCCAGCATGTCGCATGGAGCCCCAGCCGGTGCTGGTGCAACCAGAGCATTTGGTTCACCTCCACCATGACAGGCATCAAATAAAAGATACAGAAGAGAAGCTGTTAGAATGACACACATGTTGAGACATTTCCTGATGGAAATCTTTTCCTCTCAGCAAATGAACCAAAACATGCTTAGTTCTGAGGAGTATCAGGTTGGGCCTTGAGGATATTGATTGGCAGCTGCCAAAGAGCTGAGGGCTTTTATTCCAACTGTGCATCCACCAAGGAAGTTACAAGGAATCAGATACTCCTATATTTCATTTCACCCCTTCTAATTCAGCCTGACTGGAGAAGGTTAAATGATGGGACTTGTTAACAAATGTCCTGCATGTGGTTGGCCAATGAGTATCGTGTGTTTGTAAGAAGGAAGGATTCAGGCAACCAATGCCTTTAAAATTACAAGCCTCAAAAACATTGTCTCAGGGCGCTGTACAAAAAAATGTTATGTTTAAGAAAAATAAATAAAAGGGAATTTATTGAAAGGTCACATGCTGTATGCCATATTTGCTAACAACACTGTGACACTTTTGTTACAGTGTCACAGGGCTCAGGTGACCGGAAACCAAGAACATACTATCAGACACCATAAACAGTAAAGAAGCAGATTTATTTACAGGGGTGGGGATAGGGTAGGCCAGAGTAAGGAGGATTCTTATAAACAGTTGAGAGAAAGAGTCTTTTAATATCTTTTCCTTTTTGCAGGTTTGGAGGAGGAGGTAACGGGTTTCAGAAATAAATAGGTGCAGGTAAGCAGACGGAGATTACTTTCCAATCTTTAGTTTCAGAACATGGATGGAGACTGACACAGGGCATCTAGCAGATATGGAACTGACAGCTCAGCGGGATGCCGCATCGAGACTGGAAGGACCAGCAGGACCAAAGATATAGACTAACGGTCCACTGCCCAACACTAGATCAGAACCACCTTATAAACTCTGGTGGCAATCAGCTCTCTCAGCATGCCTGCAAGACAAAAGGAAAAATTAAAAAGGCGGGGAGGGACAACATAAAATAGAATTGTCACAATGTGGCTGTATTGCAGAAATGACACTATCAGGTTGGGAGTACACACTGCTGATCTTGTGTCAGGTAAAACGTGGGCACGGGATCGTGGTGATGCAACCATCAGGGTCCCCTGAATGCCCTGAGATGACCAAAGGTCAAACCCCACAGCTCTCTATGAAGATGCTAGGAATGTCATTGTCTCTCCACAGCACTGGGCGGATTGGTCCTCTCCCACCAAAGCTCTGGTACCGGCACAAAAGGGTGTGCAAACCAATTTTTTTTTAGTGAACATGATATGTCCTCTGTCCATACCTTCTGGTTTGTCTCGAAACATGCAAGAAAACCTTAATGTCTCTGAAGCAAGATATTCAAGTGGGTTAGTTACACAGTGACAATGTGTATAAAAATGGAGGTAGTCTTTCCTTTTTGCTTCTGAGGTGGCGCAGTGACAAAAGGGAGCAATATTATACATCACCAGGTGCAATAGCAGAGCTAAGGTGTGTGCAATGGTGGTGATGGTCACCATAGATTAATCTTTTACCACCCCAGTCATTTGAGGAAATTAAACTTTTAAGCAATATCCATCCATCCATCCATTTTCTTTACCCGCTTATTCCATTTTGGGTCACGGGGGTCGCTGGTGCCCATGTCCAGCAATCACTGTGTGAGGGGCGGGGTACACCCTGGACGGGTCGCAAGTCCATCACAGGGACACATAGAGACAAACGAGACAAACAAACATTCACTCTCTCACTCACACCTAGGGACAATTTAGAGTTACCAATCAGACTAACATGCATGTTTTTGGACTGTGGGAGGAAACCGGAGTACCCAGAGAAAGCCCACGCATGCACGGAGAGAACATGCAAACTCCACCCAGAAAGGCCCCTGGACCGGGGTTTGAACCAGGGACCTGCTCGCTGAGAGGCAGCAGCTCTACCAGTTGTGCCACCGTGCTGCCTTTTAAGCAATATAAAAACTAAAAAGCATAGTTTCATCGAATGATCAGGGTGGCCAGTTACCCCCCCCCCCCCCCCACACACACACACACACATATACAAAGTATATATATATATACCATATACATATGATGACAGCCATCTTGGATTTTGATGTGGCAATCCAATTTTCAATAGACACAGTCACACATCAAAATGGATGTTGGGACATTGCTTACCTTTCAAGTTATCCAGTTAATGGGATGGGTGGACATATATGGTGGCAGCCATCTTGGATTTTGACAAAACACATTTTCCGATGCTGACCTTTTGTACATCTAGATGCAGATACATGCCAAAAAAGAAGTCTATATCTCACTCATTTTTCAAGTTATCAAGCTCACAAGGTTTACATCTGTATATACACTGTATGGCAGCAGACATTTTGGATTTTGACATGGCAATCCCACAATTTCGAGAGAGACCTTTCTTACACATAGATGCAGTCGCACACCAAAATGGAAGTTGATACCTCACTGGTTTTTCAAGTCCTCCAGCTCACAAGGCGAATGAACAAACAGTATATCCATCTCCCCTTTTCGCGCCGAGACACCGGACAATTATTTATATACCTGTCATGGGCACGTACTGTATGTGAACTAAATCATGCTTCAGCTCTTCTGCATTTTAACTTGTACGTCAGTTCATTTATAATATTACTTTCTGTGACGCAGCTGCCACTCATCTCTCTGGTCATAATTAAAAAGGTGATGCATCTCATCGTGCCATCAGACGTGGTCAGCCAGACACCCTGAAGGCTTCTTGTCACAAGGAATGGCTAATTATAGTTCTCACAATAAATGTTTGGGGCAGGGTGCCAGGGCATGCTGCTCTTCATAATAGTCTTCATTTATAACACAGACATCCACATTTCAATCTTGTGACTTGAAGCTGAGAGGCAAGAGCAAGTAATGATCACAATGTGCCTTGAATGCACTTTGTAGATTTATTTACTTCTGCCATGGTTCTTTTTTTGGTATTGAGACTTATGTGTTTTCAAAAAAGATGGTTGAAGTATTTTCTTGCCCCCGGGCCTCATTCAGACACTGTTAAAAAAAATACATAAAAAAGGGGGGAAAAAGATGTCGACTGTTGCCCGAGGAGGTATGGTTGTCATAAAAAAGCCAAGCTGGGATTTGTTGATGTCACTCAACAAATCAGTAGGAGTTTAATTACCAGCCTGGTGTGGAGGAGCCATGACAAGCCGAGTGTGTGTGAGCTGGTACCTCCATGTGTGTGTGTGTGTCTGCAGGTGGAACCATGACAGGCACTAGCTCTGTGAGTTAGCATTCCTCCTGGGCCAGGCTCTACCAAGCGCCTGACAGGGCAGAGCCACAAACTCACAACACGCATGCAGGACTGTACCATTCTCTGTAGAGGAGGTGGTGTAGATGATGAAGACCAGAGTGGCAGCTCAGGCTCTATACAAACACACACACTCCCTTTTTATGAACTGAACAGGGTAGGAGTTTGAAGTTTAATCTGTAATCCAGAGTCCAGTTCGCACCAACTCTGACCATCATCCTGACAAATGTGGTGGGTTCAGTATTTAATGGTAAATGGACTGTACTTATATAGCACCTTTCTATCTTATGAAGACACTCAAAGCTCTTTACATTACAGTCTGTGCCTCATTTACCCATTCATACAGCACTCTACTAGATCTATACAAAGAATAATCAGAGCTTTATCACATTCATACACTGATGGGACACACATCAGAGGCAATGAGGGGTTCAGTGTCTTGCCCAGGGACACTTTGACATGTGACTACTGGTGGATTAGAACCCCCAACTCTTGCATTGGAGGACGACTGCTCTAACCACTCAGCCACAGCCGCCCCTAGTTAAGCATTAAAATGATGCAAAAGAAGAAAACAAAACTGAAGTGTAACAAATATATGATGTCTTAAGATTTTGGTGTGAATGCAAGTAAAGCTGAATTGAGTGGAGTGCCTAAAGATTGGGTGGGGTGGGGGGGGGTGGGGGGGGAAGACAAAAAAAGCCTCTATTTGATTCAGGGGCACCTCCAGAATGGTTTCATGTGGGGGCCACTAAAAATTCGAGGGTGGCATCAAAACCAAAATCCAGAGCAGTATTTCAGGAGATTTACTATGTTCTTACATTCATGTGATTTGACAAATACAGCAATAATGGAGCTAGGAAATCATCTTTAGATCTACATAAGTCTATTTTATTTTGTCCCATCACTGCTCAACTTATTGAAGCTTGTCCTGTCCTAAATGTATATTTATAAAAATATTATAACCTCCTGAGACCATGCAGCCCATTTGCCTAAGACCGGTTGTCCTTATTCAGTGAGACTAGATTTTAAGTTGTGTTTTTAATAATAAATGAATTTCTATATTATCTCATATCTGCTCAAAATCAAAGTTTGTATTCATATTTTTTGCGGTTCTAATTATCATAAATAGTTCGAGAAAATTTTAAATAAACACCAAACAAAAGCTTCTGACTCAAGGATATCACCAGCCGGAGTGTATGTGTGTATGTGTGTGTGTGTGTGTGTGTGTGTGTGTGTGTGTGAGTGTGTGTGTGTGGGGGGGACCATTTTTTTTCAATGGTGGCCATTACCCCCTCGTGGCCAGCCATGCCTCTATTTGGTGTTTTGTACCTGAATTTAACCAAACATTGTTCTTCCTGAGTCATCTGATCCCTGACCCAATCAGAAACCATGTAGAGCAGGTCATGTCGTTCTTCTTTTTAACCAGTGTCTTGTGGGTAATGTAGTTTTTAAAATTTGGCCGTAGCATAGAGTGGGTAGAACTAAAACCTGTACAGTGACAGGTTCAAGAGAAGACAATACTGTGTACTGGTGAGTACCGACCTACTTGAAGTGCCAATACTCTATTATTTGAATAAGTGTTTGTTTTACTTAGGTTTATGTATTTATGAGAGTGGTTGAGTTGTGAAATATCACCTGTAAAGTAAACAAGCAGGACGTCAATGTTCCTCATCACTGAGGGATTTGAAAGTGAATGTTTGTAGGTTTTGATACGAGCGTTTTTCTTGACAAGACCCAATTTTGGATAAAGAACTTTCTTATGCCTACGTACAGCTACACACCAAAATGGAAGTTAGCACGTTCTTATGTTTCACGTTATCCAACTCACAAAGTTAACATATTAAATATATGGTGGCAGACATCTTGGATTTTGACCCAACTACCCAATTTTTGAAATGACCCTTTTTTACCCCTAGATGTAGCCAAAAACCAAATGAAAGATGGTATATCACTTAGTTTTCAAGTTTTCATGCTCACAACAGGGCAGCACGGTGGCGCAACTGGTAGAGCTGCTGCCTCTCAGCGAGCAGGTCCCTGGTTCAAACCCCGGTCCAGGGTCCTTTCTGGGTGGAGTTTGCATGTTCTCTCCGTGCATGCGTGGGTTTTCTCCGGGTACTCCGGTTTCCTCCCACAGTCCAAAAACATGCATGTTAGGCTGATTGGTAACTCTAAATTGTCCTTAGGTGTGAGTGAGAGAGTGAATGGTTGTTTGTCTCGTTTGTCTCTATGTGTCCCTGTGATGGACTTGCGACCCGTCCAGGGTGTACCCCGCCCCTCGCACAGTGATTGCTGGACATGGGCACCAGCGACCCCCGTGACCCAAAATGGAATAAACGGGTAAAGAAAATGGATGGATGGATGGATGCTCACACCATGCCCATACAGACAGAGAGGTGGACAATGAGACAGACGGACCAATGGATGGACCATAGACATTGCAACAATTATATGTAATGGGGACGTGCCCCCCTCACATTTAAAACATATTCTTTTGGAACCCCCCCCCCCCCACACACACACACACACACACACAAACGCACACATTTACCATTAAATAATAGTTCACCCAGTGCTTTTTCTGTTTTGTTGTGAATTACTCCATTTCACTTGATTATTAGGAGAATTCTCAAACCACTAAGAGTCCACTCCAGGTTTTCCTGGTTACCTACAAATACTCACCACACCACATGCAGTGTTTCTTCTAGGTCACTTGGCTTGGCAGGATGCTCATCTCTTGAGTGTTTTTTGTCGACGGCGTGGGGGAGGAGGGCAAGACACGTCTGCGTTGTGTGCAAGGCTGTTGACCAGGGTGATGGGTTAGGATGCATGAAAGAAGCAGAGCACTATGTCTGTAGCATTTTAGTTAGCGTGTCTGTATTGTGCGACGCTAGCTTAGCACTATGTAATTGCCATCAGTTGGCGATGGGGGAAGGAGGATGTTAGGATACTTAAGAGAAGCTGAGCGTGCTCTATTCACACAAGGAGAGCTGTTGGTCAGGCTACTTGATGTGCCATGCTTTCTAAAATAGTTTTTGAATCAGGTGTGTACTCATGTAGATAAATGTAGATGTTTAACAACCTGTTAAAATACACCAAAATGCATGAAACTGCATCTACTTTATTAAAAATTTTCTGGGGTAGGACCCCCAGACCCACCCAGCAGTACGCACCCCCAAAATTACAAATGCTTCTGACGCCATTAGGATGGATGGAGGGTATTTCCAATTCCCCCTCTTTGCTCTGCATCGGGGACAAAAAACGATAAAAATATTCTACCAGGAGTGGATTCTCTAAAGCCCACACTGCAGTGATAAAAATAAAAGTTTCAATAAAAAAATCTCCTGAACTTCAATTATGGCTTTTGTTTTTATGTTGCCACCTCAAGTTTTTCAGTGGCCTCATTTAGTCTCTCTGTTTCTCTAATCCGTAGCTGATCAAAGCTCTATTTACATCAGGTAATACACTATTTGTTCTAGTCTTCTCAGCAGAACCCCACTTCAACAGATCTGAACCTTAAAATTAGATTATTAAAAGTTTCTGTTTGGTTATATTCCCTCAACAAGCTTGTCAGGGGAGCAAAACTATTATTTTCCCCTCGGCAACGTTGTACAAAGATACCCCATCAAGCCTCGAATTAAACAAGAGGATGCATCCATTCAGGTAAAAATAAATAAATAAACAGAAAAAATAATCAGCAGAAAGTAGTAGGTAGAGTGAAAAGGCGTCAGAGGCGCAAACACCAGTTTGACAGAAGTAAGAGGTGACAATGAGCAGTGTGTCGTGTTTTTTGGTTTCAGGTAACATCCAACAATTTGAAGGTTCAATGGGCAAGATTACAGTTCTGCAGAAGACGAGTTAAAATACAGGGTGACTGGTAGCTCTGTCTGCAGTGACTGAATGATACGCACACACACACGCAGGGTGCCCGCTCTTATTGGCTGTTTTCAGCTGTGGCACGGATGAAAAGAGTCAGCATTACAGCTGTCAATTCAGATGGAGATCAGGTGGTGGGAACGAATGAGGAGACGGCAGATAGCGGCTCTGGCTTGTCATGCACAAAACACACACTGAAGACGCTAATGTGCGCATGAATGCATGCATGCAAAGGCATTTACACATGTTAACCCATAAAAATAATTCAAATCCCCCCCCGGCTGTCTATCACAGATACACTGATCACCGTGTTTTTGTTCTGGCTCAACAGAAAACAACGGCAGCTGCACGAGGGGTTTGATCGCTCACCACTGAACGTGCGCCCCGTTTCGCAGCTCGCAGGTATCTGCCAATACGCGGGCGTTTCATGTCGTGCGATTGATACGACTCTGAGTGCTGAGCTGACAGAAAGAGGAAAATTTCCCAAAGAGAGTAATTAATTTCCTGGCACCTCGGCGTGGGGAGCTCGTTGGGCGAGCAGAACAATGAGCGCGTGAAACACTTAGCTTAACGCTAACAGACAGATGCCAATCTCCGCCTCGTCTTCTCTTCCTGTTAGACGCTAGTTGGCTGAGAGACATTAGCATTTGTTTTACCCCGTCCCATGTGTTAGAGCCTCAGGCGCTACAGTCAAAGAGACACCACCACCTCTCCTCCATCATCAATGTAAGGCAGAAACACTCTCACTGGGTTTTCTTGTGCTGCTTTGGGGTAGTCTTCTGTATTTTAGAGCCTATAGAAGTGTCCACACTGAGACATGCATGTGCTCGTGCGCCCCCTAGCTCTCAGTCGAGGCCCCTTCCTCCCTCCCTCTTTCCTGATATTTCTCTCCTCCTCCTCCTGCTCCTCTATTGCCCTACATATCAGTCCCGGAGAGAATAGACCCGTCTAACACCCAGCTTCACAGAGATGCTGTTTTGTCATGTTTTATATCGTCCTACTAATGGCAAAAAAAAGCAGGTCCTCTGACTAAAGACTGTAGCTTCCCCAAAGATATGTGGTTAAATAAAATAAAATAAAATAACGGGTGTCTCTGTGTTCTCACCAGCATGAAGCTTTTGTTTTCATAAACACCGAGTTTGTAAGGAAGGAGGAGAAAAAACGCAGAAGTGCACGGAGAGGAAGAAGAAAGACGGCGAGAGATCCAACAGATGGTGGATTTGGCTGGGCCTGCACCGTGCAGTTTTATGTCTGGAAGGAGCACAGACCCTGAAGCATCTCTCACATACTGAAGAGTCGCAGTCATGGAAAGGCAGATGCCTCTAATGTCGGTCGTTATTAAAACGGTGCAGTTTTGCTTCACTTAGAGGAGAAAAATCAAATCTTTTGTTGCATTTGATGCATCAAACATGAAAATCAGGTACTCTTGATGCTTGTGAGCTCCTTTATAGTGGGTGCAGAAGATATACACAGGACAGATCTTAAAGTGATAGTTCAGACCTTTTTGGGGTGAATAGGTTGTGAATAGTTAATGTCTTACCTGCTGTGGATAGCTTTTTGAATGCAAGTGTGGAATAAGAGTTTCGCTGCCTAATGAGTCGTCTGAGACCCAAAGCAAATTGTTGCTGTTGTGAAAGAACTTCATTTAAAAAGCTTTAGATATTTGATCATTTCAAATCACGTGGTTATTTCTAGTGGCCCACTGGTGCAGTGGTTAGAGCTGTGGGCTCACAGAGACAAGGTCACATCCTTTCTGTGCAGAGCTTACATGTTCTCACGGTGCACACGTGGTTTACTTCAGGTACTCTGGTTTCCTCCCACAGACCAACAACAGGCAGGTTGGGTCCACTGATAACTTTACATTGTCTCAGTGGAGAGTGTGAATGGTTGTTTGTCTCCGGGTGTCCCTGTGATGAACTGGAGACCAACGGCCACCCTTAAACAATTGAACCATCATCATCACCTTTATTTAACCAGATTAAAACCCTTTGAGATCAATATCTCTTTTCCAAGAGTGACCTGGCCATGAGGTCATCACCACACGTCATAAAAAAAATGAAACAGTTAACGATATAGGATAAAACAGTGTTGTACCCACTTAAACAGTTTTTGATTTCTAAATGCAAGACACCACATAACAATGACCTTAGCAGTGACTAAAACACAATGGTTAGGAAAGTGCACGCTATAATTAAAAACGCAGACAATAACAATAAAAAACAGGTTTCGTTCAAATGTCTTATTAACATTAATTTTTAGGGTTGAATTGAAGGCTCTTAAAGAGATGAGTCCTGGCAGGTTCAGATCAGTCTGTAGGGGTTCCACGCTGAGGGGGCAGCAAATCTGAACGCTCTTTTTCCTAATTCAGTTCTAATTAGAGATGCAGGATATTATCGGCATGGTATCGGTCAGTATTAGTGTTAAAGTTCAATATCGAACATCGGCCATTCCATCAAAATAACTCACCGATATAAAAGACGCTGTTTTTGTATGACAACCCAGTGACAAGGGTGCCTGCAGCTGCAACACACCGTGATGACGTCTGATCTCACAGCGGAGAGGAAAATTCAAAACGTCGGCGGTGTGGAAGTTTTATTTTTCGTTGGTGAGGATGTCGGATTCTGAAGATTTATGGACTACGTTGAGCCTCGTTACATCGTCCACAGTTGGAGATATTTTTCCGACGTAGCGTTACCCGAGTTACAAGCCATCATTTCTGACGTCATTGAGAAGCTAATAGCTGATAGCACGTCTTGTGGGTGAGTTTTACCACAGACATTTGGACGTCATGTTAGCCCGTTAGCATGATTAGTCTTACGGTACCATGGATAGACAAAAACTTTGGACTTAAAAAGTTTGTCCTTCATGCACAGGAGTGCAGAGGATCCTACACTGCAGCTAGGAACCTGGAACAAGCCTCCACAAGTGAGACAGCATCACAGGTGACTAATGCTAATAAATAACATTTAACACTTTTCATTTAATATAAGCTAAAGTGCTATGTATATCATATGGCTGTTACTGAATATGTCACCAGCTCTACTGCTGTTACACAATTTTTGTAGCAAATAAGCCTAAATAAAAGGACTATGTTCTAACAAAGGAACGTATATAAAAAATATCGGTATTGGTTATCGGCCAAATAATTTTTAACATAATGGCATATCGGTCAAAAATCCAATATCATGCACCCCTAGTTCTGATGGACCTCAGTGCACTGTGGTAAACAGTGTCTACAGACTGCAGATATTTGGATGGGGCACTCATGTACAGCACATCAACCATAATAATAATAATAATAACTTTTATTTATAATGCACTTTACAGTCACAATGAATCTCAAAGTGCTACAATGAGTGAACATCAGATAACATCCGGATAAAAAGCAACCATAAAAGCAACCGAGAGAAGGAACAACCAGGAGGATAACGCCTCAGAATGATCACATCAAAAACTTAAAATGCACAAAATGCAGATAAAATACTCAAATAAGAACTATGGGTAAATAAAACTAACAAAAGTACAATGCAATCAATTAAAAAACTGGGTAACAAGAAAGTCCAGTAAGTCCAGTAAGGACATTACTATGGTGTTCCTTACTCGAAGTGAAAAAACAAGATATATTTCTAAAATAAAAACCTAGCTTCAGCTTTTTAGTGACCAGATTAGAAATGTGAGCTTTAATGATCACAATAAAGAATAAATCCCAACAATTTGTAATTTTAGAGCAGTTCTATATGTTTTCCTTGGTGGGTAACAATTGGCGGGTTCCTTCCTGGTTGCTTTCTTTTGTTAGAAAACACCATGAGCATGGTAGCAGACGAGACTGAGTAACGTTAACATAAAAGCCTGAATAAGTGAAGATGAGCAGCTTTACATAATGATGTTGTATGTATAAAAATGATAGGAAGCATTTGAAAACTTGTTACACAGATCATTGATAGAAATTGTAAATAAAATTGGACCAAAAACAGAACCTTGGGGCACCCCTTTGACAACATCAAAGAAGTAAGAAGTGTATTTTGTCACCTGAACACATTGTGTTCTGTTGGTCAAATAATATATGAACCAGGAAACAGCATGGTTTGATAAACCAGTGTGTTCTAGGATTTTTATCAGCAGATTGTGATCAACCGTGTCTAAAGCTTTGACCACATCAATAAAAAGTGCAACACAGGGTCCTTCATGAAGGCCTTGCAGGCGTTGTTGAGTTTCGTTTTTGTTTGTTTTTATGACATGAACATTTGCAATGCGTTATTTTTAATTGCAGTCTATAAATTCAAAAATCCACACTGAAATTGTAGCTTGTTCTCAACGTGAAGGTTAAATATCCTGTTTGGCTATACAGCGATCATTTTCAATAATACAGCTGTGTTTTGGTTTCATTACAAGATGGATTTGTACAAAACAGAATGTTCTGTGGGTCACAGTTAAATTTCAATTATTATTATTTATTATTTTTACTACATGTTGTACTGGAACACATGAGACTGGGTGAGCTACAGGGCCTTCTGGGTAGTCTTGGGACAGAAATGGGAGGAATTTTATAAGTTATGTGTTCAGATGAGGTGTCCCCATCTGCCCCACCTACAAGTGTGTGTGTGCATGCATGTGTGTGCATGTGCATGTGTGTGAAAAGACATAGAAGTGCTTCGAAGGATTTCTGCCATTTCAACAGAAGTTTATCAAACTGACTGATGACAAGTTTAATGCCTTTTCCTGGTTAACTAAAGCCCGTGCTCTTTTTATTTCTTCTTTTTTTTTATACTCCAGTTGATGCCAGCACGTTTTTATTCCTTCTCTTCTCTCATTTCACATGGGCTGCAGATGCCTTAATTGTGCTCACTCTTCAAGGCAGCCTTTTCACTTGCTCTTGATAAGTCTTTGATATTCTGCGCTTCACTAATTGTAGTCGCTGCAGTACATCTATCTTTTTTCAATTTCCTGATAATTAGCCTCTAACTCTTTCATCTGTCTTTTCAAGTGCACTAAATCTCCTTCTCTAATGAAAGTTACACTGAACCCAACAAGGTTGACGGCTGGTGAGGAAGAAGAGAACACTTCTCTTCCTCCTTCTTGCCGTGGGCAGGCCCCGTCCTTGAGTTTTTTTTTTTACAGATATCATGTAAAATTTTTCCACCAAAAGAACACAGGTGCCGTTTAATACAAGCTTGGATTGGAGATGTAAGGTTAGTGGAGGAGCTAACTCAGAGCGATCTGCTCTAAAAAAGATCAGAAAACTCTAAATTCTCTCACAGCTGCTGCTGCTGTTCTTCCCAAAGATGGCCGTCGGAGTAATGTTCAGTTGAAATATTACAGAGAGGAGGCAGAGCGTGTGTGTATAGTAAATTATTAGCACTAGTTGAGTGAATGTTTATAAATCATTATCACTGTTAACATCCGCTTATGTTCCGTACGTTTTCGGCACGTAACTCGTTCCACAATTTTTGTTCTATTTCAACAATTCATGTGTCAAAACGTTCGGCTCATTCAGGACATTCCTGCTGTGACTTTTGGTATTTGTGCAGTTTTCACTTTTTGCAATATTTAGCTTTTTCAGCCATGTTTTCCTCGTTGCAAATGAACGGAGCCCTTCACATCCTTCAAACACTTTGAGCTGCTTAAAACTTTTAATGCTCTTATCTTTTGTTCTGGTTCAGTTTGCTTCTGCACCTTTCTGCTCATTTCAGCTTCGTTTCAGCTATTTGAAGCTCCTTTTAGCTTTCTTTTCTGCTAAATTCAGCCATTTTGGAGATTCAACATTTTTCAGTCAGATCATCTAGACAGTTTTTTTTTTTTTTTTTGTGCTGAAACGTTTCGCCTTCGGTCCGGAAGGCTTCATCAGTCGAGGAAACACAACTTATTTTGGAGATTGTTTTTCATGTTGGTAACATATTGTCTGCTCATTTTTGCCTTTAGCGCTTCTTTTTAATAAATTAAACTTTTTATGTTCCTTTCAGCCACTTTCTGCTAATTTCAGCTTCTTAATCTGTTCAACCTCTGCCCTTTTCAGGTTATTCTGCTCATTTCAGCTAAATCTCTGCTCTGTTCAGCCTTTTCTACACATTTGTCATTTTTTTTTAGCTTCTTTCCTCTTTTATTTTCCAGCTTTCAGCAAATGTCAGCTGTTCAGCAATGAAACATTTTCAGCTGGTTTCAACTTCTTCAGCAGCTTTCAGCAAAAAATAATTTACTAATAAGCATCCACACTGCATTTTTACAAGGAACAACATTTCTCTGGTTTAGTTTTTCTTCTTTTGCACATCTCCATCCAGAAGGCGCTGCAGGCCGATGAAGGAGAGGTCGTCGGTAGATAAAGGTTGTTCGAAGTACAGCCGCAGCTCCTCTAATAGTTTTATGCCTTTTGATTTAGTGCTTCCGAGGTGCAAATGTGTTGTCGAAGGCTTAAATGTAAAGACCGCATGAGAAGAGAGCAAAGAGAAGGAGAGAAGGAAAAAAAACAGGCATCAAAATTGATTTTTCAATCATGCTTGCTGTTTCAAGAGGGCGTCACATGTTCTAATGACCTCATCCCTCTTGTAGTGATGTGAGTTATTTCACACCGGGCCATTTTAAAGCAAGCGGGGTGAGGTGTGGGGGGGAGGGGGGGATTGGTGCTAAGTAGGGCTCAAAGCAGTGAGGAGTGGTGAAGAAGGGAGGCGGGGGAGTGGGGGCTGAGGGAATGGTTAACAGGGTCATTTAGATTGGATGGGAGATCGATACTGAGAGGTAGAGAGGAGGTGCATCTCTGTCACCGTGATGTGTGGCTTCGCTCCGATTGTTCTGCAGATTACGAACAAGGAGGGGAAAAAGACAAGGAAGTGCTGTCTGCAAGTGTGTGTGCGTGTGTGTGTGTGTG
>NC_056502.1:32542623-32557185 GCF_014905685.2 Nematolebias whitei | reverse complement strand
GTGTGTGTGTGTGTGTGTGTGTGTGTGTGTGTGTGTGTGTGTGTGTGTGTGTGTGTGTGTGTGTGTGTGTGTGTGTGTGTGTGTGTGTGTGGTGGAACAATCATGTCACCATCCTCAAATGATTTAAAACACCAGGCGTAATTTGTTCCATGTCCGTCTGAGGAACATCTAAAACGAATAGAGACGACCGGTAACCATTTTTATTTCTTTTAATATATATATTTTGTAAAGTTGGAGTCGCCAAAACCAATCTGTGAATTTATCTGCGGCAGAGATGATGCTGAGATGTTAAAGAAGCTGCCTACGAGTCAGAGATGCAGGGCTCCGACGTATTAGAGTGAAGTTTAATTAAAAACGGTTCTTAGGAGTTACTAACTTGTTGGAAATGTTCCAGATTCATGTGGAAACATGTTTCACATCTGTCAAGTTCAAGTTGTGTTGATGCAGGTTAACACAAGGTCAACACAAGGTCAACACAAGGTCAACACAAGGTTAACACAAGGTCAACACAAGGTCAACAGTACAATGAAATGCTCAGGGTGAGAAGAACCGATTTGACTTGCTAAAAAAATCAAATAACAAACCAACAAGAAATACTAAAGCATGCAATAAAAGTACAAAATAAAGTACCAAACAGTGAAAAAGTAATTATAATATTTACAAGGTCCTAAAGAGAGATAGTAAACAACAACATGGTAGAATATAATGGTACAAGTAGGATGAATTTGTATGACTAAGTATTTCAAGGTAGTAATATAAGCTAAAATAGACATGATATATATTACACATTAACAAACTACACAGGTTGTGACAGGTTATTGCACAGGTAGTGAGTGACACTGAGATGGATTATGATGGTAAGGTGGTGACATACACGATACAGCCACATAGTGGAGCAGCAGTAAATAATAAACATATTAGCTGTCACAGATGTGTGCAAAGTTATTGTCAGTTGTTCAGTGGTATTTGGGCCGAGATGGGGTAGAGGTAGGACAGCTGACCCAGGACTTGAAAGTCCCAGGCTCGATCCCCAGCCATTCCCACATGTCGTGGTGTCTCTGAACAAGACACTCAATCCCTAATTGCTCCCCAGGTGCCTACATAGTTGCCCACTGCCCCACCTGGGTGTATCCCAGGTGCAGTGGGTTAAATGCAGAGAACCAGTGTCATCATTGTATGGGAACATATAATGATGACAACACATAGCACTTTACTTGTTTATTGAGAGGGTTAGTAATCTGATAATAACTGTCAGAGTATTTTCGTGCACGATGGCAGACTCCTGTATCATCTGCCTGAAGGTAGTAGATGGAAGAACCCTTGTGCTGGGTGGGTGTGGTCCTTAATGATGCTGTGTGCTTCACGCAGACATCGGTTGTGGTAAATGTCCTGTTTTTTTCATTTACCCTTTATTTATCCAGGTAGTCTCATTGAACCATGAGAACTCATTTTCAAGAGAGACCTGTTTAGGGAGCACATGGTGGTTAGGGGCCTTGCTCAGGGGCCCAGAGTGGGGCAAATGAGGGTGGAGGCAGGTGTGGGTGTTTCACCTTTTCCACCCACATTTTGATGTTGATGGTACCGGGAGGTGAACCTGCAACTTTCCGATCACAGGCCCATCTTCTAACCTCTGCGCCACCACTCCCACTAATGTTGGTTGGTGTGTGGAGACTGCTACCAGGTCACGTGTTCATTTAACACATTTTATTTACATGTGAAGTTTAATTCTGATCAAAGTGAATTGGAGCGGTCCCAAAACAGACCAGTTTCTGAATTATTGTCTGCATGTTCATGAAGCATTCACTCTATTGTGATCCATTTTTCTTCAGTACATTTTTCAGCATCTTTCTCATTCCACAATTTTTGCACTATTTCAACAAACCATATATCAAAACGTTCGTCTCATTCAGGAGAAGGGTGCTATGACTTTTGGTATTGGTGCAACTTTAGCTTTTTTAAATATTTAGCCTTTTCTGCCTTTTTTGTCTCATAGAAAATGAATTGAGCTCATTTTACATCCTTCAACTCTTTAGATCTGTTTACAACCTTTTACTGCTCCTTTCACATTTTGTTCTGGTTCAGCTTCTTTCAGCTTCCTTGGGCAAATTTAAACATTTTTCAGCTGTTTTTTCAGTTGTTTGTGTGCCTTTCAGATTCTTTCTGCTAACCACAACATTTTTGTACTTCTTCTGACATCTTCCTCCTAATTTCAGCTTATGTTCATTTCAGCTCATTCATGCAAGTTTCAGCTTTTACTGCTACTTCCTATTTATCTGTTTTATGTTAGTTTAACTTTTTCAGCTAATTCCACTTTTTTATTTTTACAAAATTTAAACTTTTTCGGCCCAATTCAGGAAAAATGTGCTTTCTACTTCCTTCAGGCAATTTAAGCTTCTTTCTACTTTTTTAGCTACATTTCCGCTATTTTTTGCTAATTTAAACTTTTTTCAGATAATGCCCACTTTTTGGTGCTAATTTCTGCCTAACTGGGCAAACACATGTTCTTTCTGCTTTCTTCTGCTAATTTAAGCTTGTTCTACCTTTTCAGCTAGCTTTGTTTTGGTGCATTTTTTAGCTAATTTCAGCTGTTTTCAGATAAATTCAAGTTTTTCATGTTAATTTCTGCCTAATTTCTGCCTTTCTACTTTCAGCCTAATTAACTTCTTTATGCTAAATTCAACTTGTTATGCTCCTTTCAGCTTTTGTCTGCTAGTTGCAGCTCTTTCAGCTACTATTTAGATCTTTTGATGCTAATTTTAGTTTTTTCAGCTAATTCCACTTTTTTTTTTTTTTAGGTCATTTCAGTTCTTTCCGCTTCCTTCTGTTAGTTTAGGATTCTTTCTGCCTTTTCGCTTTTTTTATTGCTAATTTCAGCATTTTTACCTAATTTCCTAATTTTTGTGCTAATTTCTGCTTATTCAGCAAATATGTCTTCTTTCTGCTAATTTAGGCTTGTTCTTCAATTTCAGCAACTTTTCAGAATGTTTATTTTAGCTAATTTCAGCTGTTTTTCCACCAAGTTCTTCTGCAATAAGCATTCACACTGCATTTTCGCAGGAAATGCAGTTTCTCTAGTTACAGCAGTTCCACAAAACATTGCATCATTTTACAGAGTTGTTTGGTCATTTCCAGTCATTTAAAGCATTTCCAGCACTTCCTGTCAACCTGGGGCACGTCCAGTAGAAATAGCCACATGATTTTATGTGTAATTTTGAAAACAGCGTCACAAAACTTTGGCGACTGATGTTGTTTTAAGGCCAGGTCTGGTCTGTGCGTTCGGACTAACCATTAGCTTGTCGGTCCTGTCAGAATTAAACCTGGTTAACACACAAACGATCTCAGGAAACAATAGATTTTCCATAATATCAGAGATTATGAGCGTAAACTTTAATTTATGACGTGAACACTGATTTAGCATTCTTTAAAACTGGAACAAAACAGTTTGAAAACATGTAAATACAATCAGGAACTGTACCTAAGCAGTCCCAGTAGGATCGCTCTGTGCCACAGAGGTCAAAGGTCAGCTTGCTGATGATCAAAGAGCCGACCGCAGGAGGGAAGCTGCTGACACAGCTGCCCCGCTCCAACCAAAACAGATTATGTGTAAACACATGAAGGGAAAAACACGAGTGACTCACATAAAATCATGTTTTTATAAAAGTGAAAAACTGCCGTGGGTTTTCATCCAGACAAACAGAAGTCTTGAGAAGAAGCAGGTCGCAGATTTCACATGGGTCAGTCGAGTTTTGTTCAGGCAAACATGTGGTACGCTGAAGTCCTGCTTCTCTAGAGGATTTGAATACTGAACGTTTGTAGTTTTCGAGATGAGTGTTTATCTGGACTGGAACCGAACAGGAAAGGCAAAGAGGCCTTAATTTTTTTAGTGTAAGATGAGTAGGAGTGACCCTGTGTAGAAAAACAGAGGTGTGTTTTTGTTTTTTCTTGTCCGAGGCAACGCAGAATGACAAATCCTGGCAACCAGAGAGAGCAATTTTACTTTCCACCAGGTGCACTGGTGGAGCCAGGGGGTGCCCAATGGTGGCCATAAATTAATCTTCAGCCACCCCAATCAGTTGAGGGAACTACACTTCTTCAGCCATATAAAAACTAAAAAATCATGGTTTCCTCATATGATTGAGGTGGTCAGTTTATTTATACTGTATATAGGGTGGTGGCCATCTTGGATTTTGATGTGGCAACCCAAATTTTGATAATGACCTTTTGTATGGCTAGATGCCGCCACACACCAAAGCAGAAGTAGGAAGAAAGAGGGATCTCGCTCATTTTTCCAGTTATCCATCTCAGAAGATGAACCAGACGACAGTCAGGCTGAGTGTATTTCCACGTCCCCTCTTCGCTCCGTGACAGTGAACAACTAAAACAAGTAAAAATAAACACTGTGAATCATCCTCAAGTTCTGAGCTCACATCTTTAATCAGAACCAGCTACAACCTAGGGCTGAACGATTTTGGAATATATTCTAATTGCGATTTTTTTCTACCTCAAAATTGCGATTATTTTTCAATGTTTTCTTCTCGTGCGTTTTTCATTGAACACAAGCAATAAATCTGTTTCAGTTGCAAACAACTCCACTGTTTTCAGCTCCGCACGTGTGCGCGAGAGCGTTCTGTTCCGCTTATCCATTGTGTTTTGCCAAAGCTGTAAACCCAGGCTTGGTCACTGTATTAATGGGCATCGTGTCTTTCACTATGAACTAGTTATTGCTCGAGTTATTTCTGCGTGCCGTTTTGAATTCTGTTCATACGGAGTAAAACCTTTGAACCGTCGGTCAGTGATCACTGTCGGCTGGTTGCTTACTTCAAGTTGAAGCGCTGGTCGTTGACATTCTAGCCATGCAAATATCGTAAATGGCTTTGTGGTGTTTTTATAGCCAAAATAATTCCAAACAACGGACATGCTGCTCCTCTTTGGTACCAAACTTTCAGATGTGTCAGCTTCTGCCGAGCCTGACGCCATCGTGCAACCGGTTAAAGCGCAGCGTTGACTTCTCCCGCTCCCTGCTCTGCTCTGCTCCGCTCACTCGCAAGTCACGTAACCAGATCATGTGACCAGTCAAATTGCAGCCTTTGCGATGAGAAAATCTCGTTTTATCATATCGCGATATTATTGCAAATGCAGTAGATCAGCCGTACTAAAACCCATCTTTACCTGAACTCAGTCTGTTCTCAGGTGGTGAAAAAATCTGCACCAACGGTCGTGAAAAGAAGAACAATGGAGAGAATGGTGTAATGCTTTAAAAGTGTTTGACTGGATAAAATCAGTTTCTTCTGCAACAGCATGCTGAAAGATCTTCAGTTGTTGGTGCTATACCTAAAGTGACTCAGCTCCCCAATCAGAAGAAGGTGGAGGACGAGTTCAGCCACAAGGAGCCAGAACTCTCAGCTCTTAATTCTGTCCCTGGGTTTTAAGGAGGTGACTTTGTTTCCTCATCCATCCGTCTGTGCTGTCGTGAGTCAGAACAGAATCCTCAGAAACCCGTTCACCCACCTGGGAGGGTGCCCCCCCCCCCCATGCCTGTTTGAAAACGATGCATGGACAAACGGACGGCAGTCGTGGCAATGCAGCAATCACGAGCCATCTTTCAACTCGCGTTCCTGCGGCTCATTAGTGAAACCGGATCAGAACGCTCTTTTATCACCGCCTATTGTCTTTTTGTTGTTATTGTTTATTTTATTATTGTGCACAGTAAAAGCGTGCTTCCACAGCAGGGATGAGTTCTGGCATTAGCTGGCCGTTTATTTTCATTGTGTCGCACAGTGTTTGTGGTTTGGCAGCGCGGCCTGTTAGTCCAGCGCTTGCCTACTGCTATAATGAGGCTGTTTGGGGAACTAAAGTTTGGGGGACTCTGCGGGGACTCCAGCAGAGCCGTATATCTGATGTCATTTGCAGCTGACGCTACGTGACCCGCTCATATCAGCAACGCTTCTTCCTCTGCTTTTTTATTTGGTGGACTGAATTTTCTACCTTTGAAAGCCTTCACTAGTTGTTTCCATCGTGTCAAAATATCCCACACGTCAAAGTTATTAATCACGACGTGCTAAGAGAGCGCACGTGGCAGCTGTGATTGACAGGTTACACGTAGAGTCTGGGTTTGATCAGATAAGTGAAACATGAAGCGCTTCAGAAAATCTGATGAAATATGACAATCCCATTTTATGTCTGACATGAGGTCAAACTGTGTTAAACACTAAAACGCTGACAACACCTGGCTGGAAACCAAAGTGACGTCCCGAAACGAGCCCATAAACACAAGCATGTGTTCACGGTACTTTAAGTTCTGGAGCTGAGCACATTTCCTCGAACCTCCACGTCATTTCTTCAGTTTATTTTTACACAGGGATCACATCAACCGAGCACCACTGTAATTAATTTACAGTCCGAGTGTCTTCGAATTGGACCGTAAACACAGTCTTTACAGCGTTGTTGTGAAAAGTACAGTATGAAGTGTTGTGACGGCTGTCAGCGTGTGGAGCTGCTCAAAGAGACGTGAACGCTAAGCAGCCAGCTGAGGGGGTTGTAGCTTGATGGACTACTCACTTCTGTATAATTTAGGATTTTTTTAAAATAAAAACAAAATAATAACTAGAGATTTTTTTTTCTCAGTTTCTCCAGAGAAACTGCATTTCCTGCGAAAATGCAGTGTGAATGCTTATTTCTGAAGAACTTGCTGAAAAACAGCTGAAATTAGCTAAAAACATGAAATATAGCTGAAATAGAAGTACAAGCCTAAGTTAGCATAAGAAAGCAGAAAGAACACATATTTACTGAATTAGATTTAAATAAGCAGAAATGAGCACAAAAAATTAGCTAAAAAAAGTTTAAATTAGCAAAAAATAGCTGAGAAGTAGATAAGGCAGAAAGAAGCTTGAATTTCCAGAAGGAAGTGGAACAGTTTTGCTGAAATAGGTTGAAAAAAGTTTAAATTAGTGCAAAAAAGAGAAAGAAGCTGAGAAGAGCTCCAAAAATGTGGGATTAGTTGAAAAAGCTAAATTTAGCACAAAAAACAGTTAAAAAGTAGCTGAAATAGCAAAAAAAAAAAAAAGCTGAAATTAGCAGAAAAAGCTGAAAGGAGCATAACATGCTGAAATTAGCTGAATGAATTTAATTAGGCTGAAAATAACAGAAATTACCACAAAAAAAATTAATTTTAACTGAAAACAGCTGAAATTGGCTAAAAAGTGCTAAAAAGTGCTAAAAAGGTAGTTGAAAAGGTAGAACAAGCTTAAATTAGCAGAAGCAAGCAGAAAGAACGTTTGCCTAATTGGGCTGAAAGATGCAGAAATGAACACAAAGAAGTGGAAATTATCTGGAAAAAAAAAAGCTAAAATTAGCAAAAACAGCTGAAAAGTGGCCAAACAGCAGAAAGATGCTTAAATTACCATTTTTGCTGAATTTGTTTGAAAATAGTTTAAATGAGTGCAAAAAATGTGGAATTAGCCAAAAAAGCTAAATTTAGCATAAAAATAAGCTGAAATAACAGAAAAAGCTGAAACCTGCAGAACTAAGCTAAATGAAGCGTAACAATAATAAGCAGAAAGAAGTTAGAAGAAGCACAAAAATAGTGTAGTTAGAAATAATCTGAAAGGAGTACAAAACAGCTGAAAACCCCCCAGCTTAAATTAGCTGAAAAAAGTTTTAAATTTGCACAAGGAAGCTGAAAGAAGATGAACCAGAACAAAATGTGAAAGGAGCAGTAAAAGGTTGTAAACAGATCTGAAGATCTGAAGGATGTAAATGAGCTCAGGTCATTTTCTATGAGAAAAAAAAAATGTCAGAAAAGACTGAATATTTCAAAAAGCTAAAGTTGCACCAATACAAATGTCATAGCACCTACGATTTGTTGAAATAGCACAAAAATTGTGGAACGAGAAAGATGCTGAAAAATATACAGAAGAAAAATGGATCACAATAGTGTGAATGCTCCATAAGAATTCACACAATAATTCAGAGACTGCTGGAGAACAACTCATGGTGTCAAACCGGACCTTTAAAGGCTGTGTTTACCATGCCCACCCCCTACAGTTTTATTTGAGATAATTTGGGCGGGAAAACTACCGGTAGCTGCCTCTTCGGACTCTCCGAGTATGTGTTTTGGTGTAAAACAGTAGCACTTTAGGCGTTCTCCACCAGTGAAATTAAATGGGACCCTGCGGGGTTGTGTTGTGCGGTATTAAGTAATGTTTATTGATGTTTATTCTCACAGGGACCCACAAGGAAAAAAACCACTCCTCAGCTTTGATTAATTTGCTTCGTGTAAAGGATGAAGCTGAGGCTAAATCGCTCTTTAGCCATGACGAAGAGAGACGTTGAGTCGAGTATCATTCAGTCCCTAAAAACCTGATGGTGCTGTTTTATGTATAAACAGATGATGTGACAGTGAAAGCCTTTTTTTTTTTTTTAATGTGATGGCTTGAAGCTTTCTGCACGATACATCACCTGAGAGCGTGAACAGCTGTTTGGTCTTCTGTTAAGGTTTATTTTTTATTAAGATTTCACAGACAGTGGCCTTGTTCTGTCACTTTGATGTAAGGTAAACATCAAACTCATCAAAAAGTGTTGGAAAAGCAGGTGAGATTAAAACGATTGCTATTTATTTAAGTGGGTTTCAGTAGACGTTATTAAGAGTAAATATCTTACCAGTTGTCGCCGTACGACCATGGCGTTCAACACCGGCTCTTTTTCTCTGTTGGAGAGAGGGCTCACACCGACATGAATAATAATAATAATAATAATGATGTCATCACAAGGTCAGCACTGTATGTTTCCATACAATGACGAAATTAGTCTCTGCATTTAACCCATCCACCACCAGGTGGTGCAGTAGGCAGCTATTGAAAGCACCCGAGGGGCATTTTGGGGATGAGGTGTGCTGCCCAGAGACACCACGAGGTGTCCAGTGGCTGGGGATTGAGCCTGGGACTTTTGAGTCCCAGGCCGGCTGCCATGCCTCTAGACCATCTTGAAAAGAAAAGAATAAAGTTTTATTTAATTTCTATTAAGGTAGGTAAAAGTTACAAGTTATCAGCGCTGAGACTTTGTCCGAACCTCCGCGACAGGCACCGGAAACCAAGTGCTGAACCCAACAGAGACTCTCGGCTTTCATTGACTCTAGACCCCTCCCCTTAAAGGGGACAGGAGTGCAACCTCATTGGATCAGCTGTGTGCATTATGTATGGACCTGTACAGGTCATAACTGGTTTAAACCAATGATAACTTTTGTGTCTAAAATATGCAAGCAAGCGGCAAGCAATTCCATATAAGAAGTTGCTTCCTCGATTGCTCATCTCTGAGCAGATGAAAAAACTTTGTCCGGTCAGAGACAGGACCAAGGTCTGACTCTGGGCAAACAAAGTAAGGTTCTCTTTTGAGTTCAAAGAGGACAGATGTAACACAGTTGTGCACAGCTCTTTGCATTACCTCAGTTTTAAGAAAAAGAGTAAATCTGAGCCGACTGGCAAGCTAATGGCTAGCTGAAGCCAGGTCAGGACTGTATTATAGCGTATTATGATATACTGGTAGTCTACGATTTTCCATTGTCAAGACCATGACTTCTGATCTTTTAGAGATAAATTAACACAATTTTATGTACATATGCATCATCACAAGACTGAGTGTCGTGTACACTTTTCACCACCTTAGTCCTAAGGTGAAGGTCAAAAATCAAGGTCAACATTTACACAAGGTTTTTCTTGTTCAGGCCTTTGCTATAGATTTCTGTATAACAGTTTATCAACAGCCATGTCATTTGCTTTATGTGGTGCTCTTGTTGTTTTTGTGTTGACCCAGTGAAGATGTTCCCAACATTTCATGAAAATGCAATTCCCTGATTTTTTTTTTCCAGAGAAAATCTAGAAATTCAGGAGCGTTTTGAGTAACACGAAACGCTTCAAACTTAGAATCAAAGCTCTTCAGTGGCGAGCAGAGCTTCATTCAGAGATGTACATGCAGGTACACATTCCTCATTTTTACTTTTCTTCTTTCGGCTGCTCCCTTCCTCAGGGGTCGCCGCAGCAAACTACTCACAGGAAGACTTGACGATTGTTTGTACGCCAGATGTCCTTCCTGACGCAACCACAGACCATCGAGCTACCACAGCCCTCTGTGTGGAGCAGAGAGCTGCTATCTAGAACACCCAGGGGAGCAGATGGAGGGGGTTAAGGGCCTTGCTCAAGGGCCCAGAGTGGGGCAAATGAGGGTGGAAGCAGGTGTAGATGCTTCACCATTCCCACCCACATTTTGACGTCAGTCTGGGGGGGTCCCAGTTGCCTTCTTTAACCTCTGCGCCACCACTCCCCTATGATTAACTCTTCCTAATAATGAATTATGTTGTATAACATCAGATATTAAAAAGTCACCAGCCAGTTAATGAAGTTACAAGTACTATGTACCCTGTAGAAGCAGAACATGGACTCAATGATACTAGAATACTAGAATTAATACAAGTAGACATCAAAATATATGGGGGCCGAGATGGTGTAGAGGCAGGGCAGCTGACTCAGGTCCCAAAAGTCCCAGGTTCAAGCCCCAGTCATTGCACATCTCGTGGTGCCCATGAGCAGCACACCCCATCCCCAATGCACCCCAGGCTCCCCCAACAGCCACCCACCACCCCACCCAGGGGCAGATGGGCCAAACACAGTGAGCCAATTTCACCATTGTATGGGAACATTATTATACAAACACATTATTATTATTATTATTATTATGAATAAAATCTCAAGAAGGAAGGATTTTCTCAAATTCCCTGAGTTTTCCCTGAGCCTTGAAAACATGAAAGTCATTTTCCCAGTTTTCCCTAATTTCCAGAGTCACATGGAGCCTTGTGAAGGACTCAACCTGTCCAGGATGAACCCGATCATGCATCTGTTGAGACCGGCACCAGCTGAATAAGAAGAAGCAGGTACAGAAAATAGTTGGATGGAGTTAATTAGATGCCTGGGTAATAAGACAAACCCATTAAAAAGCATTCTCTTTGTGTTACAGAAACATACCCTGTCCTTGCCTTCACTGTCTCCAGCTACATGGGAATATCTAAAATGGAGCCTGCGTTTGTTTCCTCTTTGAATCACCTTCTTCCTAAGTGTTCCTGTGTGTTTCTGCTTGGCTGGCTGCAGGACTGACACCTCTCCCCAGATCCAAGCATGTTCAGTCGCCATCTTGCTTGCCCCTTGTGCCAGCCTGTCATCTTGCCTAACCCATCACTCTCCCACCGCACAACAAGTCCCCACCCGACACACTCACACACACAGACACACACACACAGTAACCACCTCCCTTCACTCAACAATAATACAAAGTGAAAGGCTTAAAGAAAACAGCGACAGTGTTGCTATGACAACTTCAGCCTAAACCAGTGCCTTTTAATCCACGTTTTTCTTTGCTCTTAACACAAATGTGCAAACAAACCTCTGGACTTCAGCACAATAAAGCGGGAAGAGTTGAGGGCCACTTGTGAGACAAATCCTCTCTAACCTGGCTACCTTTCCTACATCTACCGCTTCACGCTCCTCGCATGCCTGCCTGCTGTAACCGTGAATTTAGAGAAGCTGAGAGGTGCCGTTAGGCGTCATGTGAAGCAGAATCAAAGCTCTTCTGAAATCGCAGTGAAGCACTGAATGGAGTGGCTTATTGGGTTTGCAAGATGACATTAGTCCATGACAGCATTGACCCGATTCATTTGTACAGCTTTATTGGATTCTCATGAAAACGACAGTGTTCTGTGAGATACGTCTGCGGTTTGGTCACATGTTTGTAGTTGTATGTTTCAAAGGAATTACGCCTTTAAAAATGTTGTTAAAGACGCTAAATGTAAAATGTGATTTCAGTTTATTCATCTATCAGTGAGTGACAGCACACGATGTGCTCTGAAGAGCTTTTAATGAATTTGACCATGTATTAAATTAAATATTAAAAGGGTTAACATTTAGCATTTTATTGTGTGAATGTTTCGAAATCATTCGCTCGACTGAGATCTGTTTTTCTTCCTTACGTTTGTCGACATGTAACTGTTTCTGCAGTTTTGGTGCTATTTCAACAATTCATGTATCACAAGGTTCGGCTCATCCAGGACGTTCCTGCTGTGACTTTTGGTATTTGTGCAGTTTGTACTTTTTGAAACATTTAGCTTTGTCGACCTTGTTTTCCTCACTGTAAATGAAGGGAGCTCTTCACATCCTTCAAACACTGATCTGTTTAAAACCTTCAGCTGTTGTTCAGCTTTTTTCAGCTTCTTTCTGATAATTAAAGTGTTTTACTGTATTCTCATTTCAGCTTTTTTATGCTAAATGTAGATTTTTTTCTGTTTTTTCATCTAATTTTTGTGTTTTTCAACTACTCTTTAAGTAATTTTAATGCTCATTTTAACTTTTTTTGGTTAATTTCCTCACTTTTTATTGTGCTACTTTCTACTAATTTCAACTGCTATGTTCCGTTTAGCCGCTTTCTGATTATTTCAGTCTTGTTTAGTTTTTCAGCTACTTTTTAGCCAATGTTAGCTTTTCTCTGCTAATTTTAGTTTTTGCTAATTTCTGTTTTTTGTAAACCATTAAGCCTTTCTCTGCCAAGTTCAGTTTATTCTGCTCATTTCAGCTGTATTTAGTTTTTTCTACACATTTCTGCAGTTTTTCCTCTTTCATTATCCAGCTTTCATCAAACATTGCTGTTCAAATTCAGCTCACATTAACAGTTCAACGATGAAACCTTTTCAGCTGGTTTCATCTATTTTGGCTGCTTTAAGCTAAAATCATTGAGCAATAATCATTCACAGTGCATTTTCCCAGGAAATGCCATTTCTCTAGTTTACATTTCATTGTCACCATACAGCTGCTTTGTGGTCTTTATACACTGCCTTGTATCGTTTTGCATTATCTCTTGACCTCCCACTTCACTGGTTTTAGAACATCTTGTACAAGCACGACACCTGAAATTTAGCCTCCTGTCTATCACCAGCATGTTTGCCAAAAAAATAAAAAAATAAAATAAACAGTAAAGTGTGCAGCACATATCACTGAGGAGAAAAAACTAAAATGGAACGTCCATGTTCTTTTAGGAGCTGGCAGCGCTTCGGAGCCAGAATACCTGATTATTAAAAAGACAGCCGTGGTCACAAAGAGGCCAGATCTGCTAATGACCCCTTGTCAGATTCATTAGAAAGTCTTGGCTGTTTCTGCAGGGCTTCAGTGGCTGTCGAGCAGTTTACAGCCTGTCGCCAACACCTGACAGATACTCACACCTGCTCGCAGGTGCCTTTACCATCTGATGTATTAACTTCCTTTTTTCGATTTTTTGCCATAAAGACTCAAGAAATGTTTTTATCTTGAATGTTTTCAGTCTTAAAATCAATTGAAAACCAGTCCAGGGCTGTATCTTGCTGACACTAGGCTGTATCATGTATGATATAGTATCAATGTATCTAACTTATACAAACCGGATTCTAAAAAAGTTGGGACACTAAACCAATTGTGAATAAAAACTGAATGCAATGATGTGGAGATGGCAAATGTCAATATTTTATTCGTAATATAACATAGATGACAGATCGAAAGTTTAATCTGAGTAAATGTAAAATTTTAAAGGAAAAATATGTTGATTCAAAATTTCACAGTGTCAACAAATCCCAAAAAAGTTGGGACAAGTAGCAATAAGTGGCTGGAAAAAGGAAATTGAGCATATAACGAACAGCTGGAAGACCAGTTAACATTAATTAGGTCAATTGACAACTTAATTGGGTATAAAAAGAGCTTCTCAGAGTGTCAGTGTCTCTCAGAAGCCAAGATGGTAAGAGGATCACCAATTCCACCATTGTTGCGCAGAAAGACAGTGCAGCAATACCAGAATGGTGTTACCCAGTGTAAAATAGGAAAGACTTTTAAGTTATCATCATCAACCGTGCATAACATCATCAAAAGATTCAGAGAATCTGGAACAATCGCTGTGCGTAAGGGTCAAGGCCGTAAAACTCTACTGGATGCTCGTGATCTCCGGGCCTTTAAACGTCACTGCACCTCAAACAGGAATGCCAATGTCAAAGAAATAACTGAATGGGCTCAGGAATACTTCCAGAAAGCATTGTCAGTGAACACAATCGACCGTGCCATCCGCCGTTGCCAGCTGAAACTCTACAGTGCAAAGAGGAAGCCATTTCTAAGCAAGCTCCACAAGTTCAGACGTTTGCACTGGGCCAGGAGTCATTTAAAATGGAGTGTGGCAAAATGGAAGACGGTTCTGTGGTCAGATGAGTCACGATTTGAAGTTCTTTATGGAACACTGGGACACCATGTCATCCGGACCAGAGAGGACAAGGATAGCCCAAGTTGTTATCAACGCTTCGTTCAGAAGCCTGCATCACTGATGGTATGGGGTTGCATGAGTGCTTGTGGCATGGGCAGCTTGCATGTCTGGAAAGGCACCATTAATGCAGAGAACTATGTTCAGGTTCTAGAGCAACATATGCTCCCATCTAGACGTCATCTCTTTCAGGGAAGACCCTGCATTTTTCAACACGATAATGCCAGACCACATTCTGCAGCAATCACAACATCA
>NC_056502.1:32533972-32542223 GCF_014905685.2 Nematolebias whitei | reverse complement strand
CTCACACTCTTGCAATATTCTAAACAATGTTTCTAAACTCTAAACGCTCTAAAAGAGCACAGCATGTCATGATTTCAGCTCCCTGCCTCCTCTGCTTTTTGCCACCTGCAAGTGCTCTTGGCCACGCCCACTTCTCCACTCTGCATGGTGAACAGCTGATCAGCTGCAGCAGGAAGTTTATTCTGCAGTATGTGCTACATAAAGGAGCTGCAGGTGCTAAATAATTTTAAATTATTTATTTTAAATAAAAAGTCCATGCCAAGCGTGCGGCTCATCCATCAAGTCAACCAGTTGTGTGTCATGTCAAGTCTTATTTTGGAAAACCGCAATAAAGGGAGTCCGCGATTAACAAACTGCGAAGTAGTGAGGGCTGTCTATTTTAGCTTATATTACTAAAATGGAATATTTATTCATTTAAATTCACCCTACTTGCATGATTATATTATACCATGTTGTTGTCCACTATCTCTCTTAAAGACCTTGTATATATTCTAATTACTTTTTCACTTTTTGGTACTTTGTACTTTATTTTTGTACCCTTATTGCATACTTTGGTATTTCTTGTTAGTTAGAATTTCTTGTTTGTTTGTTCTTTGATTGTTTAGCGAGTCAAAATTGGTTCTTCTCATCCTGAACATTTCATTGTACTATTGACCTTGCATAGGACAAATAAACACAACTTGAACTTGTTTCCACAAAGTTTAAAAGTCAAAATTATTTAATTTTTCCATCATACCATTCCTACAGATCAAAATTGTTCAATGAACCGCTGGAGACGGGTTCCTCCAGTTGGTTGGAGCACAGTGAAGGACTCTTCATAATTAAACGCCGCCTGTTTTCCTTTTTATTGTGATCCTGATTTGAAACAATCATTTGCAACAAGCTAGTTAGCATGTTTCTGTGTGAAATAAAGCCTAGACGCCTGCTGCACAAGTTAAGACTGAAACTGCTTTACAGTGCCTTGTGAAAGTATTCAGCCCCCTGGAACTTTTCAAACTTTTGCTACATTTCAGGCTTCAAACATAAAGATATAAAATTTAAATTTTTCGTGAAGAATCAACAACAAGTGGGACACAATCGTGAAGTGGAATGAAATTTATTGGATGTGTCAAACTTTTTTAACAAATAAAAAACTGAAAAGTGGGGCGTGCAATATTATTCGGACCCCTTGCGTTAATACTTTGTAGCGCCGCCTTTTGCTGTAGTTGCAGCTGCAAGTCTCTTGGGGTTTGTCTCTATCAGTTTTGAACATGGAGAGACTGAAATTCTGCCCATTCTTCCTGCAAAACAGCTCGAGCTCAGTGAGGTTGGATGGAGAGCGTTTGTGAACAGCTGTTCAGCTCTTTCTACAGATTCTCGATTGGATTCAGGTCTGGACTTTGACTTGGCCATTCCAACACCTGGATACGTTTATT
The DNA here is from genome assembly GCF_014905685.2 of Nematolebias whitei. NCBI lineage: Eukaryota > Metazoa > Chordata > Actinopteri > Cyprinodontiformes > Rivulidae > Nematolebias > Nematolebias whitei. The sequence continues at coordinate 32,540,808 of NC_056502.1, read as the reverse complement.
TGTGAACCATTCCATTGTAGATTTGACTTTATGTTTTGGATCATTGTCTTGTTGGAGGATAAATCTCAAACAGACTCAAACAGGTTTTCTTCCAGAATGTCCTGTATTTGGTCCCATCCATCTTCCCATCAATTCTGACCATCTTCCCTGTCCCTGCTGATGAAAAGCAGGCCCAAACCATGATGCTGCCACCACCATGTTTGACAGTGGGGATGGTGTGTTCAGAGTGATGAGCTGTGTTGCTTTTACGCCAAACATATCGTTTTGCATTGTGGCCAAACAGTTTGATTTTGGTTTCATCTGACCAGAGCACCTTCTTCCACATGTTTGGTGTCTCCCAGGTGCTTGTGGGAAACTTTAAACAACACTTTTTATGGATATCTTTGAGAAATGGCTTTCTTCTTGCCACTCTTCCATAAAGACCAGATTTGTGCAGTGTACGACTGATTGTTGTCCTATGGACAGACTCTCCCACCTCAGCTGTAGATCTCTGCAGTTCATCCAGAGTGATCATGGGCCTCTTGGCTGCATCTCTGATCAGTCTTCTCCTTGTTGGAGATGAAAGTTTAGAGGGACGGCCGGGTCTTGGAAGATTTGCAGTGGTCTGATACTCCTTCCATTTCAATATGATTGCTTGCACAGTGCTCCTTGGGATGTTTAAAGCTTGGGAAATCTTTTTGTATCCAAGTCCGGCTTTAAACTTCTCCACAACAGTATCTTGGACCTGCCTGGTGTGTTCCTTGGTCTTCATGATGCTCTCTGTGCTTTGAACAGAACCCTGAGACTATCACAGAGCAGGTGCATTTTTACAGAGACTTGATTACACACAGGTGGATTCTATTTATCATCATCAGTCATTTGGGACAACGTTGGATCATTCATAGATCCTCACTCGCAATGTGAGGGAGAAAACACACACACACACACAATCAAACAAAACAGCAAAAGTAAAAGCAGGCACAGATTGTGGTGACATGAGATGTTAAGAAGGAAAACGTTTAATGTGTTTTTAAAGTTCAAATTCAAGTAGGTTTACTGTCATTTCACCACATGTGGTACATGAGGGGGAATGATATTGTGTAATCAGGGTCCCAGTTACATCCAATAACAGCAAAAATATAAAGTGTAAGGATCTAAGATACTGTATATGCTAAACACTAAACAATATGATGTAACAACAGCAGCCTGAACATGAGTCTGTGGTGAGCAGATGGGTATGAATTAATACAGCAGCATGAAATCAGCATAACATATCACCAATTAATGTGGCATTACAGTGATTTGTTTTCACAGTGATAATCCTGATGAGGGATTCATGAGTCTAACAGCCTCAGGGTAGAAGCTGTTCCTCAGTCTAGTGGTTCTACTCTTAATGCTCCTCAACCTCCTTCCTGAGGGGAGTGTGGCAAAAAGTGTGTGTGCTGGGTGAGTGGGGTCCTTCATGATGCAGGTGGCCCTCTTCCTGCATCTGGAGGTGTAAATGTCTGTGATGGTGGGGAGGCTGACTCCAACAGACTTCTGTGCAGCCTTCACCACTCTCTGCAAAGCTTTTCTTTCTGCAGCTGTGCAGCCTCCATGCCCCATGTTGATGATGGAGCACAGGATGCTCTCCACTGCACACCTGTAGAAGGAGGTGAGGACTGAGCACAGATGTTTAAAATATGTTATGGTGCATTCAGTCGCAACCTGTACATTCAAAAAAAATTTGAAATTTTAGTTATTTAAAAAAAAAATGAAGATGAACTATTCCATTTAGGTTCACATCCATAGCTTCTATATTACAGCTGTATTTTGGTTTCATTATGCAATGACATTTTATAGAAACAGTTTTGTGGGTGATTGGTAAATCTCAGTGTGAATTGTTGAAATTACATGTTGTACTTGAATGCAAGAGACTGTGTGAGCCGCAGGGGCTTCTGGGTAGTCTTTGGACAGAAATGGTTGGGCCTTTTCAAGTTATGTGCTCAGATGGGTTGTCTCTGCTGGTTTTTCTGTTTATTGTTGGAATTTATCTTCATGTTGTTGTAAGTGACTCAAAACATGACACAATAAGTCAGATGTTTTATTTATTTCATAGATAATAAGGGGGAAAACACTTCATATCAGCGAGTTATTGGATTACAAAACAAAGTAGAGTGATGTAACATGATCTTGACATGTAGTGTCTTCGATGTTAGCATTTAATAGGATGTTACTGAAGGCCTAGCTCTTAGTCATGATCCCCCACTGCAAATAATACATTCTCCATCACTACAATTAACAATACTATTATTACAATAAAATGTGGTATTATTAAGCTAGTTGTGCTTCTGTTTTTAAATAGAAGCCGTTAGTGTGATACATTTTTTATAAATCTTTCAGTAAAATTGTATTTTAGCTCAAGGTTACGTATCAAAATCTCTTACCGACCCACACTTTTTGTAAACTGCACTTAAGACCATAAGAAGAGATAAACATACTTTTACAATTTCAAGGTTTGCACATTTTAGGACGATCTTGTTCACGCTAGATGATAAAAAACAAGTGAGTAACTTCTTCAGACACCGCAGCACCACAAACACTGACAGGGAATTTAAGTATTAAACGGTCCATTTCAAACAGGAAGAGAACGGCGCTGCTTGATGGGGGTATTTCTTGCAAAGTTGCATCAGTCCTTCAATTTTCTACTGAAGTGAAAGAACTGATGCTCCATGCCGCCCCTTCCCCCCTAAACCTCAGCACACTGCATTGTGGGACATCCTGCTGGTTCATCCTCGTCTCCATCTTGTCCGTTGGATGTCTGAACATCAGTCCAGCTATGTTGCGTTCTGTTCTTTCTCCCTCTGCCCCTAAAGAATGACAGGTCTGTGAAAAGGCCTGGCTGTCACCATCCTTCAATAGCAGCTGGCTAATTGCTGACCCTAACAGGCCCAATTAGCACTTACAAGCTCGGCACAGGGGCCCATGGGAGCTGTCTGCGCAGACACGGGGACGAGACGAGGCCACGACTACAGAGTCTGAAGCACAAAGAGCGGCCACTCTGTGGCCATACTCTTCTTTCTCTCTCTTCCATCTCGTTCCATCTTTCACCCATCCCTTTAGTCCAGCCGGAGCTCTTTGCCGAGGCCCCAAGAGTCCTCTTCAGCCAGAGATCCCTTGAAGTGAACAGAATCAGAGACAGACAAGCGCTCGGGGAAAGCTGGCTGAGCGAGAAAAAAGGGAGCTCCAGCGCCGAGGCTGGTATCAGAACAGCAACAAGCGTGTAATCAGCCCTCTTTTAAAGTGACTTCTCAAAGAGCGCGAGTGCTAATGTGCACAACTTAGACTGATATTTTCGATAAAGCCCCACATTTAGTTACTGGCAAATGCATCAAGCCGGCTGTTCCCTTTTGAGTGTGAAATGTGATAAAGACATACATCTCCCTACTGATAAGGAAAATGCGGGGAGGAGCTGGAGTGGTTGGCACACAAAGAGGTCTGTCAAGGCGCCGGGAGTTTGGTGGTTTCACAAGCCACAATTCTCCCGCTGAGAAATAAAGAAAACTGCATAAAAACTGCAGAGTGGAAGATGATTAGCGCAAATCGGAGCGCTCATCCCTCATCTATTCTGTTATCTCCATTATTTGGAAGGCATTAAAAGAGGCCAGGGATGGCAGCTCGGGGAACGAGGCTCAGGAGGTGGGGGAAGTTCTGTGTGCTGGGATACTAATTACAGTGTCCACTAATAGCGCCTCAAGTAAACCAGGCCAATGCATCTTGCTTGATGAGAACATGCATCAACCAGCTTAATTGAGAGTAAAATGAGGCAGGCGTGCCACAGGACCTATTAATCAACATTGATGAATGAAAGTGTAATTAGATGTGGAAATTTAAAAAAAAAAAGGAAAAGGGAAAAGCAATCGGTTAAGTTAAAGTTAGGACTATGCATGTTCACTAATAAATTGTAATATTGTGCACGTTAGCCTTTACCTTACAGACCAACGTCCTGGACAAACTTTTTTTTATTTTACCATGACAGTGGCGTGCTTGGATTACGTGGACATTAGCTGCACCTGCAGCACACACTGCACCTGCTGCAGAGAGCGCGCTCGAGCTAATTAGTTTACTCAAAGCACCTCTTTCAACTTAAGTACTTCATGCATTAATCTCTGCTTTCCTCTAAGCCAGAATGATTATTGCTTACTCTGTCCGCCTTCGGTTAAATCACCGCTGCTGCTTCCAGGTCTGGATTAAACGGGCGTGACACCTGGATTTGCTGAACTGTCCATACCAATAAGGTCCAGATCGTGCACTACAGACAATCAGCCGTCGCCTTTTCCTTTGACTAGAACGCGATCACGTCAACACTTTTAAAGGTTTAGTTGATGTCATGAGGCTTGGGCGCTGTGTATGATGTAGCGTGACACATTCTGCCTTAATCTGTGTTTATTGTTCATCATATTTATCTTGCGTTGCAGCGTTCTCACCGCCTGACATTGACATTCATTGCCGGTCCCGCGCAGCCCCATGAGCTATGTGAATAAACACAGCAAACACAACACCCTTGAAACACCATAATCCCTTTTGTTTTGGTGGAAGCTCTCCGCGCTGTGTATGCAAGTGGGAAAGCCTCTCCGTCTTTCACACAAAAACACATACAAACAAGCCTTTTCTGTGTGCACAAGAAACACACACTTTCCTCTCTCTCCTCACTTTCCCTTTCAAAAGCTGTTATCTATTTATAGACTTTGATATGTAAACCTATGAAATCTTACCTCAGGCGAGACAATCGGGCCCGTTCTTCTTCAATCCGCTGGAATCAAAAGACAGGGAAAGGAACACAAAAACGATGAGAAAAGCAAAACACAAAAGAGATACAATGTGAGAGGAGAGAGGAAAAGGCCTGGTGGAAGTACGGGCTTGATAATTACAGCCAAAGAAGCGGCAGATTAGAGTGACGCTTTCACCAAATGTTTCATGACGAGGAGACAGGCAGATGGAGCGACATGTTTTATTCTTGAACCGAACACTCGGCTGCCTCCCATCTCTTCGCATTACCAGAGCAGGATGGCGTTCGTCTGCTGGTCGAGGCCTGCGATCTGTCACGGAGCGCCGTGCCCGATATGTGAGACAAAATGTAATAAAGTGGACAGTGGGGGGAAATAAATATGGCACATTTACCAAATCTTGTGAACGGGAAGTCTAACGTGGCATAGCAGCGCAGGGCGCGGGAGGTCAGCTCCATTTTCTCTTCCGCTTACTGACATCGTCTGAAATGGCCTGGCTGAAATTAGCCTAACCCCCAGAATGACATATCTCTCCGCCTAAGCCGTGTGGACACAACGAGCGGCTGAACGTGAAATCCAAATCAACACATTGTTTTTGCGATGTCAGAAGCAGCCAGGGGATGACCATCACGCCGTAGCTCGGGGATATTTGTTGTCAAAACGGCAGCTCTGCAAACTCTTTGAAATAATCTAATCCGGTGGATCTTGACTCGTTAGGGTCATTATGCAGGCTTGACCTCGTTCTGTAAGGACGGATCTCGGCACGGGGGAGCGGGGCTGCGAGCAGACGGGTCTGTCTGCAGAAACACGTGGAGCTTCCTCCGTCAATGAGGGTGACGCATGTTGGCTTCAGAGACGGGTGGCTGCCTGGTGGAAGAAGCACGACACCCGTTGACTTCGAAGCCCTTTACGCCTGCGGCACCAAACAAGACAACACAGATTTAGTTTCAGCAAGAAAAAAAAAAGATTGTGCGGCAAAAAGTGCACTGAACTATTGTTCTGTTCTGACCAGCAGAAAGGACCAGTACATGTTCCTTACTTGGTCTAAAAACTAATTTACATAGTAGACTGAGCATCCTGTTTATTAAACCACACCTAATGAATAAATTATAAATCTCTACTAAGCTATTTGGGTGAAAGCTGACAAGCAGACAAACACTAATACTTGTTCAACACAGGTTGAAACCTTAACTACACCATTCTGCATATTTTAAGACCTACATTTTTGTTCTTTGTATTAAAAGAAATTCATAAAAAATACTTCCAAATGAGGATAAAAGGTCAAATACACAAGTGTGAGCATGACTCTAATGTTAACCAGCGCCGGTCTCAGCTGCTGCTTCACGGTTTAGGATCATTGCCTGTGTCGAGTTTTACCTAAAAATGATCAAGTGCCAACTCTCTGGTTGAAACTTGGATTGGTAGTTGCAGGTTCGGGATTATTTATGGTTTATTTAGTATTTATTTTATTTATCATGGAAGGTGGCAGGTTATTGTGTGGAATGACGTCATGCAGGGTAGCACGGTGGCGCAGTTGGTAGAGCTGTTGCCTCTCAGTGAGAAGGTCGCAAGTTCAAATCCCAGCCTAGGACCATTCTGGGTGGAGTTTGCATGTTCTCTCCGTGCATGTGTGGGTTTACTCCAGGTACTCCAGTTTCCTCCCACAGACCAAAAACATGCATGTTAGACTGACTGGTAACTCTAAATTGTCTCTAGGTGTGAGTGAGAGAGTGAATGTTTGTTTGTCTCGTTTGTCTCTGTGATGGACTGGAGACCTGTCCAGAGTGTCCTCCACCTCTCGCACAGTGATGGCTGGACATGGTCACCAGTGACCCCCGTGACCCCAAAAGGAAGAAGCGGGTAAAGATAATGGATGGATGGATGGATGGTCTTGTTATATACAGTGATGTTTGTAGCTTATTTAAAAAATAAGTTAAGGGATTTTTCAAGGTAGATTTTGTGATTTTTTTTTATGTGTAATTTTGAATTAAATGTTTCTATGTGGAGTTTCCATGTCATGTTATGTTTGTAGTTTCTGCTGGATGTTGCATTTCCCTTGGGAATAAATATATATATATATATATATATATA
>NC_056502.1:32512915-32533872 GCF_014905685.2 Nematolebias whitei | reverse complement strand
TCTATATATTCATATTATATTCATGATATTTGCTTAAACATGACCATGTCCACACAGTTGAGACTCAAAAACTGTTTTGGTTTCTTGGGCCATTAGTGTTACATTAGATGTACTTTAATGATCACAATCATATAGTAGTTTTAAAGTCCACAAGATATGTATAATTAAAGATTTTTAAAAAAGCACAAATAAATTATATTTTTGGCATTTTTCATGCACCAAAAACTAACTTTTGGTGCACTTTTTTTGTCACCATGCTGAGCGACAAACTTAACTCAAACAATAACTTGGATGAAAATAGATAATTTAAAAATGACACCATCATTTTCAATCTGTGCAAAAATGCTGCAAATCTTCAGTTTCTGAAAAGCTCCAATCTTTAAGTCCACATGGAGACACCTAAATCTGGTCATGGTGAAAATGTCCATCCATCCATCCATCCATTTTCTTTACCCGCTTATTCCATTTTGGGTCACGGGGGTCGCTGGTGCCCATGTCCAGCAGTCACTGTGCGAGGGGCGGGGTACACCCTGGACGGGTCGCAAGTCCATCACAGGGACACATAGAGACAAACGAGACAAACAACCATTCACTCTCTCACTCACACCTAGGGACAATTTAGAGTTACCAATCAGCCTAACATGCATGTTTTTGGACTGTGGGAGGAAACCGGAGTACCCGGAGAAAACCCACGCATGCACGGAGAGAACATGCAAACTCCACCCAGAAAGGCCCCTGGACCGGGGTTTGAACCAGGGACCTGCTCGCTGAGAGGCAGCAGCTCTACCAGTTGTGCCACCGTGCTGCCTGGTGAAAATGTATTTATTTATTTATTTTTTATGTTTCATGGTCCTGTGATGGACTCGAGACCTGTCCAGAGTGTCCCCCGCCTCTCGCACAGTGATAGCTGGATATGGGCACCAGTGACCCCCACGACCCAAAAAGGAAGAAGCGTGTAAAGATGATGGATGGAAGGATGTGTGTATAGTTGCAGTAAAAATAATTTTTAAAATAAATCAAGAGTAGTTTGACCCCTCGTAGTTAGACTGAGGTGAGTCAATGAGGCTGCAGGAGGGGACCCTCTCGAAGACTCAGGTGGGAGAGGTCTCATCAGCATGGGCAACCCTCTCTGTCATTCAGAGAGTAGAGGCATCCTCCTGGACTCTCCTAATGACACTGGTGGCTCAGAAAGCTCAAGGAGTGGCTGCTTCAGCAGCCTAGGCAAGGACTTAGGAGGTTCAGGCTCTTCTAGCAGCTCAGAGGCCTCAGGTGGAACAGATGTCACGGTGGACTCAGGCAGAATCAGCTACTTCTTGGGCTGAGGTGAGATCTCTGGAGGGTCAGCCTCTTTTGGCTGCTCAGTGAGATGAAGCAAATGAAGGAGATGCATGAATCTTTTCACATATTTATAAACCAATTTTTGGCTGAAATATGACCATTTTCATTCATTCTGACTGAAAAAAATTGAACAGTACCCTTTTCAGCCACTAGATGGCATTCGAGCAGTATGGCATGCTGTTGTGTCATGTAATAGGTAAAAGTGACTATCGATGACACAATCGGCTTGCCATAGCCTGTCACCTTCCTTCTGCTCGCTTGGAGCAACCGTCAAATCAGCTTCATTTTGCTGCGCGGCCCCGGCAAAATGCAACTAATTTAATAATTGAAGTGCATTTATTAAGTAAAAGTTCAACTCAAACACATCTTTGCTATAAAGTCGAGCAAACAAATAATTGTTTTTAGGTGGTTATCTTGTTAAATTTCAAAGAAATGCACAGTGAGTCCTCCCGTGCATGTTTCTACTTCTGCGTATCGAGTTTTGAAATACAAGTGATTTGATCGTCAAAGTGCATTTATTAAGCAAAAGTTAGACTGACACACACCTTTACTATAATTTTGAGCTAACAAATAATTGTTTTTAAGTGTTAATCTCATTAAAGTCCTCCTGTGCACACTCCCGTGGCCGCCATTTGGCAGCCAATCAATTTTTGGCACAACACCGGCCCACATTTCAGGGTTGTCAGCAGTGACGCATAATAGATGCGACTGATATGGTGAAATGATATATTTATGTATTTTTCCACTTTATTAGACATAGTTGGACTGATGCAACTTATAAGGTGGTGTGACGTGTATGGCGAAAAAGACAGTACAGGTGCTGGAATCCTCACCTGGATGTGCGCTGACGTGCATAGAAAAGTAGTGTCGACGGAGATGAGCAGGGTGCAGGAGAGGAGGAAAAGACTGAAGGGAACCCTGACATACTGGGATCCACTGTCCTGGAGAGTGCACAGCTGAAAGTAGGGATGGGGCCAATTCGATCCAGTATCCGTATCGGCCTCCGAGACCAGCATAATTTATGTATCGGATTTTTCCGATCCAACCTGCAGAGATTTTCGATTCATGATACATGTTGGCTTCAAACTATGGAATGGATTTCCTGAACGACGGCGTGTCTCATGAACCCAGAGTAATAAGACCCGCCTCACATTCAGGAAATCCAGTTCATAGTTTGCAGCCAGCTACAACGTGAGGACTGAGTTAGTAGCACTGTGGCTAACAGCTCACCAACGTTTCATCTAAACATGTCCGCTGTGTGGAAGTATTTTACACTAGAAACACCACAAAACAAGACAGCATCGTGCAATGTCTGCAGAGCCATAGCGCCACATTAAATAGCGGTAAAGTTAGTTTGATGATGGACATTTGAGCTCCGTGGCTTCAGCGGGGCGCTGCTCTTTGCTCAACCCGAAGCAGGCAGCCAGACCCCGGCCAGCCGCGTCCAATCTGCCCCGCTCAGTCTGCCCGTCTCTGAGGAGGGGGAGACTGAGCGCGGCTGCCCCAAATCAGGCTGCTTGCTTCGGATTGAACAAGAAGAAGACATCGCTGAAACCACGGAGCTCAAATGTTTACAGAGAAGTTGCTAAACTTCATTATAATTAATGACCAACCACTATCAGTTGTAGAAAACGAAGAATTTCACAGCTTGATACCTGCAGCCAAGATATAGTTTACCCTCCAGGAGATATTTATCAGTACAACAGTAGACAATTATAAAAAAAAAACATGATTTGAAAATTACAAGAAAATTATATATATTTTAAAAAAAACAGCTACATTATAAATCAATGTAAAATACTAAAAACAGGAACATGTCTGTTGGCTTATGCCATGAACTTAGCAGATGTTTGAAGCATTTAACATTTTATTTAACTTAATTTATTTATTCATCAATTTAAAAGAAACAAAACAAATTCATCAAAAAGAAAACGTTGAATGAAAAGAGTGCAGAAAGAAGAAAAATCTTATATCTGCCCCTTATTAAAAAAATATATAAAATAACTGTAAACAAATAATCACTTAAATTAATCACTTTAATATCCACTTTAAAACTAGGAATAAAAAGAAACATGTTTTGTGTTAGCAGAATTTAATTCTAACTTTAAAACTTATCCAAAATTAATAAAACTTACCTCAAGTTGCCTTTTTGGACATGCATGCATATATTTGTACAAATTGTACTTGAGAGGAGATTATTACAGCCTCATATAAAATCAATAATGATCAGGATATCAGAACTGGATCGGTATCGGCCGATATCCAGATTTAGGTATCAGATCAGAAGTTAAAGAATGCAGATCGGTGCATCCGTAAAGCCAGGCCAGACCTGTACAATGGCGACCTTCTCTGTTTCTCTGGCACAAAACCCCAGCAGAGTAATTGGTCCGCTGGGCTCTCGGCGGTCCGTGCATTCTGTCATGTTTGGTGGTGAGCTGAATCCAAATGTAAAACCAACACTCAGAACTTGAAGGTAAAATTATAAAACTATTAAAAAAAGGCAAAACAAAAAAGGCTGACAAGGCAGCAAAACATACAAGAAAAACACTAGAAAAGCTTGAAGGGGAAATAAATATGATCAGCAAGAAAGGCACGATGCACGGACGAAGACAAACAAAACGACAGTAATTAAAGAGACACTAACGACAGGTAAACACCTGGGAAAGATACTGACGATCAGGTGAGAGTGGGAGGGACAGGAGCTGAACGACACGAGGCGAGGAACACCGGGGACGCTGAAACAAGAAAAACACAATCACAGAAAACTAAACGAGACGACACAGACTGATTTTACATTAAACTGCATCTTCTGTTTTTATGTTGGCGATACTTACAATACCATGAGGTTTAATTAGCCGATAACTTTATGAAAGTGCAGATAAAATGTTTCTCCATCAAAAATATTCTGCAACTCAGTGATGAAATTTTAATGCTAAATTAGTGCTTGCATATAATCCTCCCCTCAGGGCAATATGTATATAATGGATAATAATAAGCTTTAATATCCAATCTCATCTGATATTTTATCGTGCCTATGAGGGAACATAAACAAGCATCAATTTAAAATGTTTTCTTTTAAGTCCATTACTTCTTTTTTTACAATAAATATTTAATCAGCACAGATTTAACGTGAGTGCACTCCAGCTTGGGCCTCCCTCCTGCTCTTCCTCAGAGGCAGGCGGCTAATGAACGGCTGATTTCACCATCATCTTCGTCAGGCGGCCAAAGGAAGAGGCAATCCCCTCCGCTGTCTCCTTGTGTCTCAGAAATAATAAATACGCCTTCTTTTAATGGCTGACTTTATGTTGCTATTGCAGCAGAGCTGTCGCTCGAGCAGTAACACTAAAGATGCAATCACAGCAGTCGGCGGGTAGAAGATGGACGAGTGAGCGGGACAGGTGGACAGGTGAGATAAGGAGGTTTTGTGAGAGGCAGTCAGGCCTGGATTTGTGTGGCTGTCCTCCGCCGGACGCTTAATAGCTGATGGCAAGCTGTGATTGTGATGAACATTTTAAATCTCCGGTCTGGTTTACCTTGACCTTTTTCCTTCTTTGCTTCTGTTGGATAACATTTCTGCTGCTTCATCTGCGGTGGGGTTAATGTTTTTGTTTTGGCGTTCCTTTAAATGGAAAGAAAACGTCTGACACCTTTTAAGTTATTGTTTTTTTTTTTAACAGATAATATAGGGTCACATCACTCAAATTACAGTAACAACAACCATATTTTTTCACTTATTGTTGACAGTATCAGCTCTTTTTTTGGCTCTTTTAGTTTGTAAAGTAACATTGGGGTCCTGACAGCCTGTCGTTAGCTAGTTAATGAGCTAACGTGACCCTCTGTAGTGCGACTGTTTGTTTCTCCGACATCTTAACTCGGAAAGGTTTTTTCAAAACAACTTTGCCTAAAAAAGACAGTTTGGTGTTTTTCCTGGTAATCAACCAATGACAGCATTTTTTTCTTGTCTTGTGCAAACTGCTAACATTATCATTTTTTGGTTTTCTACAGGAATTTTTTGAGGGTTTTGTTTGTCGTTGCTCACAGTAGCAACAAACAGTATGTAGAGTTTTGCTCTGTTCTCCACCGTGGACGTACAACCAGACACTGAAAGTTGACACCTTAAAGGACTAGCACTCCATGGGGTTTCCTTCCAGTTGGACATGCTTGGAAAACCTTCCTGGGGGGCTTTCAGGGTCATCCTTACCACCTCAGCTGGCTCCTCTCGATGTGGAGGAGCAGCAGCTCTACTCTGAATCTCTCCTGGACAACTGAACTTCTCACCCTTTCTCTAATAATCATTTTATACCACGTCTGAAGCCAAGCAGTTGCACGATCTCACGGTTGTGAGATGTTCCCTTTTGCACACACAATTTATACTCTGCAGGACACACGGTGCAGAGCTCCAGGGAAACCCCTCCTGCAGTACACGTCACACTCAAAGCCATTACGTCAATGTGTGAAACCGGTCGTCATGTTGGTGCTCGTCTCACGGTGCTTCTCACGAAAATCCAGCCACTCTAGAGCGCTAGTTTTAGCGCTAGTTCAGACTTCTTCCTGCCAGGTTCTTCATTCCACCCCTTCATCCGCCGTTTGGCCACTACAAATACATCACAAAAAGAGTGTCCCACTTTTCACTGTTTGGTCCTTGCACACACAACAGCTGATCTCTGGAAGCGAGTAGATGAAGCAAAATGACAACAATGTGTAATGATTCATGTTTCATGTCAAGCCATGCCCATGTAAGTGTGTTTTTCTGGTTGCCCTGCTAACTTCTCCACTCATCAACTTCTCCACTCATCATCTTCACTCAGCTCACCTGCGTCACTCCCAGTCTCCCTCCTGCTGCACATGTGCCTTGCGCTTCTTAAGCGCTCCCAGTCTCTGCCTCCCTGCCAGATTATCTGATCGCCTCGTGACAAAGTTATCCAGCTTTCTTGTTCCTGTTCTCTAGTGCTCCTGTTATTGACCCACTTCATGGCCACGGACTCCTCTCTTTTTGCCCGTCCCATGATTGATAACTTCTGCCCAACAGATATCTGGACCTCAACTCTTGCTCTGCCTTCTGACCACTGATTCTCACTAAACCCCTCTGATAAGTACAGTTAGGGATTAGTTTGAGACGGATCCTGACGGAACAAGATCCAGGAACTTTCTCATTTTGACCGGCTGCATCCGGGAACTGTTTGCTCGGATCTGGCAACTCAAATCTCCGCCCCCTAAAAGTCCAAAGTCATTGCACATTTTTATTTTGATTATTTATTAAAAATACAATGAGAGGAGACATTGCCCAGTTTGTGGATTGGATGTTCCAGCTGCAGCACATGCACCAGCTCACGCACATGCTCCTGCCCAGCAGAGACGCAGATCACATATCCCATGTGGGTGGAGTGTCTTCATCCACCTTCAGCTGTGCACCCTGCAGACAGTGCATGTTTCATGCACAGGAGCATCTACAGACAGCTCTGCAGAGCGCGCACAACTGCTGATGTGTCGGAACTCCTGTATACATTTCAGACATAAATAAATAAAAAAGCTTACAGTAAAAAAAAAAAAAAACAACAATAGGACAAATGTTTTAGTATTATTCACATTACATTGTGTTTCAAAACAATGGCATCATAAATAAATAAATGGATGGGTTGTCCTTAGCTGGACAACTGAGAATTGAAGGCAGTGGTAATGGAGACTGGAGCAGAACAACGCAGAGGACTGAATTCTGCTGAGAAGAGTTTGGGTCAGACCTTGAAGTTTGTGTGTGTGTGTGGGGGGGGGGGGGGTTAGGACACGACAGAATCGGAGCTGCTCTATTCACACACAGGCTTTTCTTTTTGCTCTCTAAAATAGTAATTTCAATTTAACCTTTATTTATACAGGTTGTCTCAATGAGCCTCATCATTTACAAGAGATACCTGTTTTTAATCAGTTTAATCAAAAGTTTACAGATGTTTAACAACCAGTTAAAAGACACCAACATGCAGGAAATGGCATCTCTTATTTCAAATTTTCTGGGAGAGGACTCACAGACTCTCTGTGAATGACCCATGCCTGTATCTTGACCATGATCTCAGACCCCGGACTCTAGAAGTTGTGAGTTCCCAGAACCAAGCTCCACAAGGAGTGATTGTTGGACCTTCAAGGTTGCACACGTATCACATGATCTGGCTGTACCTCTGTCCCTCCAAACCTCCATTCCCTCTGACATCATCGCAGCTGTGGCATCTCCACCCATGATCAAACTCTGCAGGTTAGTGATTCAGAACCTCCCATGTTCTGAGTCTCAAGACAATCTGAGTCACCAACCTGTTCTCGCTCCCTGAAGTTTAAACAAGACTTAAAAACAGTGAGAGAGGGAGTCTGCCTGACATGCAATTCAATTCAACTAAATTCATTTTATTTATATAGCATAAAAAATTAAAAAAAAAAAAAACCTACACTAGATAGTCACTAGAATAAATATTTCATAATAATGGTGTGGAGAGGATGGCTGTAAGGGGAGAAGGGAGGCCATCTATAAAAAAATAAAAATAAAAATAAAAATTATATAGCACAACAGAAGTCATCTCAGGGCACTGAACAGAAACATTCATAGATAAAAGTAAGTTAACATTATTTATCTGAGGAGCAGACCGCTTTGAATTTGACTCCATCACAGAACTCTCATCTTGAGCAAGCATGAAGGACAGTGGAAAGAAAAACTCCCTCATGAGGAAGAAACCGTTAGCAGAATCAGGCTCAGGACAAGCGGCTATCTGCTTTGACGGGCTGGGTTCGAGAGGAACAGGAAGGAGGAACAGATACACAATGGCAGGTCGAGAATCACATGTTAAGATAGAAATAATATGAAATGAAAACTATTCAATTGTAACAATTCATTTAAGGAAATGAGGTCAATTTGTCCTCTAGTAGTCTAAGCTTATAGCAGCATAACAAGCCAACCCTAATTATAGGATTTACCAAAAACTAACGTCTTAAGTCCAGTCTTAAAACTGGACAATGTGTCAGCCCTACGGACAGAAACTGAAAGTTTGTTCCACAAGAGAGGAGCCTGATAACTGAAAGATCTTCCTCCCATTCTACTTTTGGAAACTATAAGATGCAGTGATAACTCATTCCACAGTTTTGGACCTGCAACAGAGAAGATCCTGTCAGCTTAAAACAAGTGCCTGGAACCAATAAGAGTATCAGATCCACTGACCGCAGAGAGCGCTGTGGGACATATGGCTGCAGCAGATCAGTGAGATAGGAGGGAGCAGAACTGTTCAGAGGTTTAAAAACTTACAGAAGGATTTTAAAATTAATTCAAAAGTGAACCAGGAGCCAGTGATGGGAGGTCAGAACTAGAGTAAGGTGCTCTTTTTTTGCCTGTACCACTGAAAAATCGGGCTGCAAGAAGGGCTTTGCATTAATCAAGCCTAGATGTTATGAAAGCATGTATTACGGTCTCAGGGTTACATTTGGACAGTATGGGCTTCAATTTAGACAGATGCCTCAATTGAAAATAAAAAAACAGGATTTAATAATCATGTATACATGACTGTTAAGTTTCATGGAAGGGTCCAGTTTCACTCCCAGATGTGACAACTTGTTTCTCAAACAGAGCTAGAGAGGCAAAGTTGATACAGTGGTTCTTTATTGTGTCATTAGGTGGAAACAACATGACTTCTGTCTTCTTCTCATTAAAATTTAAGAAATTTAAAGCCATCCAGTTCCTGATGTCAACCAGGCAGTCAAAAAGAGGTTGAACAGAATGTGCACCAGTGTGCTTAAGAGGGAAGTCAATTTGACAGACATTAGAGAAAAATGAAAAGGGATGCCGTGTTTACGAAAAAACAGTGCCAAGTGGCAGCAGGTATAAAAAAAAAAAGAAGAGGGCCGAGAATGGATCCCTGTGGTACACCCCACCAAAGAGCTGCCGATGTAGAAATAAATTCCTTGATGCTGACACAAGGTTCAGTCGGAGAGGTTGGAGCTAAAACCATTTGAGGGCTGACCCTGTGATGTCCGCCCACTGCTCCAGCCTAGAAATGAGGATCTCATGTTCAGTCATAAATGATAATTTATTCATTCTCATAAATGAGGACAAGGCATCCAAAATTCAACAATTATGTAATTCAGATGAAAAGTGTTTCATGTTGTGTAAAATACCAACAAGTGGTGGTATAAAGAAAACTGCGATGTGTAACAGACGCGTACGTTACAGTTTCAGAACACTCTCTGGTTCTGTGAGTGATGGATGCTCCCAGCCCATTCTCTGCTGAACGAGTCATCTCTTTTTGTTGTTGTTTCGTGTGCTGGCTGATTTGAGCGACATTTGATGGATGTGGGTGGACTTGTCACATGTGGGTGTGTTATCTCTTTGTTGTGTGAAACGGAGACAAAAGGAGTGGATGAAGACTGTGATTTTTATCTCTGAAGTGCAAAAAAAAAAAATGTTTCTAGCCGCAACACTGGAAGGAGCGGGAGAGAGATTAGAGCTGCTGAGGAGCAAAAAATAGATTGATCGGCTCACATGATAACCACAACAGAGAGCTTTGTTTGCTAATTCTCATCTGAGTGTTTTCTTTTTTTTTCACCATTGTGGTTAACGTATCCCTGATCCTCCCCTTCTGTTGTTTCATGAGTGGTAAATATGGAAACGTCTGTATTTACACCTTGTAGTAATTAAGCTCCTTGCCTCTGTAGATTAAAAATAAACTAATTAGGGGTATTTTTGTTTAGCTTGGCTCAACACCTGTGCTTCGGCTCGTGTGCGGAGGTTTCCCTGCAGCTCTTGGACACGCTGAGGGGACACGGCCTCCCACGCTGACGGACCGGGCAGGGAGCGCACCCCACATTACCTGCACTTAATCCCCACAGAGGGGTCAGGTCTCCGCTCCTGCAGCACCTCCTCCCTCAGGAAGAGGAAAACACCTGTGATCCATTTAAACACCAATGTTCTTAAAGAGGCCCGTGGGAACCAAAGGAACGTGTGCGGAGGGGATGTGACTGTTTGTGTGTTTACATTGGGATGCACACGCTTGTTATCACCTGCCGCTGATGGAAAGGGGAGCAATAATGTTTTTGCCCATGTCTGTGTTTAGTATTTTATAATGTTAGCAAAATATCTCATGAACCACTGAATGGATTTTAATGAAACTTTCAGGAAACGTCTACAACTGAATACGTTTTGGGATTAACCTCATTCAAGATGGCTGCCTCATGCAAGTAATTTAACCAAACATAAAAATGACAAACTTAAACAATTGTTCAGCTGTTGAGCTACAATTTGGTGTGGTAGTAGCTGAGAGTCATCCCCACCTTTATTTTGTGTTTGCCCAGGATCTGTGCTTAAAATTTACCAATAACTATTGAAAGTTGGAGGTAGTAAAATAGCTCATGAACTCTGGTGAACTATGACTATAAGAGAGGGGCCTTCTGTTAGGAATAAAACTATAATTACCTTGAACAAGCTGATCACATCTTCATGTGGTGAAATGTCCTGCTGGGCCTTCCTGAAGGCTCAGAGCCCTGGGTTTTGATCCCACCCACTTTGCTTTGACATTGTGATTGGCTAATTTTCCTGTCAATTTTTAAACAAACTCATCATGAAGAGTAGGGAGATTGGTGGCGCAGAGGTTAGAGAAGGTGTACTTGTGATTGGAAGGTCGCCGGTTCAACTCCCTGGAATGACAATATCAAAATGTGGGTGGGAAAGGGGAAACATCTGCACCTGCCTCCAGCCTCATTTGCCCCACTCTGGGCCCTTGAGCAAGGTCCTTCACCCCCACCATCTGCTCCCCTGGGTGCCCTAGATAGCAGCTCTCTGCTCCATACAGAGGGCTGTGGTAGCTCAGTGGTCTGTGGTTGCATTAAGAAGGGCATCCTGCGTAAAAACAATTGCCAAGTCTTCATGCGGCTTAGTTCACTGTGGCGACCCCTGAAGAAGAAGCAGCTGAAAGAAGGAAAAAAAAAAATCATGAAGAGTCTCAGACTAAGAGCAGCCTTTTCTCCTGACAAAATTTTAAAATATTCTGATTGGATGTTTCTTATGCAAATGCAAAATAGTTTACAGAAAATAACTGAATATATATATATATATATATATATATACATATATATATTAATCATAGAAATCATTGGCTTTACATCTGAACTCATTAATGATTGGGTTCAACTTAAAGCAAGATGGCCACCACAGCTAACTGACAGCTATAGCTATAACTCCAAACCAAGAATTGTATTTTAATATGTAACATGAAAGATGGCGGGCAACATGCACTCCTTCAAGGAATTCTGGGCCTTTATTTGTGCAAAGTGATGACTTGAAGAAAAGCAAGCTGTGATGAATCCCAGCAGACAGCTCAAATTAATTTCAGGACTTTACTCTATCATTCAGAATTTGCCAGCGCGACTCTTCTGTTTCCTCCCAACCATGTAACCTTTTACTCAAATTTGACAGATGTGGAAGTAACGATGCTGTCTACCAGCTACAAACCCGCCTCCTCGCCACCTGAGGGCTGTGATAGAGATGATTTCAATTCTCCTCAGCCGTTTAATGACGGATGAACCTGCAGCTGCAGGAGCATTTGACAAGCCGCTGTCAGCCGAGTGAATGAAGGCAGGAAGGCGCAGAAATGTGCAGACAGACCGCAGGATGATGGCAGATGGAGTGAAGAGGGGATTGTAAAGAAGATCACTGTTCAATCTGTGGCATTGACAATCTGGTGTCAGCCCCTCGCTGAGAAGACCTGACAGGCTGGCAGGTGGGCTACGTCTGTCTGTGTCACCGACCAGGAGAGATCAGGGCTGACGTGTACCGATTCCTGCAACCCACACCCCCGGTTCTGAAGCTCCTGATTGCAGCCGATGCCACATTGACATGTGAACTCACACATTTCTGCACATGTGGGTGTAAAGTTACATTGCCTATTGCTAATTACCGCCACAGTGCCAGCATTCGGAGCTGAGCCTCCAAATTACACGGCTCAACCACAACAAGGGACGAAGTGCCCAGCAGTCATTTGTCAGACTAATTATTTGTCTTGGGCTTGTAATTGCTATGAGAACAGGTACTCAGGTAATTGTCTGGTAAGCTGCAATGTTAAGTGATGCTTTCTCTCCATTTCCAGGCGAGATGAAAGGAGTAAAGACTGCGGTGTTGAAATACGCGATCCCACCTTCTCTCTTGGTCTAAAAATATATGTCATGGACGAGGCTCGGCTCATTGAGAGGAAGAAAACAGCACCTTGATGTTTGGATCATCTGCATGGGCTGTGGCACTTTCCATTAGACCGGCTACTACCTGGATATATGTAAATAATTACATCCCTAGTGTGTGCAGCATAATAAGTCCATTAATCACACTCCGTGGTGAGTGAAGGTATGAGACGTACAAAGCAGAATGGTATAAAATTATCCTCATATCTTAAAGTTGAGGTAATTCAATGGAGCACGTTTCCACTAAGTTGCGGTGTTACATGGTTGCATTCAGGCCACTGTCGTTTGCGATGATGTGAGGTTCAGAAACACTGTCACCCATCATCACGATTACAGCTACACCCTCTGTTAGTCTTATTTTTAAACGTGCGTCCCATGATTCCTCACGCAGGTTACAAGGGGCCGATCGGACATTATGTCAAGTTGGATACAATAATGAGCAGAGAATAAATAACTCATAAACAGTGGAGGGTTTGTTTGTGTTTTTTCACATTTGCCCTGAATCCAATGGCAGCACTCCCGCTGTCTGCGAGACTCGTCTGAAACGATGGTCACTGGATTTCCTCGCATCGCTTCCTGACGAGCGACTCTGTCTCACCGTGCCGCGGCATCGCCCTGGGGCCCCCTCGGTCTTTTTGTGTCAGGGAGCACGCAAGCTCCTGAGGAGGATCCATAACGATCAGTGACAGCCGGGGGCCGAGCGCGGCCGGCCTCACGTGGAAAAGGCCACTCCGACATGAAGGGGTAGAAGACGCGGTGGAGACTCCTCCGTGTCCTCGAACCTTCCTTTAATGCGGCACGTGGCCCGGTCACGTTTTCTTAGCGTCCGTTGGAGCAAATAGCGTCAGCTCCTGTCATTAATATCAACAGGCGCCGTCAGATCAACAAAACGGCCTCGCCTGCGAACAGAATGTGTTTGGGTGTCCGTCAGTATTCAGACACCACTTCTAGCTTCCACTTCAGGATTAAATGTTGTGCAGCTCAACACAGTCACCGTCTGTGTAATGTGCGTGATCAGTGTGTCTGCGGTGGATAAGAATAAGCAGTAGGCGTGTGTTTTTTTTCCTTTTTTCTCCTTTCTCTCCCTCTCTCCTTCTCTTTATTCTTTCTCTCCTCATGGTGGAGACACCACGGTGCCATCTGCTTTGCATTTGTTTAACAAAGATTTATTGTGAAGCAAGACACTAATCCAAAACACACACACACACATCTCGCCTTCTTCTCGTCACAGGCCGCGAAAAAAAGGGGGGGAGAAAAAAAAGTGAGGGATGTGGGATTGGAAACGCTTGGCGCATTCTTTGTCAACTCTCACTCTGACGAGAGGAGAGAGGAACCGGCTGGCACACAGAGGTAGGAATGCCAATTACGGCCTCCTCTGCCTCCATGTGGCACACTCCAACACGCCGATTTGGAGCTGCAATTATAAACTTGTCATACACGTGTTTACGGTGAGGCGGAAGCATAAAAGTGCAAGACTTTAAGAGAAAAAACAAAAGATTAAATCAAAGCAAGGAGACATTCTTCATCTGTAGCTCTGCAATGACAGGATTTGGTTGAACTGCGGCACAGAAGGTGCTGCACATCAGCATCGACCGTGTTGCAGGAGGCAGGGATTACCTGCTCCTCGGGAGGCGAGAACAGGTCAAAGTGCTCCTGAGAGCAGCTCCTCTCGTGTCGTTTCAGGGCGATGGAGCTTGTTACGTCTCCTCATCCTGTCCAGGCAAAACCCAAGTACTCGCTGACTCCTCTTGCCCTCCTTGTCACCCTCATGCCAGGGAGAGAGGCAGGGTCTTTAGGGCAGAGACCGCAACGCCCCTACGGCTGGACAAGGTTCGGTAGGGGCCTCCTCATAGACGACAGAGAGGTTAGAGGGCCTCCTGAGATGTGGTGGCACCGAGCCTGTCTAGCCAACTCAGAAACACTCGTCAGCTTGTTACCCCAGTCCACGAAAGGACCGGGGGTCCCCATCTGCCAACTGGTACAACCAGGGCGTTCATCACTGAGGGGTGAAACGCTGAGATGCCATCTCAGCCGTGCACACAAACATACGAGCATGTGTTCTTATGTATATGCACTTGTTTGATCCAACAAACACGCTCACTTAGAGATGCGTACACACACATGCACATTCCTGAAAGCTCATCCGGTGTCGGTGTTCAGAGCAAAGCCCTCTAACCTGGAGGTGACGCCCCTGCCAGTTCACCTGCCAGGGCGGGAGGAGAGGAGCACTTAGTGCCCCAGAAATACCACCCATACCCCCGACCCACTCACGCTCACTGCATTACTCAGGGTCAAGGAGGCTTCACCCACTTTTCCCATTTCCTCCCTTGCCAAGCGGCGCCTCGTGTGACCGAGCGTCAACGAGCCGAGCGCACGGTGGAAACGCCACATTTGGAGGAGGAGGTGACATCCTTCCGCCTCTCCTTTCATTACAGTGATACGTTAAAGGGTACTTTCTTCAGAGTCAACCAGTTCAAGTGAAGAAGTTAAAAAATGTCACCAGTACAATACTGAAATCTTTTTTAATGTGGAAATGTCACTTAACATAAATTTGCACATGCTACTGCTTCTTTCTTTTTTTTTTTATTTTACTTTCAGGGGGATCAGAGCAACAAAGTAGGAACTAAATTGTCAAACACGTTGTGTTTTGACTACATTAATGATAATGCATGTATTTTACAGTACAAAGGGGGATTACAGTAGTCAAACGACTCCATCTGTTTGGGTTTCTGAGCCAGAATTCATTACTTTAACTGCAGCATTTATTGCCTTGAGAAAGAATGCGCCTGCTTCTGCTCTGCGCTACATTAACATGTTGCTGCTGACTGCTACATGCTGTGCAACATTACAGCGCTGAGGATAAAGTCTGCAACCACAAAGACGAGCCGAGGCACGACTGAGGGAGATGAAAAAGCAGATATCCACCCTGGGAAAAAAAGAAAACAGGAGGATGTGGCTGCTTTTTTTCTCTCACAACCCCTTTGTTTGGAAAAAGAAGTAAAATAAATAAATAAATAAATAAATAAATAAATCATCTTTTTTCTTTGTTTTGGTGACAGCCGAGGTTTGTTAATTTCAGCTTCTATCTAGTTTGCAAACAATCACTGGATCACTGGGCAAAATGTGTTTTCTGTGAATGATGAAAGCTGAATGACAGATGAGATTTTTTTTTTTTACCCGAGTTGTTAAAGTTAGAAGAAACAGAGTACAAAACTAGCTAAAAGGACTTAAACATTAGCTTAAAGCTAAAATAACGTAAACGCTTGCTAAAAGCCAAATGTAGCAAAGGAAAGCTAAAATAATATGCAGAACACTAGAATAGTGGAAATAAAAAAAATAACAGTACATACAAAATGTGGCAAAACACCATCTAAAAGCAGCAAAAGGCAAACTAAAAGTATCAAAAAGTTAGCCAAAAATTCAAAGAAGCAAAAGGTTAGCTAAAATAACTCAAACACTCACAAAAAAAACAAAAAAACAAATGTAGCAAATGTTAGGTAAAAGAAGATGAACACTACTCTGACTTAAAGCAGTAAAACACTGGCTTAAAGCTAAAAGAAGTTAAACTCTAGCTAAAAGCCAAATGTAACAAAAGACTTGCTAAAAGAAGCAGAGCACTATAGTTAAAATAGCAAAACAGTCGCTTATAAGAAAAAATGGAAACATTCATTCAACCTTTATTTATATATGTTAGTGTCACTGATAGTGATAGTGTCACATTTACAAGGGAGACCTGTTTTATACAAAACCACAGATAATAATGCAACAAAAAGCAATTAAAATTAAATAAAAGTTATAAAAACAGTCAAATCAAGGTGCCATATAAAACAAGGTAAAATATTAAAAACAAGAACATACAGTAGTTGCTTTGATATTTCTATTGACATTATAAAATGGTTAAAATCCCCTAAATAAATCAAAATCGACAGCTTCAGATCTTTTTGCAAGGTGTTCCAGGTTACAGGAGCAGAGTAAGAAAAGTTATTTTTGCTAAATTCAGTCTGCACTGAGGGAACGCTGCAGGTAATGATGGCCTGAGAGCGCACGCTGTAACTGCACTGACGGTGTGACATGAGGGAGGAGATATAAGAAGGTAGCGGACCGAGGAGGGATTTATAGATGAAAATGAACCAGTGTGAGAGCCTGCGTGTAGATGATGATGACCAACTGACCAATGAGTACAGAGTGCAGTGATGGGTACGGTAGTTACAATCACCTTAGGGCTCCATGGTAGAGAGCATCCAACATCTGCAAGCAGCTGGCATTCATGTAAATAATGTCACCATAATCAAAAGCTGGTAGGAAAGTAGCAGCTACAAGGCGTTTCCTGGCATTTGATCTATTTCTGACAAAGAAACCCAGTTTTAATTTCAGTTTCTTTATCAAGTCTTCAACATGCGGCTTAAAAGCGAGACGTGCATCAACTAAAATTCCCAAGGATTGGTAAGAATCCACAAACAATAGGAACACAATGCTTCGATGAAATAGGAGGAAGAACTGCTGGCACCAGCTTTCTGTTTGAAAACAATATCCCCTTGGTTTTATCAGCATTTAGCACCAGTTTGAGAACCAGCCAACTGTGTGATCTGAGAAACCAATATCTGAGAGCTTGTGACATATGATGTCATGATCTACAGTTTTGAAAGCTTTGGACAGGTCTAAGTAAAGTGTAGCACAGCAATCCTTAGCATCCAAAGCTTCAACAACATCATTAAAAACCTTTAGCGAAGCAGTCATTGTGCTGCGTTGTTTCCTGAAACCAGATCGGTGGGAAGATAAAATGTTAAAAGAATCCAAACGTTTTTTGATTTGAATATTTACCAATTTTTCTAAGACCATAGCTAAAAGACAGAGTTTGGAAATTGGTCAATAGTTGTTCAGTGTAGTGGGGTCTCCTCTCTTCAGTAATGGTAGCACAAAAGCTGTTTTCCAAGCATCTGGAACAGTGTTATGTTGGATAGACAGATTAAAAATGTAAAAATGTTAGCTACAAGAAGCAAAAGGTTATTAAATATTAGAAATAGGAACACAAGAGTTAGAAATTAAAAGTAACAAAAACTTTGAGCAAAAATCTATCTAAAATCAGTGAAGTGCTAACTAAAAGTAGCAACATAGTAGCTAAAAGCTAAAATAAGCTAAACAGTAGGTTACCCAAAAACTAAAGGTTACAAAACACTAGCTAAAAGCAACCAATTTTTAGCTAAAAAACAAAATTAGCCAAATACTAGCTAATAGTAGCAAGATATTTACTAAAATAATAGCCGCAGACTAGCTAAAAGTAGCAAAAGAGTAGATAGAAATCAAAAGTTGCAAAAAGCTCACTAAAAGTGACAAAGCATTTACTAATAGAAGCAAAACTAAAGGTTGGATAAAAAGAGCAAAATGCTAATTAAAATAGAAAAAATGTAGCCAAAAGCAGCAAAAGATTAGATAAGAGCTTTAAAAAAAAGAAAAGCAAAAGCTAGCATATTCAAGATGAATATCACAGCTATTTGACATTAGCCAACACAAGAATGGCTCTAACTCAGTCACAAATATATATTTTTTTTAATTATGTGGTAGTAGCTGATAGTCATTCATAATTAACACTACAAGTGTTAACAGATCACATGACATCACACATATTTTCATTTTAAAAGGTTTGACCAAAACAGCAACATTTCTCCGTAAATGAGGACAGGTGATGTGTGCATTCCATTTGATGTGTTGCTTCAGATTATGTTTGATTGTTTGTTTTTAATTTTTGTCTTTTAACTTGTAGCAGTTTGTGTAAAATAGATCATTCATGTTGGTATTGGTATGTTAATGCTCCATGCTTATTTTCACTTGCAGGCATACAGTTTTACCCTACCCCTGAGCCAGGATGGCCTTCTGTAATCTAAGCTAAGCTAACTGGTTTGTTCTGTAGCTCCTACATATACAAAATGTATGAAATGTGTCATGGCGAGTGCGTGAAGGCGCCACCGTATCTTGAAAAAGATGATAAAGTGCTCATGAAATCAAGTTTGACTTCCTTGTGTGAGTGAGCTGGGTCATTCAGTATACTTGTGTGTACTCGTGGGAGTCGGTGTGACAGGGGTTGGGGGAGCGGTTGGGGGGGGGGGGGGTTTGCAGACTGAGAAGGGCAGATTGAGGATGGTGATTGCTGTTGGGACACAACCTTACTGTGGCAGGCGGTGCCGCGCTGACGAACCAGAACTGTCTTCGAGCAGGTAAAATGTCAAGTAGATGCTCGTCTGGCCAAAGAGGACCCGACAGCCATCTTTTATTTGTCTTTTTCTTTTTTACTTTGCTATCCGTCGAATGGTAAATGGACTGTACTTCTATAGCGCCTTTCTATCTTATTTCAAGATACTCAAAGCACTTTACACTACAATCTGTGCCTCATTTACCCATTCATACAGAACTCTACTGGATCTATACAAAACTAATTGAACAAATCATTCTAAAGAGACTAATCAGAGCTTTGAGATCACATTCAGACACTGATGGGACACACATCAGAGGCGATGAGGGGTTCAGTGTCTTGCCCAGGGA
The DNA here is from genome assembly GCF_014905685.2 of Nematolebias whitei. Classification (NCBI taxonomy): domain Eukaryota; kingdom Metazoa; phylum Chordata; class Actinopteri; order Cyprinodontiformes; family Rivulidae; genus Nematolebias; species Nematolebias whitei. The sequence continues at coordinate 32,514,804 of NC_056502.1, read as the reverse complement.
CACTTCGACATGTGACTACTGGTGGATTCAAACCCCCAACTCTTGCATTGAAGGACGACTGCTCTAACCACTCAGCCACAGCCGCCCACAAGTTGAGTCTTTCATGGAGGCAAAAGTCTCCTGAATCACTTCCTGCAGTGCTCAGAAAAGGCAGAGGCTTTGAAGGTGATGTAGTTAGACCCTGTCCAGCCACAGCATGTTGGATAAAAGCACGACCAACATCCCGTTAGGCTTCGCCGAAGATATCTGCGTCCTTTCTGAACAGAGCTGCAGACGGTGGCCGTCTAAGAAAGACTTCACTGTGTCCTGTGAGTGTGTGGGTTCTGGTGGACATCAATCCTCACCTCCACCATCTGGACATTATTAGGCTAAAGATTGCTGCTTGCACAACAAGTCAGGATTGAAGCGTTCCCACCCTTTGGTGTGTTCAGGCGTTCTGCCAGACTTCAGAGTACGTACAAGTGAAGAATAAAAACATAATGAGAGGAATATGACCGCACTGGTGCATTTTTTTGGTATTATTGACATGTTTCTAAATTTAAACGTGCATTTCTTTTCCAATTGTATGAATATTGCAAACATTAATGACATCATTTCCTTTTTTTTCTGAGACTTTAATAGAGCAGAATCAAACTTCATAACCTCGGGGCTTTACTTGCAGTCAAACAAATTCCTCCCAAGTTTGAAATGGATTTCTGAGGAAACTCCCATTTAAACCATCAAACTGTATTAGTTCAAGAATGTGTGACCTTTGTCAAGAAAAAATAACAACCTAATCCTTGTTTTTCTCTAACTATGGGTGGATTTGAGTGAAATGTGCCAAAGCTTTTCAATAAAACAAGAAGACTATGTGCAGAGCTGGGATGTGTCCTGCTTTAGGCAGCAATGGTTGAAGTGGGTTCTGTGAAATCATTATGAACAGTTTCAGTTTGAAGGAATAAAGATGTGTTCTGACTGAACTGACGAGCTAAGGGCTAGTCCAAGCAGGGTCCAAAATGGATCACTGCCATTGAAAGAATACACAGATCTTAAATGTGTCATTGCAACTTGCTGCCAGTTTCTTATTACAAGCTTATTTTATAGCTCAAATGGCTGCAGCAGCAACAACTAGCTGTAGCACTTTTGATGTGGGCGGGGCTTAAAACTCCTCACAGTGATAAAAGACACGCTGCTGGTCCCTCTGTCCATCCATCCATCCATCCATCCATCCATCCTCTTGTTCTGGAGTCGGGTCTCAGGGGCTGAAGCAGCGAGGCCCAGACATCTCTTTCTGCAGCCACCTCTTCCAGTTCTTCTGGTAGGACTCCAGGGTGTCCCCAGGCCAGCAGAGACATAGTCTCTCCAGCATGTCCTGGGTCTCCTTCCAGTTGGGTATGTTGGAACACCTACCTAGGGAGGTGCTCAGGGGGCATCCTTACCATATGTCTGAACCACCTCAGCTGAAAACCTCTGTATGTGGAAGAGCAGCAGCTCTACTCCAAGTCTCTCCTGGATAACTGAACTTCTCACCCTATCTCTAAGGGAGAGTCCAGCGACCCTGCAGAGAACACTAGTCTACACTGTTTTCGTCAATGATCTCGTTCTTTTGATCACTACCCAGAGTTCCTGAATATAGGTGATGGTAGGAATGTAGACCGACCGGTAAACAGAGCTTCTCCTTGCAGCTCAGCTCCTTCATCACAATGGACTGGCACAGTGTCCACGATACTGTGGAAGCTGCAGCGATCCACCTGTTGATCCACCCCTCATTCTTCCCTCACTCATGAACAAAACCCGAAGATACTTAAACTTCTCCATTTGAGACAGAACCTCTCTTGCAACCCGGAGAGGGCGGTCCGCCTTTTTCTGACCGAGCTGCTTTACATTTTGCTGGTTATATCATGAATCTA
>NC_056502.1:32496829-32507915 GCF_014905685.2 Nematolebias whitei | reverse complement strand
ATATATATATATATATATATATATATATATATATATATATATATATATATTTATACATACATACATATATACATAACGGCTTTATAAACCCTTCCCAGACTCTTGCAATGTTCTTAACAATGTTCTAAACATTCTAAAAGAGCGCAGTGAAAGGGAGGAGACAGACTGATGCTACGGTTACTGAGCCAATCCCGGGTCAGACTGGCCATCGGGAGCACCCGGCTCTGTTCGGGTTAAGGTTTGGTTAAGGTTTGGTTCCGGTCGCACTTGATTATTTTAAATAAACAATCCATACCACTCACTCTGGTATCTGCCTCACTGAAACTCCCACAGCAGCGAAGGGAAAAAGACAGACCCCGCCCCCTCCTTTCTCTTTCTGAGGCTGTCTGTCTCAGGTTGCATGCCCGCCTTTGTGATTCTCTGCTCTACTGTGACAGATATCCTTAAAAAGGGAAAGGAGGGGGCTCCTCGGCAATCACTGAGCAGGCCAGGCCACCGGGAAATCTTACAATCTTACAATCCTACAATGAAAACCCACGAAAGTGTGAGTCAGCAAAAGTTGAACTGCAAAGTATCGAGGGACTACTGTATTCTCAAATTAAGGCTTCTCCATTCTCCATGAGAACTGTAGGAGTCTGCTCTTGTTGAGACAGTTGTGAGGTGTTCTTTGGCATGGACATTTTATACTCAACAAGAAACTGAAGTGCAGAACTCAAGAAACTCTCTTTCCTCCAGGGTTTCCTCTATTCTGTTCCTGCATAGATTTTTGTTTCCCTTACTGCAACCAATTATTTTAATCACACAGATTGAGACAGTACGCATCTATTGGCATTTGCAAATTTGTCACAAAGAGGCCACCATTGTTTCCGACAGATCCCTACTCTGCCCGGCTGAAGCAAACTCTTTCCTGAACTGCACATCTGTCGACAGCCATGTCTCTGTAGTCTCCTTCCACAGTTTCTCTTTTATCCGATTTATTTGATTTTCTCCTAACTTCCAAGATTTGCAGGAAAGGTTATAAAGATTCAGGGTCACGATGAATAAAAATTATTTTTAAAGACTGGTTTATGTATATCTGCCTATCTTCATTTCAAAGTTGTTAGATTATATCATCAACCAGAGGTGGCTGCTGAGGCGGGTCCAAAGCGAACTCGTGAAAGACAAGATGGGTATGATGTGAGGGAAAGTGGACAATAAATAATATGTGTGGTCTACAATAAAGTTTTGCAAGCTTTGCACATGAGAATAGGTCATGATTTCAATTATTAGATGCTCAAATCACCTCCACACAGCTCACTGGTTGACTGGTCAAAATCCAGTGAACAATGGGCGAGAAATTATTCTACTTTCTCACAGTTTTGAGTCACTAGATGCTTTATTTCAACAAAATACTATACCATTTTATTTATAAAGCACTTTAAACAGTGACAGGGCCAACCAAAGTGCTGTGCAAACAGAAACAACCAGGCAAAGCACACAGCAACAAATAACATAATGTAAAATCAAAATATAGAAACAAAATAATAGCAGATAATAACAAAATGACTGCCTGTTGATGATTTGGATTCAATTCAATTCAGTTTATTTGTAGAGCGCCAAGTCACAACAGAAGTCATCTCAGGGCACTGAACAGAAACATTCATATATAAAAATAATAAGTTAACACTATTTATCTGAGGAGCAGCTTTGAGTTTAACTCCATCACAGACTCTCATCTTGAACAAGCATGAAGGTGACAGTGGGAAGGAAAAACTCCCTCATGAGGAAGAAACCTTTAGCAGAACCAGGCTCAGGACAAGCGGTCATCTGCTTCAACCAGCTGGGTTTGGTAGGAATAGATACACAATGGCAGGTCAAGAATCACGTGTTAAGATAGAAATAATATCAAATGAAATGTTCAATTTTAGCAAACCATTTAAGGAAATGATGTCAATTTGTCCTCCTGTAGTCTAAGCTTAAAACAACATAACAAGCCAGCCTAACCGGATTTATCATAAAGGAAAGTCTTAATCCCAGTCTTAAAACTGGACAATGTCTCAGCCTTACAGACAGAAACTGGAAGTTGGTTCCATAAGAGAGGAGCCTGATAACTGAACACCCCCCCCCCCATTCTGCTTTTGGAAACTCTAGGAACCACAAGTAAGCCTGAGGTCTGAGAGCAAAGTGCTTGTTTTAGAAAAATATGAAACAATGAGATCTGTAATATAAGATGGAGCTAGGTTGTTGAGAGCTTTGTAGGTTAGAAGTAAGATTTTGAATTAAATTCTGGATTTGACAGGGAGCCAATGGAGAGAAGCTAAAACTGGAGAAATATGATCTCTCCCACTAACTCCAGTTAAGACTCTGGCAGCAGCATTTTGGATCAACTGAAGACGTTTTAAAGAAGTATTTGGACACCCAGAAAATAAACCATTGCAATAGTCCAGTCTAGAAGTGACAAATTCATGAACCAGTTTTTCTGCATCATTTTTAGACAAGATGTTTCTAATTTTTGTGATATTACACAGGTGGAAGAAGGAGGTTCTAATAATGTTCTTGGGACTTCTTGATGGTTCCACCACTGTAACCACAACAGCAGCAGCTGTATGTATGTTGTTTATCTGGGGTTCCACAGGGCTCTATTTCCCTGCTTTTCTCTCTTTACCTGCTTCCTTTGGGCTCAACCCTCAGGAAAGCATGGGATCATTTTTTATTGTTATTCTGACGATACTCAGATCTATATTCATTCATTCAACCTTTATTTAAACAGGTTAGTCCCATTGAGCCATGAGGATTAATTTACAAGATAGACCTGGAAATATGCCAATAAAAAAGAAAGATGCCCCCTCAATCAGGCCACTTCTGTTGTGTCTTGAAGACATCAAAGCCTGGATGTCTTTAAACTTTTTAAATTTCAGTGAACAGAAAACAGAAGTGTTGGTGTTTGGTCCTAGCAGCTCCTGTGAACCTTGCCCTGTTGATCTGGGTCCTCTGACGCCACATGCTGAGAACAGTTTCTAAGTTGTGTTTTAAAATGGACAGTGATTTTAAATTAGATTCCCAGATTGGAGCGGTGGTCAAGACCAGATTTATCACCTCAGACAGCTGGCTAAGGTAAAGCCCATCCTCACAAACAACAGCTGGAAACAGTAATCCATGCCTTCGTCACCTCTCGGCTGGATTACTGCAACGCTCTTTACCTTGGAGTCAGCCAGTCCTCCCTCAGACGTCTCCAGTTGGTCCAGAACGCTGCTGCTCAGCTTCTAACTGGAGTTCAAAAGAGGGAGCACATCACCCCCACTCTGGCTTCACTCCAGGGCGGCTGTGGCTGAGTGGTTAGAGCAGTCGTCCTCCAATGCAAGAGTTGGGGGTTCGAATCCACCAGCAGTCACATGCTGAAGTGTCCCTGGGCAAGACACTGAACCCCTCATAGCCTCCGATGTGTGTCCCATCAGTGTTTGAATGTGATAAAGCTCTGATTAGTCTCTTTAGAATGATTTGTTCAATTAGCTTTGTAGAGATCTAGTAGAGTGCTGTATGAATGGGTAGATGAGGCACAGATTGTAGTGTAAAGAGCTTTGAGTATCTTGAAATAAGATAGAAAGGCGCTATAGAAGTACAGTCCATTTACCATTTACTCCACTGGCTGCCTGTTCATTTTAGAGTTCATTTTAAGATTCTTTTATTTGTTTTTAAAAGTTCTTGCTCCATCCTACCTCTCTGAGCTGCTTCACCCATACTCTCCTGCTCGGTGCCTCAGATCAGCTGATCAGCTGCTCCTGGAGGTGTCGAGGTCCAAACGGAGGCTCAGAGGAGACAGAGCTTTTTCTGTTGCTGCTCCCAGACTGTGGAACGATCTCCCTCTTCCCATCAGACGAGCTCCTTCACTGTCCAGTTTTAAAACTCTTTTAAAAACACATTGTTACTCCCTGGCTTTTAGCACACACTGAATTTGTTCTGCACTGTTTTTACTGTTTTTATTGATCTTAATGTTTTTACAACCGTTTTATTTTTTATGTGTTTAAATTTTCTTGATTTGATGTGTTCAGCACTTTGTTGCAGCTGTTGTTTTAAAGGGTTTTATAAAAAAAAGTATTATTATTGTTAATATTATTATTATGTATTGTGAATAATTTGTAATTTATTAAGGTGTACATAACTCTCTTCCTAAATAATTACACATTTAAATAATCTTTTTGTCACTTGAAACAAAACTTAGTCTTCTGTACTTTCTTTAAGTCACTGTTTGTTAAGCTGGAAATGAAGCTGCTGAATGTGTTTTTGTCTGAGAGTATTTTTAAAATGTGAACTGTCACAATACTCTGACAGCAAAAGTAATGCAATCACGTGTCATGGCTCCCTCACGTGCAACATGACAGGGGTGCTTCTGCGCTCTGAAACCCATCTTATGACAGTTTGCCAACATGTTGAAGAGATGTTGGAGCTCTGGATCTGTTTCCAGTTCCTGACAACAGGTTTTCATGTAAGACGGCACATCGGGCGTGTTCCAACAGTCAGAGTGCTTCTGAGGTCAATAAGTAAAGTCATGAGAAGTAATATGTCGAAACCTTTAAACTTTATTTAGGATTGTGTGTTTCTCTTTGAATAAACGTTATACCTGATTAGGGATGGCAGTCTTTTTTTAAAATATTCAAAGTCAAAGAGTTAACGTGACATCACAACTGCCTTTTTTTTAAATTATTTTTTACGAATGTTGCTTTTCCAGTTCATGTTTTTTTTTTTTTTATCAACCCCCTCAACCATCCAACTCGGAGCATTCCCACTGTTTGTTTCTGCCATTCTATTTTATTTTGAAAGGATTTTTAAGTGAAACTACGATCAGGAGTGAGCTCAGCCCTTCAATAATTCCAGCTGTGTAGACTGGCCCTAATCTGGGTCGGTCCAGGCTGGGTTTTGGGTTTGGGGTTTGAATTAGAAATGACAGCTCTAGTAGACAGTGATTTAAAAGAAATATAAAACAGGGATCAGCCCCAAATCACAAATCTGAGGTTGGTGCTCGTTTAGAAGCTTCCTGTGATTTTAAAAAGCTCGTTCTGCTGATGCTTGTTGTGTTGTATTATTCAGCCCTGTGTGAGTCCAGTCCAAAATAAATAAAAGGATAAACATGAAGAACCTGAACTGTTGCAGGTTGGACGTGTGTTTCTGGAGCAAAAGAGTTGCCAAAGCTGAATGAATGGGATGAGTATTTGAAGGAAAAATGGAATATTTACGAGCAAATTTAATGTGTATTTGTTTAAAATGCCCATTTTTACACCTTATATCTCTCCACAGAGCCTCGTTTCAAATTATCTGAACTATCACTTTTAGGGATGCACAATATTGGATTTTTGGCCGATATCCGATATGCAGATACGTTAAAACTTATTTGGCTGATAATCGATACCGATACCGATATTCTATATTTGTTTCTTTGTTAGAACATAACCCTCTTATTTAGGCTTATTTGCTACAAAAACTGTGCAACAGCTGTAAGAGCTGGTGACATCTATTCAGTAACAGCCATATGATAAGCATAGCACTTTAACTTATATTAAATGAAAAGTGTTAAATGTTATTTAGCTGCCTTTGATACCGTGGACCATGACATTTTAATATCACGCTTACAGCGCCAAGTGGGTATTTGTGGTACTGCACTGAGCTGGTTTAGGTCCTATCTGGCAGACAGAACCATTTCTGTCAACATAGCTGGGTCTGAATCCTCCACTGCTCCTCTGTGTTTTGGGGTTCCACAGGGCTCTATTTTAGGTCCCCTGCTTTTCTCCCTTTACCTGCTTCCATTGGGATCAATCCTTAGAAAGCATGGGATCTTTTTTCATTGTTACGCTGACGATAGTCAGATCTATATGCCACTAAAAAAGAAAGATGCCCCCTCAATTAGGCCACTTCTGTTGTGTCTTGAAGACATCAAAGCCTGGATGTCTTTAAGCTTTTTAAATTTCAATGAAAAGAAAACAGAAGTGATGGTGTTTGGTCCTAGTGGCTCTTGTGAACCTTGCCCTGTTGATCTGGGCCCTCTGGCACCACATGTAAAGAAAACAGTTTCTAAATTGGGTTTTAAAATGGACAGTGATTTTAAATTAGATTCCCAGATTGGAGCGGTGGTCAAGACCAGTTTTTATCACCTCAGACAAAGTCCATCCTTACAAAACAACAGCTGGAAACAGTGATCCATGCCTTCGTCACCTCTTAGCTGGATTACTGCAACGCTCTTTACCTTGGAGTCAGCCAGTCCTCCCTCAGACGCCTCCAGTTGGTCCAGAATGCTGCTGCTCGGCTTCTAACTGGAGTTCAAAAGAGGGAGCACATCACCCCCACTCTGGCTTCACTCCACTGGCTGTCTGTTCATTTTAGAGTTCATTTTAAGATTCTTTTATTTGTTTTTAAGAGTTTAAATGGTCTTGCTCCATCCTACCTCTCTGAGCTGCTTCACCCATACTCTCCTGCCCGGTGCCTCAGATCAGCTGATCAGCTGCTCCTGGAGGTGCCGAGGTCTAAGCGGAGGCTCAGAGGAGACAGAGCTTTTTCTGTTGCTGTTACAAGACTGTGGAACGATCTCCCTCTTCCCATCAGACGAGCCTCTTCACTGTCCAGTTTTAAAACTCTTTTTAAAACACATTTTTACTCCCTGGCTTTTAGCACACACTGAATTTTGCTCTGCATGTTTTTATTATTTTTATTGATCTTAATGTTTTAACAACTGTTTTATGTGTTTAAATGTTCTTGATTTTATATGTACAGCACTTTGTGGCAGCTGTGGTTGTTTTAAAGGGCTTTATAAATAAAGTATTATTATTATTATTATTATTTATTAGCATTAGTCACCTGCAGTGCTGTCTCACTTGTGGAGGCTTGTTCCAGGTTCCTAGCTGCAGTGTGGGATCCTCTGCACTCCTGTGCATGAAGGACAGACTTTTTAAGTTCAAAGTTTTTGTCTATCCATTGTACCATAAGACTAATCATGCTAACGGGGCTAACACAACGTCCAAATATCTGTGGTAAAACTCACCCAACAAGTCGTGCTATCAGCTATTAGCTTCTCAATGACATCGGAAATGACGGCTTGTAACTCTGGTAACGTTACGTCAGAAAAATATCTCCAACTGCGGACGATGTAGCGAGGCTCAACGTAGTCCATAAATCTTCGGAATCCGACATCCTCACCAACGAAAAATAAAACTTCCACATCATCGACATTTAGAATTTTCCTCTTCGCCATGAGCTCGGGAAGGCGCACGTGACGTCATCACGTTGTCCTGCCGCTGCAGGCAAAAACAGCACTTTTATATCGGCGAGTTATTTTAATGGAATGGCCCATGTCCGATGTTGAACTTTAACGCTAATACTGACCAATACCATGCCGATAATATCGTGCATCCCTAATCACTTTAACAATATGTGATTCTTTTCAGTCAACAGAAGTTTCTGAATCATCACCAAAGACAGAGGTAAGATGTTCCAGTCCTTGGGCTGGCCTTACCCTTCTGATGCCCTTGGGTCAAAATGACTCACCAGGCTCGAGGACCCCTGGATCATTTTTACCCAAGAGCAGCAGGAGAGTTAGTCAGAATCTATATGATGCTAAAGCTTTGCTCCAAACCTACAACCCAAGTTAAAATCATTAAATAAATGATGAAACATATGTAAGATCTAATAACTCCCCCCGACATGGGATTAACCATCCATTATGTATTCCTTTTTTTATTTATTCATTAAGACAAAACGAACGTCTTGTTAGCCTCATTTCTGAGACATGAAGCCGAGTCCTGCTCCTATTTCTGCTCAGCCGCATGGACTGAATCTGTGTCCAGCTTGAGGGACATGTACAGCACGAGACGTTTCATTCATCGGCTTTTTAAAACAATCTTAGAGCAGCTGGAGTGTATCTTTTTATTTAAATGAGAACTTGTTTTAGTTTTTTTGCATCAAAAACATAATAAAACAGCAGCCTAAGAAAGGTCACATTTAAAATGCTGTTTTTTTTTCCACTTCATGTTACTTTAGCATTCATCACAATATAGCATTGTTTTATTATAGTTCAAAAACAAAATTATAGTCGCCCAAAATTAATATTAAACTATGTTTCCAACCCTGTTTGTGAAATCACAATGCCAGGAATTTTAAAAATGTTTTTATGTTGATGTATTTTTGAGATACTAAACTCACATTTTGTGTGATTTAAAAGACCAGATATTTGTTTAAAAAAGCAATTTACAGAGGATTCCCAGGTATCACAAGACAAGTACGGTGGTCAACAGGTGCAGACGAGCAGCACACGGCGAAACGAGCTGCAAACACATGTATGATGAAAACTCCAAAACATGCAAACACACAAAAAAACAGCAACAAATGTAACAGAAAACACTGCAAAAACAGAAAATAGAAGCAAAAACCTACAATCAACGTAACAAATGCAAACAATAAAATGCTGCAAATAGTAAAAACAAATGCAATCCACAAAAACGGAAGTGCTCCAAACCACTAGGGGTAGTCGAACGAAGAACAAATCATAAAATAAAGTTGGAGGAAGAAAGAAAGTTTTTTACAATATTATAGAATAGTAGCAATGTTCGCGTGCTAGAGACTTTGGTGAGGATGATGCAGAGCTGAATTTTCCTGTTTTAGTCAACAGGAGGGATTTCCCGGGCTGACAACGTACAAGCGGAACCAGAGCGCCAGCAGGACAACGTCCTGGGACGGAGAACTGGGAAGGACCAAGGTGATCTGGAGACAAGTACAAATAAGTGAAATTACTTCAAGAGTCATTTGTATAATCTGAGAACAGGAACTTAGGTTGGAACGTCTCCATGCTTGGACTTCTGGACCAGTGAAGACAGTCAGCTCCGCCTCAAGAAGCCCTGATGGTAATCAGCTGAGTGATGCTGTCAATGAAAGCAGCCCTGCCCATCATGCACACCAGTGGTTCTTACTTTTTTATTTGTTTGGACAAAATACAAACACGTGAAACTGGCACGGTCACAGAGAGAAATTAGTTAGTATTTAAAGAAAATAAAAATTAAAGTTAAATGGAGACGTATATTTGCTACAATCTGAGGCATAAACGTGTACATATTTTAGAGTTAAAATTGTTTAATCTCAAACTAATGCAGCAGAAACAGCGAGTCACACCACGAAAGACGCTCAAACAAGCTGTGCGCGCTCCCGCAACTCCTGAATAATCTTTGAAACAGCACCTGTCCTGCAGCAACGTGAGCTGTTAGAAACGAAGCAAGCATCGAGACATAAGGACAACTCACCTCAGCTGAGTTGACTCGTGTCTTTTGTGACACGTGATGAATTAACTAAGGCCGTGTTCATATGAGAACAACCTCTGGAAATATTTGTGTTTTTGCAGTGTTTATTGGGGGCAATAAGCAAATAATAATAATAATAAATGAGTGAGTTTACATGAAAACACTAGTTTTCATGTTGATTGGGTTGCCAGATAAGAAATTATGAACTATAGTACTGTCACTTTAAAATGATTGTATTTTGCTATCAACTATATGTGATGAGTGAGTGCTGTAAGGTGGGGTGTGTGTTGTGTTTGGTGGACATGTGCACAGAAAAGGAGAGAGCAAAAAACATTTATGTTTATCTGGCAACCCTGAGTAGTGTCTGAATGATCACAGCTACGTCCAAACTGGTGACTACACTAACGTCTCTTTGGACCTAGGATCTGATTGGATTTGCTCCTACATTTATTATAACTGTTGTTGGTGCAGATTTTTTTTACTGCAGCCGCCTCTAGAGCGATCTACAACAGGTAAGACATTCATTGTTCATAATCTTTCACAAGTCAAGACATCTGCTCTATTTCAAAACCTGCACAGTTTATAGCACGTTTAATTTGTGTGTTTTACATTTGAACCTTGAGCATGGTGACATCCTTCCACTAAAGTAAACTCTCATTCTTCTTGTGGCTGAAAACAGAATCACAGTCAGTTTTTCAGCATTAGTTTTTTTTTCCTTCTCTCTACTGTAAGCGGGAGACGGCGTTGTTATCGTTATTAACATGATATTTGTGTGAAATGCCTCCATTTCTCACACTGCTCCAAGCCCCCCACACGCTCCTCTTACGACACTTCTCCCTCTTTGGTGCTAAAATGTCAATAAAATCCATAGCAGGTTAATCTCCCACCAGTGGAAACACGAACACTTTATCCAAAGCTGCATATGTTCCACACCCGGGTCGATTTACTGTATGTCAGGGGCAATATTAGCATTCATATTAGCCGCCTCTCCCATGTATTATATCCGTCATCGCCGGGGCCTTTGGCGCACCAACACCGCTCAGGGGATGCTTATCTCATGAGCCATAAATTAGGGGACGAATCCCCTCCGAAACATGGAAGGCGAAGGATGGAGGATGGAGTCATTGTGCCTGTGTGGTGTTTTGACACAGTAATGACACATGTTTTACAATCACCCCCTTCCCCTTTTCATTCGGAGGAGTGGACCTGTCCGCTCCTGCTGCAGAGAAATGGGCCTCTCGGACATTACCACCTCCTCCCCAAGGAGACATAAACGAGATGGAGGCGATAGGAGGACTGCAAGAAGAAGAAGAAGAAGAAGAAGAAGGTAGGATAGGACAGTGTCCAAACCCTGAAGAAGGGAGGGTGTGTGAGTGGACGGATGTCGAGTCGGACCAGAAAAAAGTGTTTGTTTTTAATTGTGGCTCGGGGCCGCTGCACAAGCACAAAGGTGCATCATTACTTACCTGACAGAGCTCCACAATCACCTCCCCCCCCCCCCCCCCCCAATAAATACTCCTTACTTAAGTCTAGAATATAAATAAAGTGAAGGTCACGTCTGAGAGAGGTGTGATCCAGTCCAGAGTTTTTTTATTCTCTGTCCTCTCTCCTTCCTCCACTCGTTCGTTACGTCTCACGCTCATTACAGACGAAGCCATGCAGCGCTGCTTAGAGAACGTGTGATGAGCCTTGGGAGATATTTCCACTGGGAGGGAGAGAGAGCTCCAGATAGACAGAAGGGGAATAGATAAAAAAAAAATGCTGACTTGTCTTCAAAGGAGGCAAAAATAATTGAAATGGTGTGTGTGTGCATGCGGGGGGGGGGGGGGGGGGGG
>NC_056502.1:32491487-32496729 GCF_014905685.2 Nematolebias whitei | reverse complement strand
GAGGGGCTCCTTGTTCGAGTTGGTCATTAATTGAGGAGGATTGTGAAACATTGTGTGGTCCAGCCCCTCCCTGACACGGGGAGGAGGGGGGGGGGGGTGATAGAGGAAACGTGTGATGAAGATATGAAAGGAGCAAAAAGGGAGAGGAGGAAGTGAAACAGAGAAAACATAATAAAGTGGGAACAAGCTGAAACGAGGAGGAGTGGACGAGAAGACGGAGAGAGATGGAGTTCAAAGTGTGCCCAGACTGAGTCCTGTCCTCGCCGTGTCCTTCCTCCAGCCCCGAGTCACGCATCGCTCATCTTGTCACATTGAACTCCAGATGCTCCTACCCCGGAGAGCCGCTCCAGCCGCGGCCATTTTTCTTCATTCTCGCTAACAATTTGGTAATGAAATATTGATTTTTAGTTAGATTCATATTGATGCCATTAGCTTTGCATTGATAAATCACGTTTGGCTGCTTGTCTGGTGTGGCAGAGCGAGAGCTGGGGCCGAGAGATTACAATCAGAGCCACTGATGTGTTAATTTGATGGATATTTCCCCTCCCCTTTATGTTTCACTGCATTTCATAACATTGTGTTTTTTTTATTACAAAGCACCCCGCGAGGATATTTATGTCTATGTCCATTTCTCCTGAAATAGCCTTTCAGCAGCCCTGCCTGTGGCAACACGGCACAGTCTTCGAGACTTCAGCTCTTATAGACAAGACGAGGATATGAGGGACTGTTTCACACCCATTGAGTCAAATGAGGAAAACAGGAGAGGGCACGGCTATTTCTATACTCTGACACCAACAACGACGCACCAATTTATTGCAGGCCCCTTTTTTGCATGAAATAACCATAATCTCCGACAGGGGATATGAATTTCCTTCAATTTCTTTCCAGTATTTATCGTCGTAAACACTGGCAATATGTGTGAAAGCAGCTAAAAAGAAAAAAGTTTCAAAAACTTTTGGGGTGCGTTTCTGCAAGTGGAGGCTTGCCTCAAAAACATCCAGCTCTCCTAAAGCACCTCGCGCTCACGCAAGGTTGTGAGGATATATAACATTTGCAAAACATTAGGATCATTTTCCAGATTAGGGCGGTTTTTAAATGAGTCTCCTGCCGCAGCTTCGCTTTCCAACTGCAATATGTGTCTGCACACAGTCATCTTAATGAAAGGAAATGATGGCGTTCACTTTAATGACGTGGAGTTCAAGGACTGCTTATTGTTCCAGAGGAAAGCCATCTTTTTTCACGGTAATATGAGTATTTCTTTTCCCTTTGCTTTTTTTTCCCCCCTCCGTGCAATTTCATTTTAGAAACAGACACTGAAGGTTAAATGCGCTATATAGGTTGTCAAAATATGAGAAAGCGCTCAGGATGTGAAACAGATATATTGATAATGCCCTCCTCTCCCTGTGCCTTTATCACTGTTTTGATAATGCCTCATCTCAAGTCTTTTTTATCTTTCTGGGCGATTATGCAAAACAGAATGTAGTCCTAATTATCACAGACATATGAGCCACTCTGTTTCACTCTAGTTATAAAGCAATTTTACTGCAACGCAACTCCTCCCTTTCAACATCCTGCTCACATTTCTCTGCAGCTTCTTAAAGAAATGTTCCACTGACAGTCTACTTTACAGCATGTTTACTGCGAGTGTCATAAAACAGCCCTCGTTTACATTCATCCTCTAATTTAGTGCTCGGCACAGCGTAGATCTCCCACATTTCCCAAATATTTTGGTTCTGATGAGATTTTGTTTGATTGAATGACAATAAAGGGTATTAAAGGGAGGCGGCGGATTCACAGGCATCCCGGGGAGTGGACCTCTGGCATTTACTCCAAACACAATTAGACCTTGGAGTTATAGCTTCTTTAGGTTTCCTTGTGTCCCCTTTGATCCCACGGTGACCCCCCACCCATCTCCTGTCGTGCGTTATGAGGCCAGTCAGTCCAAATGATGGCCGGTGGAAGAACACGGGCTCCACAGGCCTCGGGGGAAACTTCAGCACGACTGCAACAAATCTAACAGCTGAACTGGCCTCCCTCCAATTTGGCCCCAACCTGGTTGATGCTTGTAGCGGTTCTTTGAAATTATGTTGACTGTAACACGATAGATTAGCCCCAACGGATCTAATGTTGACATATTAGGGCACATTTCTGTTTTGGAGCCCCACCTAATGTTTGATGTGTGTTTTGGTTTCAGACAAGCGTCGTCCTCTCTGGTATGAGCTGTTATAACTCCCATCAGTCTAAACTTCTTTCTAGGCCATAGTTCTCATTGATTTGACTTAGAGTCCCAGCCTCTCAGGAGAAATACCTGCAGCTCAGGAGGATTTACTATTGATCCCCATTTCCTGTGAGGTAATATACCATCATCCTTCCGTTTTAACTATGAGGTGCACAGCACAGATATACTGGGAACATTATGACAGGACGCAAGTTTTTCCATCAGCTGCCGACCCCCCTCATTCAGCTAAAGGTGAAATGCTTCAATTCAGATTCTGTATATGAGCTGACTGATGAGGCTTTGTCGCCCTGCCCTTTACTGTATTGTACTTGTAAGATTTTTATTACTTTATTGCTTTTCCAGGGATGTCATCCTGAGGTCACGTTCAAGCAGAGGCTGTCAGTGGCACTTTGATTGGCAGAACCACAGCCAGGATTCGACCAATGGCTGCAGAGTGCAGCATCTGGTTGTCATGAGAATGGGCACGCGGGAAGGGGCGGAGAGCAGTTTCATTAGCACCCCAGCCGTGCAACGTAATCGATATATACGCCCCAAAGCATCTCTGTGTTTTCCCTCGACCAACCGAAGGAGGAGTGGGAGAGACAGCGGTGCTCACACTCACTCCAGAGCTCCAGTACTACTGTTCACAGCCACTAAATGAGAAGGAGAGAAAAAGGGAGGGAGAGGGGGACTTCTGAGGAGAGAAGACAGAGCAGTCAAACATTTCAGGGCCCGCCATTCCCGAGTAATGAAGCATAGCAAGAGAATATACCTCTGCAACATTTGATAAAGATGGGCTGACACACCAGTCCAAATAGGTTCCTCTGTACGCCGGCACATGTCTATCCATCACCACTAGGCATTACAGACAGGAAGAAAAGAGGGGAGGGGGAGGCCAGTAAAGGGAAGAGGGGGGACAAATAGCAAAAGAGGGTAAAAACTTACTGACAGTGAGGGAACAGGTGGGCAGGCAAGGGTGGATGAAGAGAGGGAAGATAAAGAGGGGAAGTCAGAGTATCCTTGGCAGCTGGTAGATCCTATCAAGGCCAATTGGTTGGTGAATGAGGCTCGGGAGGCCCGTGTCCTTGTACCCACCGGTTTGTTTTCCGTTCACTCCTTCAGCCCCCTTCCTGCAGAGAAAGACAATAAAGAAGCGAATGAGTAAACGTTGCACATTTTACGTCCTCATCATCCCCACACTCTGTCTCTCCATCTGTTATTCCCTCACCAGTGCCGTAAAAAAAGGAGAATGGAGCAATGAAAAAGAGGAGCAACAAATACAACTGAGCTGGTGTTGTGTGCCTGGAGTCAGAGTTTGGAAAAAGTTTTAGGTACAGTTCAACTCCTTACTTGAACCACTAAAACCCTACAGCTATGTCTTAGGCATAATCATGGAAGTCTCTTTTAGAAAACAAAGTGCACAAAGAGAGGAAAAGGAAGAAGAGCACTCTGGCAAATAGACAAAATACTAATAAAATGTTTGCAGGTGTTAGAATAATGTTGCAATTGTTCACCTATGAATTGTGAACTCTATCAAGCTTAGCTCTGGGATGTTAAAGTAATTGTCCCTGGTCTTAAAGGCACACTGCCGTGGATGTTTAGGTCCTCTTCAGACCTGGCACAAACATGCATTCCTGACCAACTGGTCACAAGTGGACAGTTAGTTAGTTAGTTAGTTAATAAGTTACATGAGGTCAAATCATAGTCCTTCAGCACTTGTGTGTTCAGACTGCAAAACAAATGCAACAGGACATGTAAAAGATCACCTCTGAAGGAGAGTCTGAAGGAAGGGATCCTTCAGCTGCCCCTTAATTGGTGCATAGGGCAGCTGACTTGGGACCGGAAACTCACAGGTTCAATTCCCTGCCATGCCTATATGTCATGATGCCCTTAAGGGGCTTAGATTCTGTTATTGCATGGGAATATAGTTATGACAACACATTTTCATCCTTAGTGTTCACATGTGTGCGAGTTCCTGTTCTATGTCTGTCTTTGGTTACCAGAGAGTGCCATATTACCACACCTGCAAGCAATATGTCCTGATCAGGCTCCAGGTGTATATAAGACACCTGGTGACTTCCTTCCAACGCTGGAGCATTACCCTGCTTACGGTTCATGCTCCTATTGTGAATCTCTAGGTCTTGTGATTACTTATCTTTTGCCTATGATCTTTCCATTGAACCTCCTGAAACCTACCTGATTATTCGGATCTCCCAGTGAACCCCTGGAAACCTTACCTGTGCACTTTTCAGCTGATTTTTAAACAATGTTTCTAAACTCCTCACCCTCCAACCATGCACCCTCCTGAGAATACTGGATCTTCTCATGATTATACAGGACTTTGGAACCAAACATCGTACCAGCCATCTAAGGAACCCGCATGTTCTGAGTAACCCACTTTGCAGAACTCTAGACCTGAACCATCGTCTTACTTCCCAGGGTTCCTGTTTCATCCTGAATGATTGTTCACTTTAAATAAAAGCACTGAGTTGATACTTTTGTGTCTGAGCTGTTCATCATCAGTCCTTTCAGAGAGATTCAGAGTTTCTTTATTTGTCATTCGCCCCACATGTGATATATGTGATGGAATGAAATTGTGTAAACAGGGTCCCAGTTACATCCAACAAAAGTATAAAATGTAAAAAGAACAACTGTAATAAGATCTAAGATATGAACTAAGAAAAACATTAACTAAAAATACACTAAGCACTGGTAGTACAAAAGTACTTTTGTTCTGGGTATTCCATTCTTGTGACAACATGAGTGCTTAGTGCCGTCTATGAGTGAACAACTTACCTAGGATGGTTATCTGGCTCCCTTCACACTGAAAGGCAAACTTTTGTGTGTTGGAGAAAATCAACCAGAATGGTTGAAATGAAAGACCAGAAATGGTCTTTTCGTTTATCTATCACGGGGGGTTACGTTCTCAGCCAACCCGCGATGAGTAAAAAATTGGCAGTAAAAACAGTAGTACAAGTAGTAAGTAGTAGTTTATTTTAGTATATATGAAAGAGTGTAGATCTC
>NC_056502.1:32480687-32491087 GCF_014905685.2 Nematolebias whitei | reverse complement strand
TAAACCCTTCCCACACTCTTGAAATATTCTACATGATGTCTAAAAGAGCACAGCATGTCATAATCTCCACTCTCTCTGCAACCTGCCAGTGCTCTTGGTCATGCCCACTTCTTTGCTGCAGAGCGGAGATTGACATGATGCAAGAGGGAGTTTCTTCCTGTACCTGTGGGCTGCACAAAGGTGCAGCAGGTGCTAAATAATTTTAAATTATTTATTTTAAATAAAAAATCCATACAGACTGTGTGGCTCATCCATCAATCAGCCAATTAACTTGTGTCCAATCTTACTTTGAAAAACCACGAAAGAGCGAGTCCTCAAAAGTCGAACTGCGAAGTAGCGAGGAACTACTGTATTCAGGTGTGCAATATACAATAAACAATCAAAGTTTGTGCAATAAAGTGTGATAAATACAATGGTTTTGAGCATGCACAAAACTTTTCTAAATTTGGTGGCAGAATATCTGGGTCCTGAGTGGACTGTGCATGAGTTGTAGAAGCATATCCATGTTTGTCAAGAACTTAAAACAAGACTGGTATCTCTGCATTCATGCCTGCTGTTAAGTTACCTGAAACTTCAAAATAAATTCTCTCCCTGTACTGCAACCTGTTTCAGGGTCTTGCTGCCACCAGCTGGTGAGAGGCGTGTGATGTCAATTTGAACCCCACCCACAAGAACCCGTACTGAAAGCATAATGGAAACACATTGTGTACCATACTGAGCTGAGTCCATACCATACCATACCATTTTATTTATAGAGCACTTAAAACAGTGACAAGGCCAGCCAAAGTGCTGTACAGACAGAACAACAGGTAACACACAAAGCAAAATACAAAATGAAGTAAATCAGAATATAGACATAAAAACAATGCAGATAATGACGACTAACCAGTGTAGAGCAAACAGGTTCAAAACACAGATCATCTGGTGTTGAAAGCTACTGAATAGTAGTGGGTTTTTAAACGGGACTTGAAAACCGAGAGGGAGGGGGCCTGTCTGACAAGCAGAGGTAACTCGTTCCAAAGTCTTGGTCCTGCTACAGAGAAGGCCCTGTCACCTCTGCGCTTAAGCAGGTAAGTCCCTGGAGAGGGACGGGGGGAGTTGGGGACCGGCGGAGCTCCATCTAGCTCGCTCTGATTTTTGTTGTTAGCCACCAAGCACAAAAAAACGCCTGCACTTCAGCATTACACCACGGTGTTGTCAGTATTGTTTTAAAAAAATCTTGGAAATAGGTGCAATGGCTCATTAAGTTGAGTTATTGTGAATGGGAATGGTGGATCTTGTTGATGTGAAAAGTTTCTCAAACCACCAGTGACTCCATCCCCTGACCAATCAGTGACCCACATTTGGTGCCAGTTCAGCCCGCTTGGTACCCCAGAAAAATGGGGACTGAAAAAAGGGACTGGTCCTACGAGCTGTTACTAGTGGAAAAGCCTTAGAATCGTGCCGAGTCGAGTTGAACTGTGCTGTACCGTTACTGATTGAAAAGGGGCTTTAGTGTCAGGTTTGAACAGGTCAAAGATGTGTCCAAGCTTCGACATAGCTGGATTACATAGTTGAATGAACTTCTTGGCATGTCATTAGGTTTTTGAAGAAGCCACTTAACAGCCCATTAACGTGGATCAGGCATGTTGGAGCAGGACATGCAAGACAGTGGACCAGGGTTGAGGATCACTGGTCTAAAGGGTAAATAACGCTGTTTTTGTAACAAAATTTTCCTCATCCTGGTGAACAGCATACTTTACTGAGCACGACACAGGTCGACAAAAAAACGTTGATCATATAATTCCCAAAATATTGTTTGGTTCTTGTTTTTAGTGTGCAACAAACAGTATTGGAAGCTGTGTAAAGAGACCTCTGCCTCTCTTCTAAACAATGTTTATCTGAGGGTGTTAATTGGAAAAGAGCAACTTTGCTGATTAGGGCGTATTGAAATATGTGACCCTGTGGAGAACTTTCAGGTGGAAATGTGCTGCAGCTCCACTCGCTTGCTTGCAGCACTGTTTTCTGGTTGTATTTCCAGAGTTCTGGATGCCATAAATTTCCGCACCTGGCCGAATAATCGTTGAGTCAGTTGATATTGATCAACAACGTTACCGTAAGAGGCCGCTGCTGACGTGTCATGGTTATTTTTTGCAATTGAACAGTAATGACTTAACTTTCTGCTTCTTTCAGCAACCTTCGTCCTTCTGGGAGGAACGGCTGTGCACGGAACCGTGTAAACAGGAAGACAGGAAGAAGGAGGAGGAACAAATAGAACAGAAAAGCCTTGCCACAACAGAAGCACAACATGGCTGCGCGCCGGCCCCAGGAGGTAGAACAGGGAGGGCCTCGCTGCCTGCTGGCCAGCCTGGAACGCCGCCTTGCTCTCAACTCCTGCGGTGATTAATGAAATCTTAACGGCAGGCGAGACACAAATATTCATCACCTGGCTGCCCCTATTGTAATGCACGTGAAGAAGGCTGAGTGTGACCGAGGAGAGCGGAGACGAGAGCCCGTCCAGAGACAAAACACAACACGGGGCACAGGGATTATTACCAGGCTCACAGAAACAACGGGTTTTGTTCCCCTCAACAAAATGGAGGCATGTGATTTATGGACAGCCAGCATCTGTTTGGAGCAAGGGGAGACACAGATTCATGTCTGCTATTATGGGCTGTCCATGTTAGCAGGGAGAGGAGCTGAAAAGGGAAGCAAGGGGGGAGGTTGTTGGCTGGACTGGTGATGGCGGGGTTGTAGTTGTTAAAAGCGAAACCTTCTGGGGAAGAACACGGTGTCAATTCCTCGTCGAGCTGTGAATCTGTTTCATTAGTGTGCAGTTGAGGTGTTCAGTTACATAGAAGATCACAAACAGATGCAGGCCCGCATGAGCCCCCCTGGGGAAATGACTCTAGAAAAGAGTGAAGGGGGTGGGTGTAGGGGTGGGGTGGGGGTGGAGAGCAAGACAAACTTTGATCCAGCAACTGATAATGTGTTCCTGAACAGAGCAGGAGAGAATCATCTGTATCGCTCCTTGCAATAAACTCCGCTTCATGCACGAGACTGATCTGATCATTGTGATTGATGACGCGCATGTGAGCCTTCCAACAAATGGAGACTGTAATGTGCACGAGTCTGTGTGTGGATTTCAGGGATTTTAGATGAGCTGCAGCAGAACGAACTAAGACAAATAAAACACGGGAAGAAGAAAGTCCACTATCTCCAGCTTCAGGGTTTTATGAATCAGGACAGAGTAAAAATGATTTGATCTTTCCAGATACTACCGTATTTTTTGCCCTATAAGTCACAGTTTTTTGCATAAGTTACATGCCCTGCGACTTTTACACCGAAACAACTTATTCATGGATTTTTTCCCATATTTATAAACCAATTTTTGGCTGAGTTATGACCGTTTTCATTCATTCTGACTGAAAATTTTGAACACTAGCATTTTCAGCCGCTAGATGGCACTCAAGAAGTATAGCATGCCGTTGAATCATGTAATAGGTAAAAGTGGCTATTAACGACACAGTCAGCTTGCCATAGACTGCCACCTTCATCTGCTTGGAGCAACCGTCAAATCAGCTTCATTTCAATGCACTGCCCCGGTGAAATGCAGCTAATTTGGCCATTAAAGTGCATTTATTATGTAAAAGTTCAACTGAGACACATCTTTACTATAATTTCGAGCAAAAAAAAATTGTTTTTAAGTGTTAATCTTGTTAAATTCTTGTTAAAGTCCTCCTGTGCATGTTCCCGCGGCCGCCATCTGGCAGCCAATGGATTATTGGCACAACACTGGCCCACATTTCCGGGTTATCAGCGGTGATGCGTAATAAAAGCGATGCATCAGCGGTGATGCATAATAGATACAACGTATATGGTGCAGCGACATGTTTATAGATTTTTCCAATTTATTAGACATATTTGGACTGATGCGACTTACAGGACGGTGCAATGTGTACAGTGGAAAATATGGTAAACAAAACACAACAGATTCCACCACGTCATTGTCTGTTAAATAAACACAAAGTTAGGATGATACATCCATCCATTATCTTTTATCCGCTTTTTCCATTTTGGGTCACGGGCGTCGCCGGTGCCCATGTCCAGTAATCACTTTGCAAGTTGGGGGACTCCCTGGACAGGTCTCCAGTCCATCACAGGGACACATAGAGACAAACGAGACAAACAACCATTAACTCTCTCACTCACATCTAGAGACAATTTAAAGTCACCAATCAAGCTAACTGTTAAGCATGGTAGTGGAAGGCTGATGGTTTGGGCTCCTTGCAGTCACTGAGTGGACCAAAGGATTCTAGAGTCACATGTGAGGCCATCTGTCCGATAGCTGAAGTTTGGACCAAACTGGGTCCAACAGGTCCACTATCCCAAACACAGCAGCTGATCTGCAACAGATCGGGTGAGACAGGCAAGAACCAAGGTGCTGCAATGGTCCAGTCAGAGACCTGAACTTCAGCTGATTTAAAAGCTGTGGCTTATCCTTTAGCAAGCTGTGTAGGAATGAATGTCTGCCATCTACAATAAACTAAAGCAGCACTGTAAAAAAGAATGGGTAAAAGTTCCTCCTCAGCCATGTGAAAGATTCAAACAGAAACCCGCTGCTGAGAATCAGCTCCAACTACTGAATCATGACGTGGACTTGGTTTATGCCCTGAAATGAAAAACCTTAAAATTGAACAAGGGCGGGGACAAAACAAAACAAAAAAAAATCCAAAAAGTAGTCTGAGCGTGTACGAGTTAACGTGCACGTTCACATTGATGAAGTCAAGTTGGGTTGCTCAGTGGATAGACTACATGTCCATGCTCTGGCTTTGGGAAGAGCGGGAGAGGGCAGAAATGTCTCAACACCCTTCGCTGATCTCTGTCAACATTTACACAAACACAGGTGTACGTGCACCTGAGTGTGTGCTGTCACGTGCACGTGAGCCCCGAATGCTTGTTTTCCTGTCTGAACGAGTGTGTAGTAGAGATACGCTTCACTTTCCTTTGTGCTTGGCATCAGTCTGTGTCCTCCCTGCAAAATAAATACAAAAACATAGTTAATATATCCAAATCACAGCCTCTGAAAACAATTATACAGCTGTGTTTTTGGTTGTTTCTGTGAGGATCTTTCTTCTCTCCCTCCAGGCAGCAGCAGAAAGAGAGAAAAGGCCCTCATTGTTCCATTGTTCACATTGTCCTCCTTTGCCTTGGAACAGCGATTGTTTGCAGCACAGTTAGGAACACAATGATGTTCACATAAAAACGAGCCACTTAGCTCTCACACTAAATTAGCACTGCAGAGGGGAGTCGGGCTCTCCAAAACCGCTTATTCACATTTTCCGCTCCTTACCAGCCCTATAAAACCCTCCGCTTCTGCTGAGGTGGACAGAAATGGTGACAGCCGGAGCGAACTGCTCGATCTGTATCCTGTGTTTTGATGAAAAGAGAAAAACATTCAATTACGCGGAGGCTTGTTTTATCATTCACCATCATCATTTGAAACGTGAATCAATGGCCTGTTGTAATTAAGGTGTAACAACAAAATGTGGGGGGGTGTTGCAGGTAATGTAGGCGGTGCCGTGTGTGAGCCGTTAGAGAGAGGAGTGTTCGGCATGACATATATGTCTCCTGTGGGAAATCCTCTCTGTTTCTGTAAGAGTCAGACGCTGGCTTTTACTGTAAATCTAACAATCCAGCGATCTGCTTGCATGGCAAAAGATGGCAGTTGTACCACGGCAGCTTTAAATCTGAAAAGTGGCCGTGAGGTGCTGCCGGTGACGAGAGAGTGGAAAATATTGTGTCATCTGTAAAGATGAACAGAAATGGCTGATTTTTCCGGGCGCTGTTTGAAAATTATTTTGCACGGGTGCCTTTGCTCTGCTGTTAGTACAACACGTCTCAGAGTCCAGGACCAAGGATGAAGTGCTCTCTCGGGTCAGACAAAATCAATTCCTCACTAAAAATTTCACCTTTAATCTGCTGGTTTTTCCCGTTATTTTTGTTAAGGCTGGCACAGACTTATGTCTGAGGAAAGGCAGTTGTACCAAACCGTGTAAAGTGCAGCTCCTTGTTGAACTTTCATTCATCTTTGGGGGAGGGGTGTCAGAGGTTCGATTGTGAAATCCACCAGTTCTCAACAATATTATTTATTTTTCCTAAAAATGCCCATATCTTCCCAAAGCCTTCATTTGTCATTGAGATCTGTTTAGTTGAATGATCCCCTGGATGATTTACCTAAGCCGCTGCACAGTATTTACACCAGATCGAGGGTTTTACCTGTGGGAAATCAGAAGCGACCGTTTAGTCCCCAACGTCCCATTAAATCACGTTTAATCCTGCATTTACCACCTAACACCCATCCCTGAGCCTGACAAGTAACCAGCTCTGCCACAAGTCACATGTTGGAGATTTGTTCTGATAACTCGTCTATATTCTGGATATTTAAAAAACTGACAAGTATCTGCTGGGTGTTTGCCTCCTGTTCACATACGTACATGTTGTTTTGGTGAGAAAACAACTTTTGTAAAAATAATAACAATAAAAAAAAAAAAACAAGAACCAGTTTTTTCATGCCTCCGGGCTGTGGTACTTCTTTCTCTGTGAAGACAAAACATGGAGCTCCTCAGATTAGAGCTTGCAAACTTAGTTAATTTGCAGTAGTGGCGTGATCTTGTAGAGTAAACTCAAGGAGACAAAATGACACACCAGACATGCGCAAACACAAACGGTAGTAGACTGAAGAGTGAGGTGAAGCTGAGGGACTTTAAAGATGAGGCTGATGAGTCGAGTGGCTGCAGCTGTGACTGAGGAGACGGGACAGGTGTAGATGGGTGTGGAAGGCAGAAAGAAAAATACTGACTGAGGGAGACGTGGCTTGGGGCTGAGAGGAAGATACACCAACTAATCAAAACAACTACAGAAAAGGGAAAAATCTCAATAAACACAAAAAACTGCCACAACATAACCAAAAACCCAGATCCTGACTTCCACTCATGGCTGACAACCAAACAGATGACAAGTATGAGGGATGTACTCCTTCAAGAATCCAATTTAGAACACATCAGGCTTACAAAAGAAGCAGTTTTTGCAAAAAAAAAAAAAAACTCATCAAGAATTTCATTAATTGCCAGTCAGAGTGGAGGAGTGGTTTTCCACACAACAGGGTGGGAAAGTCTCAAAAGGGGGAGGGAACTTTGAAGAAAGTCCCAAAAGGGGGCGGGAAATATGTAGAAAGGCTAAAAGCTGAGACAATTTGCTTCACTTCCGTCCTGTCAATGTCAACTTTCAGTGCGTGCTAAAATGGTTAACTTAGAGGAAATTCTAAACTTTATTACAGGAACAACAGATCTTTATTTTCATGTATTTTGTATTCTTGTTTAAATTGTGCAAACACAGTGAAAAAGAATAAAAAAGCAAACAACAAGCAAAGTAATGTAGACCAGGTTTGAACTGAGTTTGCCACAATCCATATATGGTTGGAGATTTTATATAAAATATACAAACACACAAAAGTGAAATTTTAATCTAAAATAATGAGTGTTCTTTTCCTGCTTTAATCACTTGCACTTTATTATGTCATTTTATCAAACTGCATGTGAGGCAATATATTTCAACAACTTCAGCTGCCAATTTATAAGCTATAGATTTGAAATATGACGTTAAGCGCTGGCAAAAGAGTGTGACCATTGTACATCAACACAATCCCCTTTCTGATACCATAAAAATCCCCTTGAGAGCAATCATCTTTGGCCGGAGTTTGTTTCACACGGTTTCCAGCTCCTCCTCCTCCCGTTCTGTATCGGGCCGGGGACATTTCCATGAGAATTAACTTGGTGATTAATCTCAGCGTTCCTGCACTCCCAGATGTCATTCAGGGCCTTTTAAAGACATCAGAGGACTGATGTTTATGGGAGAAAAGAGATATGAGTTTGGCGGAGCAGCCCATCGAGCCTTGTTCAAGCTCCCTCTGGGACTGTCTTACAGTCAGTCAGCTTCTACTGTCCTGGTTCATCAAGAACTTCAACATAAATCAATCAAGACCCAAACTGTGACCCACTGGTTCTAGAAACTCCTGACTCACAAAAGATTTTTATTTTTAACCCATACTTTAAAATCTTTAGAAGGTCCTGCTTATTTATTTGAAACATATTCAAAAATGTTAGTGCTAAAAATAAGTTTGATAACTTATGACAACAAACAGAGCTGTTTACTTTATTAGAGAGAAATTGAGCATTTAACTGATTTAACTTGGATTTATCACCTGGATTTTTGGGCATGAACTCTGATATTTATTTAAGAACACGTTGAAAAATCTGTAAGTGAAAAACTAAGATTTTATTGAAAATATTCAATTTAAAAAGACAGACAGAAACATGTTCAACAGGAACAGTCCCCTGCATGAACTGATGGGAGGTTAAACCCCTCTCCCCCTTTAGCTTCAACAGGTCCCTGGTAATGTTGCTCTGTTAGTCTGAGTGTGTGTGTGTGTGTGTGTGTGTGTGTGGGGGGGGGGGGGGGGTGGAAAATGGGGGTTGTTTGAGCCAAGTTAAAAGAGTCTCGTGAAGTCAAAGACGTGTTAAACAGTTATGGGGAGCCTCAGGGGGTCGGGGTGCTTCAGGGTCTCGAGGATGGAAGGAAGCGTGAAGGGTGAGAGAATTTGGATAGAACTGGGTTTGGGATTGTGTGTGTGTGTGTGTGTGTGGGGGGGGGGGGGGGGGGTGTGGTGTCAGGATCATAGGAGTCAAATAGCTGTTTCCTCCTGGAGAGAAGAAAGGAGGTAATGACACCCTAGCGTCCCTCACCCTC
Organism: Nematolebias whitei; assembly: GCF_014905685.2. Lineage (NCBI taxonomy): Eukaryota > Metazoa > Chordata > Actinopteri > Cyprinodontiformes > Rivulidae > Nematolebias > Nematolebias whitei. The sequence continues at coordinate 32,482,300 of NC_056502.1, read as the reverse complement.
CCACCGCTCCTCCCTCTCCTTTATGGAGGGTGAGCGACACACTCGGTTGTCTCAGAGGTGAGGAGGACTCCATCCCTCCGCCCCGTTACCAGGAGGAGGACGAGGAGGAGGAGGCGCAATGACTGTTATTATTACTAAATATAATAAAAAAACAGTCAAAGTGGGGGGGCAGGCGCAGGGATCCACCCATCCGCCCACATGCTCTCCACTGAAAACTGCTGAAGACGCAGGGACAGGTTAAAAGACAGGCCCTTTTCAACGCCAGGGGCAGAGGGAGGGGGCTAATGAGGGGCTTGGTGAAGGAGCTTATGGCAGGGTGAGGTGGTGGGGGGCGGGGGGACGCCTGGCTGCCATGGTGTCAAGGAAGGAGATGGTGGAAGCAGACCTGGAGACAAAGCTGAGATAGGCTGTGAGTGTGTCTCCCCCACCTCACCCTCCACAAATGAGGGACAATCAGCTACAAATATGTCACAGTGTTTGGAGCTGTAATTGCAGCTTCCTGCTTTGGGCAGGAAGTGTGATTTTTGAAAAGGTGAGGCACATCATTTCAGGTTTTTTGTCAAAGCGGGAGGCGGCGGCGCCGGAGAAGACCCACGTGATGGAGACGCTGACAAACAGCTCCCACTGTGCCATTTGGAAAATACCAGAGCGGTCGGTGTGCAATCACGTTTCTGCTGGTTTCTTGTCTGCGACTTGATGCATAAAATGCACGAGTTTTGTGAAGTGGTGACAAACTAAAGGACAAACAAACTGCAATACTTGAAAAAAATATATATTATTTTTAAGTCTGCTCTAAATAAAATGACTGCTGTGACAATATGAGGCAAGGTTCTATGTAAACTTATGAACAGTTAATATCTTACCTGTTGATTAAGAACCAAGCTAAGAATGAAGTGGGTTGATGATCCAATGTTTAAAAATCTTTATGAATGATGTTTCATTGACCTTTACAAATCTGTCCCTTTCCTAAGACACATTTGTTGACATAAGATTTGTTAGCTTAACAAGCTTCCAGTTTTAAAGTAAAGAGTCTTGGTGTGATTTTTGATCAGGCTGTCATTTAACACTCCCATTAAAATATCACCAGGACCACCTTCTTTCACCTGAACCATATTACTAAAATTCGAAACATCTTAAAATGATGCAGAAAACCTGCTCCATGCATTTATTACATCTAGGCTCTACTATTATAATTCTTCATTATCTGGGTCCCAAATACTTCTTTAAAACGTCTTCAGTTAATCCAAAATGTTGCTGCCAGAGTCTTAACTGGAGTTAGTGGGAGAGATCATATCTGTCCAGTTTTAGCTTCTCTCCATTGGCTCCCTGTCAAATCCAGAATTGAATTCAAAATCCTACTTCTAACCTAAAAAGCTCTCAACAACCTAGATCCATCTTATATTACAGATCTTATTGTTCCATATTTTCCTAACAGAGCACTTCACTTTCAGACAGCAGGTTTACTTGCGGTTGGTTCCTAGAGTTTCCAAAAACAGAATGGGAAGAAGATCTTTCAGTTATCAGGCTCCTCCTAAACTACACCTGGACCATAGAAAACACCCCTGGACCATGAAAATTATACTTGGGCTATAGAAACTACACCTGGACCATAG
>NC_056502.1:32475638-32480677 GCF_014905685.2 Nematolebias whitei | reverse complement strand
AATTACACCTGAACCATGGAAATTACATTTGGGCTATAGAAACTACACATGGACCATAGAAACTACACCTGGACCATAGAAAATACACCTGGACCGTAGTAAATAAATCTGGACCATATAAATTCCACCTGGACCATATAAACTACATGTGAACCTAATATTTTATACTTTGACCACAGAATCTACATCTGAACCATAGAAGCTACACCTGACCAACATACTTTATACTTGGACCATAGAAACTATACCTGTTTCACAGAAATTAAATATGCACCATATAAACTACATCTGGACCACATAAACTACACCTGGACCATAGGAACTACAGCTGCTCCATAGAAACTACACCTGGACCATATAAACTACACCTGGACCATATAAATTACCTCTGAACCATGGAAATTACACTTGGGCTATAGAAACTACACCTGGACCATAGAAAATACACCTGCTCCATAGAAACTCTACCTGGACCATATAAACTACATCTGGACCATATAATATATATCTGGACAATATAAGCTATACTTGGACCATATAAACTACACCAGTACCATAGAAACTACACCTGGACCATAGATACTACACCTGGACTGTAGAACCTACATGTGGACCATATAAACTGCACCTGGACCATAGAAACTAAACATTGACCATAGAAACTACACCAAAATTGCAAAAACTACACCTGAACCATATAATTACATATAATCCCAGAATTATCTTCACATGAGTACTGAGAAATGTATGGAGGTTTAATAATTAAAAATAATAATAATTTTTGAACCACTGTGGAGTTTTGAAGATTGGAATCATCTATTTTGGTCTAAGCTGTGTTCCGACTGGCCATTAGCTCATCAATACTGTTAGGAACAAACTGATTGTTCAAACTGAGGTCGTATGAAACTCTGTCTATGACAGGTAAGGTATTGTTCATTAGTTTTCCACATCAATCCACTTCAAAATGGTCAAAATATTATTTTAAGTCATGCTGGGACAGTGGAAGTGAAGTCAAGAAAATGGACGCAGTTAGACGCCACCGTAGAAATGTTGAACAAACATGTGGGACTGTCCAGGTTGGTAATAAATTCCTCTTCGTACTGTCCAAAACTTATGATTGTTCACACAAAGTTTGCCCAGATGGAGATGGGGGGTATAGGTGTGTGCATTAGCGTTGAGCTGGTTAACGTCCATTCTGTGGACATGATTGGAGCAATGGGGACAACTGGTTCCACTCCATTGTAGTGTGAAATTATAAAGCGTTACCTGCTTTAATTTTCCAAATACAAATTAAATCCTCAGTAAGCTGACTTGAAATCAATAGTTTCATTTAAAAGGCCGCACGATTTAACAAAAATGAAAACTAGCTGGTCCAGTCAATGGAGCCCGGTCATAAATCAAAGGGCTTTGGGAGGCAAAAAGCCAATTTGACTTGTATATGGAGCAGCCGGTGGCCAGGGGGGAGCGCAGCAGGGAAATGAACTCACGCTTTATTAGGACTTGTATTGACCTGCGTCTCCTCCACCAAAACCACTCTCTGGTATTTTAGCATCACACCAAATACACGCCCTGATTAAAACCAAGAGGTGTTTGTGTGGAAAACAGCTATTGTAACGTTCATATGCAAGCCGGGGTATGAATTATTGTTTTCCTTCTGCGTTCTGGTAGTTTTCAGGTTGGAGAATGATAAAAACAAGCAAACTTTTAAAAGGGAGGGGTCTAACTTGAATCAAAACAACAAATATGTTGTCAAAACGCAAGAAAACGGGAAAATTATGTCTCGCCGGTGCATTTCTTTTCTTCTCATACATCAGTTGCACGCCAACATCAAACATTTAATGTCAGCGTTCTTCAGAGACGCCGACGAACAGGAAAGAGAGACGCGAGGCTCACGATGTCATCAAACAATCAAACAGTCATCCGCTTCTCCAAACAGCTTGCAGCTCGGCTCAGCTGGCACCAGACGCTCGCATTACAATAAACATCTCCGCTAATGTTGTGTTTACACCACGCCATGCTCACACACAAAAATACTCTGTTTAATAGGGCGGCCTGACAGCTGGAAATGGAAGACAGAGGAAAAACATACAAATGCACATCGTCGAGTTGCTTGATTGTGAATAAATGCTTCAGAGCGCCTCAATAAATCCATTATCAAGTTGTTATGTCATACTTAAATTCTCCTGCAAAGTGTTCCCATATATCTTGTCGGCGGTTCATTAACAATTTGGACAGGTAGAGCTTCCTGTTCGGCCCGCCGCTGACCCCACATTCTGCCTCTGTGTTCCACTTAAAATAATGGACATCCCCTGTCTCGCGTCCATCAATCACGCAGCCAGAATCCCCCAGAAAGTAGTTTGGAGGGTTTGGAGCGGCGGCGGCGGCGGCAGCATTCTGACGTGGGATAGATTAGCCGGGCATTAGCAGAGTTTCATTAACCTTGCGTTAAGTGACATCCCCGCATGATTAATGGACATTATTAACAAAAGGGAGATTGTATTTCCCAAAATGAACCTTTTGTGAAAAGTCTGCTGCACTGTTAATAGCTTTGTTTATTAATCACTGGACGCACAGACCTTTCGTTTTTCAGCTATAGGTGGAATGACAGCTGAGCCTGGAGAACCCAAGCATTCGTCTCCAAAAAGTTTCCTGCGTGTAACTGTCCTTTACCTTTATGACAGCTAGTGCTCCTTATTTTAAAACTCAAGCATAGCTGCTTGAATATGTTGTTTGTTTCCACAATAAACTAGTTGGACTTTTAGAGCTATCTCAGCCTGAAATAAAAATATCACATTTAATTCATTTTTAAAAAGTTTTAAATATTGAAGGGCATTGGAATAAAAATAAATAAATAAATAAAACTCCAGATTTCTTTTATTACTGGTATCTAATTTTTTTTTTTTTAATGTCCTGGGTTTAATACCCGGTTGGACCTGGGGTCTTTCTGTGTGGAGTTTGCATGTTCTCTCCCAGCATGTGTGACTTTTCTCCAGGTACTCCCACAGACCATAAACATGCATGTTAGGCTGCCTTCAGGTCCAGGCCTTCCTCGCAAAAAAGATGCTCTCAATAGGATTTGCCTGGTTAAATAAAGGTTAATTACGGCAATAAAAAAATTAATTAAATGAAGCATATTCCACCATTAGTACACCAAAATAAATTTTTGACTATTCAAATTTTTTTGTCTGTTTTGTGAAGACCCTCTAGCCCACTTCAGGACCAGGAAGGGTCCAGGACCTTTCAGATCTTGTAGCTGAAAATGAGGTCTTGTTTTCATTTAGTTACACAGGTCACTTGGTGGCCGGACATGGAGGTTGTATTTTATTAAAAAATTTTCAATTTTATTTTTAATATATTACTATTATTTTAAGTATTATTCCAACTCTACCCACGGACTCAGATTCTGTTTTGATTTTTTGGCTTTAACTGACCCGGATATACAGTAGTCCCTCGCTACGTTATGGTTCGACTTTCGCTGACTCACTCTTACGGTTTTTCAAAATGAGATTGAACATGACACACAACTGGCTGATTGATGGATGAGCCACTCGATCACCATGGATTTTTTTATTTAAAATAAATTACTTTAAATTATTTAGCACATGCTGCATCTGTGTGCAGCCCACATGTGCAGGGAGAAGCTCCCTCTTGCAGCCTGTCCATCTCTGCAGCAGAGATGTGGGTGTGGCCAAGAGTGGGGGAAGATGGCAGAGAGAGGAGAGCATGAATATGAGAGCATGAACCTGTGCTCTTTTAGAGCATTTAGAGGTTAGAAACATTGTTTAGAATAGTGCAAGAGTGCGGGAAGGGCTTAAAACACACACACACACACACACACACATATATATATATATATATATAAATAAAACTACTTCTTACTACTTGTACTACTATTCCTATTTTTCACTTATCATGAGGAAGCTGAGAGCAGAAACCCCCTGCAATAAACGAGGGACTAGCAAGCTGTGGATCTCGGTGCATCCGCTAGCGACATCCTGCTTTGGGGGAAGCCACCGGGAGTCAGCCGTTGTCCATCACGGAGCATCCGATTCTGCAGCCTGCATGCATGTGGAACAGCCTTTTAGTACTGAATGTTTACTTTGGCAAAATGCAAGCATGTGCTTTCTTTTTACATCCAAACTAAAACAATTTTATCAAACGAGATGAGAGGTAGGACGATGCAGTCATGTCTGGCTGACAGAACAAACTGCCCCCAGGTCAGTTGCAGCCGCCTGTTGCTGGTTTTTTACAGCATCTTTTAAATGAAAAGGCGGAGCACCACCTACTGAGCCAATAAAATATCTAAATTATAGGGATAGTGGTAAAAACAACTTTTGGGGAAACAAGCCAAGATTTGACCACACCTATGAGCTAACAGCACAACATGTTTATAATATGGAAATACCTTTTTATAAACCTTTACAGCATCATCAGTTTCTATGAGACATATATTTTTACCTAAAAGGTTGCATCTGATTCTTACAGCCACATGCCACTAACACTGTTTACACGTAAAAATAATCAATACATTTATAAAAATAATAATAATAATTTAAAAAACTACAATAGGAAATTATGCTGTTTAAACATTTATGAAATTGATGTTGCCTGAGTTTTAGTTATATTTTTGAGGCTGGAGTTGTTCTGAGACAGTTACAATCATTCTGCCTCATTGATCCGGTCTGATTTAAACTATTTCTCCAACCTGAGGTCGTTCAGGGAACTGTCTAAGACGGGTAAGATATTGATTGCTCAAAGCTTTTCCACCAAACCCCACTTGAAAATGGTTGAACTATCACTTGAATCTTTTGCAGCCAGACATGTTTTGTACTCTGCCCCCTAGTGGCCGTCACGCTGAAGCTGTTCAAGCAGCGATTGTAAATGTTGGACTTTGTCCCAGTGAGGACTGTCTCAAAGGACACAGGTCCAAAGTATCAGGACAAAAACAGGAGCATGATGCACATTGTAACAGAACACAGATCTTTACCTGTAGATGGATGGATGGATGGATGGATGGATGGATGGATGGATGGATGGAT
>NC_056502.1:32475481-32475628 GCF_014905685.2 Nematolebias whitei | reverse complement strand
GATGGATGGATGGATGGATGGATGGATGGATGGATGGATGGATGGATAGATAGATAGATAGATAGATAGATAGATAGATAGATAGATAGATAGATAGATAGATAGATAGATAGATAGATAGATAGATAGATAGATAGATAGATAGAT
>NC_056502.1:32470421-32475471 GCF_014905685.2 Nematolebias whitei | reverse complement strand
GATAGATAGATAGATAGATAGATAGATAGATAGATAGATAGATAGATTAATTGATTGACTGATTAATTGATTGTAGTTTTATAACTTATGATCGAAGCACAGATTCAGCTGGAGATTCTAAATGGACCGTAGTTGTGAGTAAGTGTGAAGGTGTGTGTCTCATTTGTCTCTATGCGTCCCTGTGATTTCAGGGTGTCCCATACGGTGGCCGACAGGTGCAAACGCAGAGCAAACAGCTAAAAGGGCCGCAAACTCATGAATGATGCAAACTCCAAAACAATAAAATACATGCAACAGAAAAATGCTGTAAAAGAAAAATTCTGTGATCACAGAAAGAAGAGGAAGATAAAACATAAAACAAAAGCAGAGATAAAATGCTGCAAATACCAAATACACGAAAAACCCCAAAACAACTGCAAGTAAGAAACCCTGCAAACCACCAAGTCACATATATATATATATATATATATATATATATATATATATATATATGTGTGTGTGTGTGGGCAGCACGGTGGCGCAACTGGTAGAGCTGCTGCCTCTCAGCGAACTGGTCCCTGGTTCAAATCCCGGTCCAGGTGACTTCTGGGTGGAGTTTGCATGTTCTCTCCGTGCATGCGTGGGTTTTCTCCGGGTACTCCGGTTTCCTCCCACAGACCAAAAACATGCATGTTAGGCTGATTGGTAACTCTAAATTGTCCCTAGGTGTGAGTGAGAGAGTGAATGGTTGTTTGTCTCGTTTGTCTCTATGTGGCCCTGTGATGGACTTGCGACCTGTCCAGGGTGTACCCCGCCCCTCGCACAGTGATTGCTGGACATGGGCACCAGCGACCCCCGTGACCCAAAATGGAATAAACGGGTAAAGATAATGGATGGATGGATGTGTGTGTGTGTGTGTGTGTGTGTGTGTGTGTGTGTGTGTGTGTGTGTGTGTTTGTGCGTGTGTGTGTGTGTGTGTTTGGTATTTACAGTGTTTATCTGTTGAATTTGTTTTTTTGTGTGTTTTGGAGTTTGCATCATTCATGTGCAGCATGATGGCACCTGTAGGCCACCGTACTCCCCCGCCTCTCACCCAATGACTACCACAGATAGGAAGAAGGATGGATGAAGTAATCATTGTAACATTCACCATTCAGATAATAAATCACACAGCTTTGCCTGAAGGATGTGAAATTTAGTTTTGAAATGAGAGTATTTTGTAAAATAAATAAATAAATAAAATCAGTCCACCCAACAATATTTAACAGCATCTGTAAAGTAAGCAGAAGATATTTTAGGCACATGTTGTTGCTAATAAACAATTAGCTCTGTGCTTGAATACATGAAGAGAAAATACTTGATTTTTTTTCCAACTGAATCTATAATTTCCACCTTACTGTCAGTACTACTGTCAGTAGTACCATCCATAGTACTATCAGTAGGACTGTCAGTAGTACTGTCTATAGTACTGTCAATAGGACTGTCCATAGTACTGTCCATAGTAAATGGTAAATGGACTGCACTTATATAGTGCCTTTCTATTTTATTGAGATACTCAAAGCGCTTTACGCTACAATCTGTGCCTCATTTACTCATTCATACAACACTCTACTACATCTATACAAAGCTAATCATTCTAATGACACTAATCAGAGCTTTATCACATTCATACACTGATGGGACACACATCAGAGGCAACGAGGGGTTCAGTGTCTTGCCCAGGGACACTTCAGCATGTGACTGCTGGTGGATTTGAACCCCCAACTCTCGCATTGGAGGACGACTGCTCTAACCACTCAGCTACAGCTGCCCCATAGTACTGTCAGTAGTACTCTCTGTAGTACTGTCAGTAGTACTGTCTGTAATACTGTCAGTAGTACTGTCAGCAGTACTGTCAGTCATTAAAACAACAGAGTACTCTAGTACTTTCTTCTCAGAAGTCCATGTTTTAGATTTGATGAGCCGAGCTTGATGTGAGTAAAAGTTAAAGGAGCTCACACATGAAACATGAAATGAAGATGTTTCAAAGCAGTAACTGGAGGAATATTCCAGGAACTTGACTTTATTTCTCCCTCGGTTGAAGTCGCACCGAGCTGTCTGCTGACGTCAGCCGGAGAGGCCGGGAGTTCACACCTGAGACGGGCTGTCCATCAGCTCTCATCCTGCAGGGCTCTTCTGAGGCCTCCTGTCCTGCTCGTCGGGAGGCAGGGGGTGAGGCTGAAGGGGAAGTGAGATGGGGGAGGGTGGGGGGGTGGACAAGGTGGTTGCTGCGGCCCTGCTGTTTTGAAACAGGCCGGCCACCAGGGAGCTCAAGGTGCTGTCAGACGACCTGACAAACCTCGCTGCCGTCACACCTTCTGTGTGTGCGGGAGGCGGCAGGTTTGTTTGAGTGAACACCTGTGTGTGTGTGTGTGTGTGTGCGTGCATGCGTGCGTGCATGTGCGTGTCCTCAGCTGTCATATTTGATTGTTGGCCGGTGGCTTTTATCAGCGTTCCTCCTGGCCTGACATTCTGCTCTCTCCTTCCTGCTTCAACTAAAAAATATATAAAGCAGCATGAAATAAGATTAAAAGTCTGGTTGTCGGCTCTGACAGGATAAGAAGCTCAATCAACAGCCTGATGACAGCGCAAAAATGACATTTCACTGTGTTAGGATGGAGTCCATAAGGTGTGCTGGTCCTGACATGGCAAGTGATTGAAGCAGGAAAGGTCCTGAAGAGGAACTGAATACCACATACTCAGCGCAGAGGGAGCTCCTTCATGAGTTCAAAAAGGTTTCAGCATCCTTTTGTTTCTAGTTTTTGAAAGTATAAAGGTGAAACATTGCACAGATAAAGACTAAGACCTGAACGTGGATGGTCTTTGCAGGGTCTTGGTGAGGTCTTCAGGGGTGTTTTCAGAATGCAATAAGTGTGACAGGTTCTGGAGGGTATGGAGCAAACAGAAAACACTCACATTGAGGTTGTGGTGGTTTCTGGTCATGGTGGAAGCATATTGTGGTTTGGGGAGGATCGTAGGTAAGGGTTCAGGTGGTGTACCCATGACATGGAGTCCCAGACAAGGCTTGGTTGTTGGGAATCTGACTCAGGACTGAGCTACAGCCATATTTGTGACCCATCACAAATGGGATACCTGTACCAGTATTGTTGTGCTAGTGTGAAATTATCTTCTATTAGACCTACCAAATGCTGTTTTACTCTCCACCCAAAGCCTAGAGATCTGCTGTCGTTGATGTTGTTCGTCTGCCCCATCTCAACACTGTGGGATTCCTAGTTTTCTGCCATAACCACCTTCCCCCACAGCTGACAATCAACCAATCAACCACACTTGCACAAGATTTCCTACCATCACCTCTGCACTACTTAAACCCCTACCAGACGTTCAACCAATGCTGGAGCATTAATTGCCTATGGTAATTGATTGACAGCCTGAAACCTGAACTTTGTGAAACCTTGTCTTACCTTTTGATATTTTTGTCCTTTTGTCCAGTTCTGCTCTGCTGTTTCTCCTCAAATTCCACTTGGCCCTTGTGACTTCATCTGGACCATTAACCAGAATACCAAGCTTGCATCCAACTCTGGACTCCACAATCCAACCACCCTCAACTGCCTTACTCAGGTTTCTGGATTCCACCTTCCTCACCATCAGGAAAACTAGGACCTTGTATCTCCCCCTCTCCAACACGACCTGCAAAACAAACTATTGTAGGAATACTTATACAATCATCTACTAAACCAAAAAATCAGAAACATCATATTCACCTTGGTTCCTGCTTCTTCCCACAGTCAAACTCCTGATCCTCACACTGTAAATAAAAATACTTACTTTTGTAATTGGTGTCTGAGTCTCTTCAGTCTGCCATTTTGGGGTCATTATAACTACAATCATGTTAGACACAAGGCCCGAGCTGAATATTTTCTCACAGAGTATGTACAAAGTGGACAGCACGGTGGCTCAGTTGGTAGAGCTGTCACCTCTCAGCGAGAAGGCTGCCAAATCAAATCCTGGTCAGGGACCTTTCTGGGTGGAGTTTGCATGTACTCTCTGCAGAAACATGCATGTTAGGCTACTTAACGCTAAACTGTCCACAGGTGAGAGTGTAATGGTTGTTTGTCTCCTTTGTCTCTACATGTCCCTGGGATGGATTGGAGACCTGTCCAGGGTGTCCCCCGCCTTTTGTACAGTGGGATTTGCCTGGTTAAATACAGGTTACTAAATAAATGGCTGGATATGGGCACCAGTGACCCCTGCGATCCAGAAAGGAAGAAGCGGTTTAAGATAATGGATAGTACATACAAAGTATTGTGTGCCTGGTCAGACAGATCATCGAGAAGTCTGCGCTGAGAAGTGAGGCACGCTCTTTGGTATAGATTTGTAACGGCCAAACGGCAGGAGCAGGGATGGAGCGGAGACTGGTGGGAAGAAACCTGTGTTGGCGCTGTTTTGTTGTTTTTTTTTTTGAATGTCCAGAGGACCAGATTTAACTTTTTTAGATTTTTCTACCTGGATTATTGAGCATGCATCAGGATGTGTTGGCGCTGTTCACTGATAGGCGTTCACCTGAAGCACTGGAAGACGACCACCAACATGACGACCGGTGTTTCACAACTTGAAGTAAGCAACAGCTTTGGGTGTGAGTGCACTGCAGGAGGGGTTTTCCAGGGGCTCTCGTGGACTTTGAACAGAGTGTGAAAACAGACATCTCTCAACCACATGACCGCTCTGCACCTTAGGAGTGTATCAGGGTCATGATTGCCTCCAAATTCACCACGGTCCATCCACGTTGGTCATGTGTGTCAGCTAGGAGGTCTAATAATCTTTAAGTGTGCTCAGATTCGAGCCAGTTTCTCCTGTAAGAGCAGGACTCCTCGTCCTGAAGGATGACTGACGCTGTCAGAACGTCTGGCAGTCAAACACTTCTGACGAGAGGCGGCAAACATGATGTGACACAGCCAGCAGTATCTGCTTTCTGCTGCACCGACTCCATTTCTTATAGCTCAGAGGGGCTTCGAGCGGCCATGGGTGTGTGTGTGTGTGTGTGTGTGTGTGTGTGTGTGTGTGTGTGTGTGTG
>NC_056502.1:32452530-32470411 GCF_014905685.2 Nematolebias whitei | reverse complement strand
GTGTGTGTGTGTGTGTGTGTGTGTGTGTGTGTGTGTGTGTGTGTGTGCGTGTGTGTGAGTGTGTGTGTTGGCTGTGGGAGGTAATCGAGCAGATGTCAGGAGAGACTCTGAGAGGGGATGTGTACACTGAGGGACGACTGAAACCTGTCACATTGATTTTCAGTGGTCTTGTAGCACGCCGGTGTGCCTTTGAGGAGTGTGTAGAGTGTGTGAGGACGTCCAGGCAGAGACAGGAACTGTCTGTGTGTGTGTGTGTGGTGTGAACGGAGCACATGTAATCCCACCGCTGGATCACCGAGATGCTCGCTTCCAGTGGAAACAGAGCTGATGATACGTGGGAATAAGAAGAAAACGTGTCAGTTATTTTTGAAAAATTCATACCAGCTTGTGCTCATTACACGTGTGAATATAAACTGTAATATTGGCACATCATGAATCCTAATCTATTCTGAGAGAGCTCACATTCTTACACACACACCATAATAAAGTCCAATTAGCCCAGACGAAAAAGGGACACTGCAATCCTTCATGAGAGGCAAAGAAACTGTTAAGAACAAAGTATTAAAACCTGATGCAGGTGTGAGGAAAGAACGATTCAGTACAATCACACAAAAAGACAACTCGGCCTGGATTAACGAGTATGCACTTTTGCTTAAAAATGATGTATGAAATGATCTTTTTAGGAGACGCACTCTTGAAATGTGTCCCGCCTGGTGAGTCGGAGCGTTTGTTTCCATCAGAACAACCATTAAATCTGTGTCTCCACATGTTCTGTCAACAGAACGAACCCAAGGCTCAGACAGGAAATGTCACGGCGATACATCCTCCGGCTCGTTCCGGAGTAAAAGCAGGGCCGAGACGTCCCTGCACCTCCCTGCTGCTCCTCTCTCCATCCTGGAGAGGAGGACTCCCAGCAGAGGAGATGCAGGATGTCCTCCTGCCGGACGCAGGGCGCCATCTTTTGGCTGCGCCCAGAACTGCCTCCTCCCTCCTGGTCAGAAAATCAGAGACTGAAGTCGAGGGTTCGTCAACGTGGAGTGGGACTTACTCCACAGCTGCACGGAGCCATAACGACACTTCTTCCTTCTGACGCCTCACGTGCACGCTCCTGATGAGTGAGCTGGGAGTAATTAGAAACAATTAGACATAAACATTAGGAGTTGGTGAAAAGGGGAAGTGTTCCTGAGAAGATATTCACCTTCGAAGGGTCATTCTCCACCCCGGCTCATTAAAAACAGCCCCATTAGCAGCACACCGTGTGCGTCTGCGTGTGTCTGCGTGTCTGCGTGTGTGCGTGATGAAGACGTGCAACGTTTTGGAGGCCTCTGAGCTGCAGAAGAATACAATGAAAGTGTAGGAGCCCCTCTGCTCCTCCTGACTGACTCCTGCTGGGACTGTTTAGCAGACGCTACATATACAGCTGAGCTGACTCCCTCCTGCGTGGAGTTACTTAACACTTGCGTGTGTTTTTTTTCTGCGCACGTGTTTGTCTTGGCCCGACGAACGCCATATTCCCTCGACGCTCCGAGTGCCACGTTGCTAAAAGGAAGAGACATCAGGACGACTGTGAGCGAGACGTTTGAAGGTCCAAATCCCAGCAGAGTCCTCGTGAAAGTTCAGGCAGTTTGAGGGTTTTCAGGCGGCTCGCGGTGAGAGGAAGTGAAAACACGGTCCGTGGAGAATTCAGCCCCCGCCCCCCAAAAACAATTAAATTAACACTAATTACTATCAGACCACACGCATGTTCGTCCCCGTTGTCCCGTGAAGCCAATGGCGTGAGAAAGACCCGGTCCCAGATCACACACTAAGTCCAAATGTCTCCAAAGTGTCTTTTGTCCTCTCTCCCCAGACAGCTGATTGTCAATTAGCAGCAAAACACGCTTTAAATCAAACGAGTTCTTTCTGTTGGTGATATTCTTATGAGACAGTGCTTTGTTGAGTCTGAGGATGAACGGGATGACATGTCTCATTGTCTCGGCCTTTTTTATTCTCATTTCAGCCTAATCAGTTTTTTTATTTTCCTTTACTTTAAAGAAAACTAATAATTAGAGACTGAGTCTGCTTTTGTGTCTGAAGCGAGTCCACCAGAACCACAGAGACACAGAATTCCCCTTTTTTATGAATGGACTAACAACAACGCACTCTTTTCTTTAATATCTGATCCAGTGAGAACAAATGTTCAAAATAAATATGTGTTGTAGTTCAGGAGGTCTGACGGAGGAGCGGTTCTGTAGAAATGTGCATTTTCTCTTTATTGTCTGATATTTATGAATCATTCTCACCTTTCAGATACGTTTTTCTTCCGTGTGTTTTTCAGCACAAAACTTTTTCCATAGTTTTTGTTCTGTTTCATCAATTCATGCATCAAAACATTTGGCTCATCCAGGATGTTCCTGCTGAGACCAGGTATATGTGTAAATTCTAATAGTTTTAATGTTTAGGCTTGTCGGCCATGTTTTTATCATTGAAAATGAACAGAGCTCCACATCCTTCACTTTGAGCTGTTTAAACTTTTTACTGCTCGTTTTAGCTGTTGTTCTGCTTCAGATTTTTTAAATTTTTTTTATTTGTTATGATCATTTCAGGTTTTTTCAACTATTTTTCTGCTCCTTTCAGCCTCTTTCTGCTAATTTCAGCATATTCTGCAACATTTTCTGCTCTGTTCAGCTTTTTCTACATATTTCTGCCGTTTTCTGCTTTTAATTTTCTGTTTTCAGCAAACTGTCAGCTGTTCAAATTCAGCTCACATTAACTGTTCAGCGATAAAATTTCTGCTGCTTTCAGCAAAAATCATTCAGCAATAAGTATTAATTTCTCTACTTTCACTTTAACGTTTTAATTTCAGCCCATTTCATTTTTAGTTGTTTTAGTTTGTGCATTTATTTAAAAAATTTGTTTCATTTCACGACAATTTTCTGGACAAACTTTGAGTTGTGTGTTTTCAAACTCTGCTCTGAGCTGTTGTTTATTGTTGTTTGTTTTCATTTTAAAGCTGTTTTAATGTGTTTTTAAGGCTTTTGTGATGTTTTTTTGGTGCTCGTTGTGTTTTATGGACCTCAGTTACTTAAAGTGCTTTCAAAATAAAGCTGGGATGCTTTGAAATAAATAAGAAATGTTTGAAGCATTTTGAACAACTGACCAAATGTTAATGAAAAATAAAACAGCAGAAAATACACATTTTTTAAAATCAAACAACTTGATTCTCTCTCTGAACTGGAGAAAAATAAGAAAATGTTTCAAAGCAGGTCCCATTTAATTATTCCTTTTAGAAAAGATGTTTTTTAGAATAAGAAAAGTTATATTTCTACACAAAAAGTCTGATGTTGATTGTGTGTGTGTGTGTACCACCCATTTCCAGTGAATTAGGATTCCTACACTCCACTCATCAGAGGTGCCAATAAGGAGGAGCGCCATTGAAAATTACGGGGAGTTTAAGTCTGCTGGCTAATGGCGTCGGCACCGACACTTTGCCGATACACATTTAGCGAGGTGGCGCTGGCTCTGGCCCGCGGCGCAGGCAGAGACTGACATATCGCTCTTGAGCCTGTCCAGACAGAAGATTGGCCTGTCTGTCAGAGGCGAGGCCACTGCCATCACCTCCAGCTCCTCTTCCTCCTGTCCTCCCCCTCCTTCCTTCATGCTTCCTGCTCTAACTGGAAACTGTCTTCGCCCTTGTAACACAGACTGGTTTTAGTGGCAAACAATAATAAAAAGGTGCTTAAACTTTCGCCTCCAGTCGACGATCTTAATGAGACAAAGCAGCCGACTCCAAGATTGGCTAAAGCAGCAGAAAAGCTTTAATTAATGGGCTTTTTTGTGAGTTTAGGGGTTTTTTCTTGAAAAATTAAAGTGCCCTCACGTTACAACTAACACCAATGGTTTTTATTTAATATTTCATGTCCTTACGATCAGCTTCTCAAACTTTGTTTTGGCCTCTGGATGCTAAAAACTTTTACAAACACTATTTAGAACATTTTTTTCTCAGCAGAAGGCCCTTTCGAAGTTTGGTTCTCTGGACTACTTGTGAATGATCAGTATCTTACCTGTTGCAGATAAAACCGACAGCCTAATGACTAGTCAGACTCTCATAACTCAAATTTTAAAACATTTTATACACTTTAGAGCTACTTCAGTTTCTTATTGTTATTTGAGCAGAAAATTAAATTTGATATTCTGGATGAGAAGTGCTACAGCTAGCTGCTGCAGTTTGCACTCTTACAATTTCACGTAAATAACTCGGTCATGCTAAAGTTGGAGCGCTGTAAAGGTTTATAAAAGAGTTTTTGTGAAACACAAGCTGCTAGGTGAGCTGTTAGCTCTCAGTCCAGTTCTAATTAAGCTTTATTTCTCCCGACTGAAGTTGTTTAAAGCACTATCTGCAGCAGGTAAGACATTAACTATTCAGAATCAGAAGCCCACATGCACAAACTTTAACTATAACTGATTAAATAAAGTAGTAAAAAGTGATGAAAGTCGTCGTATTTTCTCTCCTTCATGAGTTGTGTCACTCCACAACCTCCTCTGGGCTTATTTAGTTGCATTTGATTTTTTATTTTTTTTAATAAATAGTTGTATTTTTTACTGTCAGTGGTACAAAATATCATGAAATGACTTGGATTGAAAGTGGAAATAAAAATATGCTGTTATTTGTGCTGTAAATCAACCTTGACTTGAGGATGAACGCGACTGGAACTGGTTCTGTTGTCCACTTGAAAAAACAAAGATCTTGTAATCTCTGCAGGACTCACATGTTAAAATAAAGGTGAAATAAAACATTTAAAAAATATAAAATAAACTGCTTCATGTGTTTAAATCTCTGCTTTTGCCTCGTGTTCCGCTCCTTCCTGCCGCTAAAACACGGTAAAACCTTGTACGTTGTGTTGGACCACTTTATTACAAACCTGCTGTAGGATTTGGTGACCTCTGAAAAAAACGTACCTGAGAACCCCCCCCCCCCCCATCCTCCACCCCCACTGCAACGCTTCACCTCATCACTAATTACCAGAGAAGAGGGTGGCGGACTGCTTGTAAAGCAGAAACACAATAATTGTTTTTGTATGTGTAATCTGACAAAAACATATAAAAAGCAACTCTTTTGTGTCTCGGATCTCCTCTGACTGAATTTGTTTGTATCAAGAGGGACGGACGCTTTCTGAGAGATGAGGCCCCGAGCCCCCCCATCCTCTGAATCTGTTGTGATGCTCGTGTCGGTGGGTCCAAAGGACGTGACTGAATGATTTTAGTCCTGCTTTGCTTTAATTCTCTTGTCTTCCTCTTCTTTAAAAAAAAAAATTAAATAAAAAATTGGTAAAAAAAAAAAAAAAAGACAACGGAAAGATTTTTTTTCAAAAGATGAGCTTTAAGCTGCGGCAGCACGAGCTGCTTAACTATCAGCAGTAATGAATGTGTAAAGAGAGACATATGAAACGTCATTAATGGTAACTCTAATCACTTTTTGGCTATTAAGCACAAATTAGTGAAGGCGATGTTAAATGTCATGGTCTGTCCTGGGATTCGTAGAAGAGACGGTGGGGGCCACGGAATAGGTTCTCATTTACATACTTAAGATCCAACTTAATTCTCCAAAGAGCTGATGGGAAAAATGAGGCCGAGCCGTAAAACGATGGCGATGACACACGGGCTCGGGGAAGAAGAAGAAAGAAAGAAAGAAAAAAAACACAAACGTTTTCTGATTCTTTATTGTTCCCGCTCAAGGTTATTTTCTTGAGCTCGCTGTGGAGCGTCGCTCCCCCCTGAATAATTCTGCTTCCTCCCTCCGGCTTTAAAGGTTTCTGCTATTTAGGACCAATCATGTCAAAAGGGAGAAGAATTAATCCTGCTTAAAAATATGTTACAACCCCCAGATCCTGTCTCTGGGTGTAGACGCTTTGTTGGGGATTGTTCTGTGGGTTTAGATATAGAGAGGAGTTCGTCGTCGGGTCGAACGCTGCGTCCGTCAAGCTCTGAACTCCTGGACGAGCGTCGACTCCGTGAACGAAGCGAGTCCAAACCAAAACCGCGTGGCGTAATTCGTGGCGATGGACGATTAACCTCAGTGAACCGCAGAGGCCTTACCGTTGTGGCCCATATTATTCTAATGGCAGTCCACGGCTTTTGGGAACATCCGGCGTTTTTATTTGTACTCTGTTTTTTATTTTCCCTCCTCTCATCTCTGACTACAGCTGACTGTGGGAGAGTAAATAACATTTGATATGCATAAACAGCCCCTTCCTATTCATTACTGTCAGAGCGTTGGAGTGCAGGAGGCGGAGGTCAGCATGTGAAGGTCCTCCTCAGGCAGGAGGAACGCCTGTGGTAGCTGTCACTCCTCCGCCCACCCCCACCGCAGCTCCCCCACCCCCCTCCTATTAGCACAGGCTCCGGGTCATAACCTTTCCGTGGCATTTTGCGATTCCACAACCCTTTGATTAGTGCAATATTTACATATCTCACAGCAGAGAGGGCGTTCTTGTGTCGCAGACACTTGAAGTGTTGTAAATGCGTTTGGCCTTTTGCCGGAGAAGCGCGGAGGAGTCAGACTCTCCGGAGGTAGCTGCAGTCGAGGCTGCCGCGCTCATATGTGGCCTAGTGTGTTTTAAGTACATTTACCCCCACTGCTGTTCTACACGTGCAGGAGCCATTTGGTCTGTGGCGTGGACTCAGTCCTGCTGGAAAGAACCGTTTAGGAACCATTAGAGGGGAATAGTGCTCCCTGGTGGCAGATATGGATCAGACCTCAGCACTTGAACTGCAGAGCTGGGAGGAAGGCCAACGCCACGCTTTGATTTACAAACGTTACAGATATTAAATACAAGTCTGGGAATACGTTCAGATTATTTTTTTAAAATGGGCGTCTTTAATTTGCAACATTAACTCCAATCTCAAAACATTTGCAAAAGTTAATCATCGTAAATGCCATTAATTTTGCATTTTATAATAATTCTGGCAGAAATATTAAAACATTCATGATAAAGGTGCTCCAGGCTGCACTGGAAATCCATTTATCCATTATCTTTACCCGCTTCTTCCATTTTGGGTCACGGGGGTTGCCGGTGCCCATGTCCAGCAATCACTGTGCGAGGGGCAGGGGACCCCCTGGACAGGTCTCCAGTCTATCACAGGGACACATAGAGACAAATGAGACAAACATCCATTCACTCTCTCACTCACACCTAGAGACAATTTAGAGTTACCATTCAGTCTAACATGCATGTTTTTGGTCTGTGGAAGAAAACCGGAGTATCCGGAGAAAACCTACACATGCACGGAAACAACATGCAAACTCCACCCAGAAAGGCCCCTGGACCGGGATTTGAACCAGGGTAACCTGCTCGCTGAGCGGCAGCAGCTCTGCCAGTTGTGCCACCGTGCTGCGGCACCAGAAATGATCAAACTAATTGCTTCTCACGGTAATTGTGCTGTTAAATAAACATAATTCTATGTAAATTACTATGTAATGCAAAACTGATGGAAATGTCAGAATGGAGGCTGGTGAGCTTCACAGGATTTGTTAAAAACACTTTGAGCAAAAACTTTCAACCTGGTAGGATTAGATGGGTTGTGCTCGTCTGCAGAAAGTACAGGATTAGAAGCTACAGGTTTGCTGGTAGATGTTGCATTAACTAGCATTGTTTCCAGGTTCTGAGGAGGATTCTAGGGCAGGTGAGTACCAGTGGCAGGAGAGTGGGCAGGCAGGTATGTGCAAGGCAAATCCCATTTCTCCTGTGTCCAGCAGGAGAGGGTTCAGGAGCTCAGGTGTCTATGGGATTTAGATGGTGCCATAACAAAAAAGTGGAGAACCAGAAGAATGACGCCCAAAGAGACAGAGGCAGGAGGAACAGGAGGAGACCTGGAGACAAGTAAAGATAAGTGCTCACAAGAATTTCACTCAATGTCAAACTTCAACATTTATTGTGTAAAGACCAACAGACCGACAGGGAACAACGTCTCAGCCTGGCCTTAAATACTCCGGTGGTAATCAGCTTTTCAATGAACAGATGAGACAGCCCCGTCCTGCAGGAGGACACTCTCTCCAGCTCACCTGAACAACATAAAACATTTGAACACAACTCAAAACAGAATCCTCACAGGCAAATGAACGATTTATTAAACCACTGACAGTTTTTGAGATTGGAGTTGTTTTTAAAACACTTCGGTTGTGTCTTCGCTAAGACTAGCCATCAGCTTATAGATTCAGCTGGAACTGAACTTAAATTCTGCAAAGTGAGGTTGTTCAAAGAGCTACCTGCAACATGTGAGATATTTATTATTTGTAACAATCCAACATGAACTCCACGTTAACAGATCTTATCTAATTTAAATGTCTTCTAACATGTGGGTGTGTTTCTGTGTTCTATTATAGAGCTCACATGACATTAATCGATCTTTGCTTCGGCTGTTGGTGAACGATTTAAAAATCAACATTTTAAGAGAAACATTATGTTCCTTTGACACTTAACGCGGATAAGAAAAAGCTTTATTAACACACTTTTCTTTAAAGTTAAACCTTTTTTTCAAGCTTATCATCAAGAAAAACACAAAACCATAACCAGGTCCACACAAGTCCACACCTGCCACCCTGCAGAGCCCCTGGACGGACCAGTTGACCTGTCGGACTGAGAGCTGCACTGGGAGGTAAACTGGGGTGATCTCAGCTGCTCTTACCTCGTCTGTCTGCAGTCATCTTCAGGTTTGAGAAGAACCGTGTCCACAGAGCAGGAGCAGGTGGCTGAGTGTGGCTTCACGTTGCGTTGCATTCGATGGAAAATATATATATATATTTTTTTTTTTTTGGGGGGTAATCACATTTCACTGACCTCACCTGTTTTCTGTTCCTTGTTGTAGCTGTATTTTCATTTCTTTGACATAGTTTCCATCATATTCTGTATACATTAATGGTGAGTTTGCCTTGGATAGAAGTTACAGACAGATGCTGGCGACCCTGCTCACATCAAGGTGGATCTCAAGTGATATCAAAAACCACCGTATAGAGTGGTCTCACTTCTCTCCACAACTAATACATTTGAATGTGTTTTGCAATATTTTAAATGCACTATAGAGATTTTTAATAAAGACACTGTGGATTTGTTGTCAGCAGTCAGTATCTTACATGCTGTACTCATCAGAGTCCTCTTAGATTCAAGATAATACATTTTAAATATTAAAGTATGTCTGCCCAGGTATGATAATTTGGTTATTATTTGAAAATGATTGATAATTTGATAAATTAATAACAGATTGTTTCCGAGGATCATAAAATAAAACTGTGTTTTCGTAAAAGACCGTTTGTATTTGCTGCAAACTGAGGACTGGCTGCTCTCTGCATCAGGTAAGATATTGACTGCTGACAACAACTCCACAGAACCCCACTTAAATGTTATTGAATTTTGAAACAAACTGGCTGCTATGGGTCATGTGTAAAGACATTCACACCTATTGAAAGTATAAAAAAATGAATATTTTAGTCAAATCTGTTAAATGATACAGATGGAGCGTGCTTTTTTTAAAAAAAAAAACGTAATGTGATCAATAAAACAGACACTTTAAATGCACAGTAGAAGCAATTTATAACAGTTAATTCAAAGTGCAAAGCAAAAGAAGCAACATGTTTTTTAAATCGTAAAATGTTTTCTCCGCCCTGGAAGGCGTGATGTGAAGACCTGCCTGGGGGTTTACCTGAGCAACAACAGCCACAAACAGATGTGAAGTAAAACGATCACATGGAGCTGTGTTCTCCAGCGCACCTGTCCATCAAGCCGGAGTCAGCCTGGAGTTCGTCGTGTTTTCCTGCCTCACTCCGTCACTCAGCGTCTCTCTGCTGGGTGACAGAGAAGAGATGTCAGCCAACAGGTTTTTCAGGGAGCTCAGGGCCGTCACGTCTGCCTTCGCAGTGACTGATGAGGTTAGGGAGAGTGACGGGCAGCTGCAGTCTCCTCTCAGCCCACGGGCCTGACTGGCATTAATGTCGTGTGCCATGTTCTCAGAGGGAACCCGTCACTCAGCCGTCACTCAAACCGACAGGCGCCAGAGACGCCGAGCATGAAAGGGACTGGGAACACAGCAGCGGATCCCTGGGTGGCCGCTCGCAGGTGGAGGCTGCAGCGCTTCTCATCACTGTTGCTGGGCAGCAGGACTTCAGCTCCAAGGCCACACGTGGACATCAAGGTGGCAGCGAGGCCTGCGTGGACATCAAAGTGTGGGTCCATCAGTCGTGTCACGTGACATGAAAGGGAAGCAGATCTGTTTTCAACTTGTCTGCGTGAATCATGAACACTCGCTCTTTGGTCTGCAGGAATTGAGCAGAGTTGAATCAGATTTGCTGTCGTGGGGAAAAAGAAATCCACCCTCTTTCAGTTTGAACGTCTTGTTTTAGGGCGGTCTGGTTTTTACAAGATTCTACAAGACCTACCTTTAGCTGTCCATCAATCTGGAGAGGGTCAAAGGTCATTTGCAAACAATATGGACTCCATCATTCAACAGAAAGGAAAAATATTTACCTGTAGAAAATATTAGGACAGCTGACAATCATCCCAGGAGTAGACATCCCATCAAATTCACCCTGAAGGTCAGACTGTGCAATGCTCAGAGAAATGAGCTCCCAAAGGACCTCAGTAACTACAGGCCGGTGGCTCTGACTTCACATTTGAGGCTGGTCCTCAACCATTTGCGCCACCTGGTGAGGTCTTCGTTGGATCTGTTGCAGTTTACCTACCGGCCTGGCATCGGGGTGGATGATGCCATCATCTACCTCAGGCACCAAGCTCTGACACTCATTTAGAAGCTCAAAGTTCACGACCAAACAATTAAATAAAGACTGAACAAACTTGTCTGGAGGGGTTGCATGAGAAAACTTTGACCAAAGCAGACCACATCGCCATGTTTGTTAAGAACCAAACGCAGCAGATCAGCACATCGGCTCGTTTTAAAGCTGCAGGACTGGAGGATCTGACGGTCAGAGTCAAATCTTAGGCCACCAGAAAGAACAGTAATCAAAAGTTAGTGAAGTGTAATAATAGTTCATTCAGCGTGTTTTGTTAATGTCTAAATGTTCTAAATACCAGGGGTTTTAAAAATAATTTAGTCAATGTAAAATTTCATTTTCAAACATGAGGTTTGTTCATTCAAGCCTCTTATCTGAGGTCTGTAGAGTTTAGAATAGAATAGAATAGAATAGAATAGAAACAGACTTTATTGTCCCATGGATGGGAAATTCAAGTGTAACAGCAGCAACAGATAAAAAGGTTTCACACAAAAGTTCCTAAATTTAAAAAACAATATATAAATAAATAAGATAAACAATATCAATAATAATGTTCAATATGTATTGGAACATTGATAAGGACAGACTATTGACAGCACAGTATTACAGGCAGAGTGTGTGTTTTAGCAGAGGTCAGCATGTGTTTAATCCTTATTGGGTTTGTTGGGAGCAGTGATGGTTGTAGAGTCTAACAGCTGCTGGGAGGAAGGACCTGCGGTAACGCTCCTTTGTACATTAAGGATGCAGGAATCTGTCACTGAATGTGTCTCCAGTTCAGCAACAGCTTCATGCATGGGGGTGGGAGACGTTGTCCAGCAATGATGTTATTTTAGCTGGAGTCCTTCTGTCTCCCACCACCTGCACTGGGTCAAGGGGGCGTCCAAGCACAGAGCTGGCCTTCTTGATGAGCTTATCTAGCTGCTTCTTCTCAGCTGATGATAAGCTGCTGCTCCAACACACAACACCATAGAAGATGGCTGATGCCACTACCGAGTCAAAGAAGGTCTTCAGGAGCACCCCCTGCACTCCAAAAGACCTCAGTCTCCTCAGCAGGTAGAGTCTGCTCTGACCCTTCCTGTAAAGTGCATCAGTGTTGTGAGACCAGTCCAGTTTATTGTTCAGGTGAACGCCCAGGTACTTGTAAGAGTCCACAATCTCAATGTCCACTCCCTGGATGTTCACCAGGGTCAGTGAGGTGGACCTGTGCCTGCAGAAATCCACCAACAGCTCCTTAGTTTTAGCAGCGTTGATCAGGAGGTGGTTCTGCTGGCACCAGTCCACAAAGTCTTGAGTCCACTGTCTGTACTCTGAGTCGTCCTCACCTGTGATGAGGCCGACTATGGCAGAGTCATCAGAGAACTTTTGCAGATGGCAGTGTGGGGAGTCGATGGTGATGTCTGCAGTGTAGAGGGTGAAGAGGAACCGTGCCAGCACAGTTCCCTGTGGGACCCCCGTACTGCAGACCAGCATGTCAGAGACACAGCCCTGTGTCCTCACATACTGTGGGCGTCCAGTGAGGTAATCCAGTATCCACTGGGACATGTGGTGATCCACTCCGGATAACTCCAGCTTGTCCCGCAGAAGTCCTGGCTGGATGGTGTTGAAAGCACTGGAGTAATCAAAGAACATGATCCTCACGGTGCTTCCAGGTTTCTCCAGGTGGTTAGGTCCTGAAGGCAGCAGGTTTAGGAGGGAAACCCAAACATCTTTCTCTTCCTGGGAAATCACAAGATAATTTTAGGTCTCAGAGGAAAAACATTTGAATCAGTCCAGTGGGTTCTAGGTCTGCCCCAGTGTGACAGCTCAAATTAACCCCTGCCCAGATTCAACCCGGGTATGATTTGGCCCAGGACAGATTACCCTGGGGGGGAAACTGTCCTTGGCCAAACTGTGCTTGGAATGTAAAACAGCCTAGGCCAGACTATGTTCCTCTAGACCAGGAAATACCCATGTATACCCATTATCTGGCCTGAGGGGTATGAATTGGCCCAGAGCCCTTGTACCCTTCACAACAAATGTTCAGCTTTAAGTCAGTTAGTATTCTTACTGAACTTACCTGACAAAACTGAACCCACAATAAAACAGAAAAATTAAGTATTTCTTGTGTTTATGACAGCTTTACTGATATTGGGGTCAAATCTGGCCCGAGGAGTGTAAATAGGCCTGGGCCAATTTATAGCCCAGAACAGGAGCGCATCAATCGTGATCACTAAGTATATGAGTAGATCACATGGTATTAAGAAAATAGACACCAGCCTGTCATCCATCCATCCTATGAAATTTGTCACTTGATTGACATACAGGGCATCTGAGACCTGACCTTTTCTGACACATAGGTCACCACACATGCACATACAACCACGGCAAAAACTAGCAAGCTACCAAGTTGCCTAGTCAGCCTTGAATCTATTTCTTCTAATCTAAATTCAAGAACCAGTTTAAAATGAGTGGGGGAGCTGGACCATGTAAAAAGAAAAAAAACCTACAATTTCCATACGGGATGGGAGGAGAACTTTTTTTTCATTATGTCATATTCGAAGCCTCATCTCCAAGTTTACCGTTGTTATTCCAAAGAGGGTAAATGTGGAGCGGCATTTTCGGACTATTCAAAAAAAATGATGACGCTGACGTCCTTCTGAAAAGTGAGCGGAGAAAGAAAAAGGTGAAGGATCAGCAGTCATTTTTCTTACAGCTGACCACAGCAGCGAAGGCAGCTACCAAAGCACCATTCTGGGTCAGTCACTCGTTTGTTCTGGAATATTCCGTTATGTTCTCAAGTTCTCTGGTTATTTTTCAAACTTGAAGTTATTCTTGTTGTTTTCAGTTCCTTCGTGCGAAGAACCCAAGTTACTGCCGTGTTTTTTTGTTACTTTGTACGCGGACAGTAAAAATAAATTGTAGTTTTTGTTTTTTTTATTAAACAAACTTTTGGGTTTTACCATTTACGTTGCGTCTACAGCGAGCAGGGACGTAACACAAAGAATATGCAAAATAATATAAATAAATATGTTTTGTATTTTTTTAGTAGGTAGATCACTTTGACTTGGTCATTGTATAAATAGCTCGCATGCTGAAAAAGTGTGTGCACCACTGGCCCTGAGTATAAACTGGTCTTGGCCATAGTATACCCAGGGTATATTATAGCTCAGGCCTCAATAACCACAGGTGTAGTCTGGACTGAGGGTACACTATGACCTGTTACACCAGCATCTCTACAACGAGGTGCGGATGGAGAACTTCTCAACGGATGCACCCAGGATGCATCAGCTTTCTGAACAACCTCAACTGAGTGCTTTTGATGCAGAGGAGCAGCGGCCTTCAAAGATGACGTGATAAAGTCACGGCAGTGTTGCTTCCCCTCCACATAACTTAATCATCATGTCTCTGCTCAGGATGGAGTCACAACTGAAACGATTTGTTGTTGTTGAGACACTTCATGAGTTAGAAATATTCGAGTTAAGGGTGGAAAACACACTAGAAGTATGAATTACTGAATGGCTGGGGGTATCTGAACATGCTCAGTCATAGAGGTGCCATAAAATCAAGCAAAGCCAGACAAGACGGCGCCAACCCGTGTCATTTTGTGTCTTTATTGTGGACATGACATTACATCTTTTGAAATGATGTACAAAAAGTGTAACAGAACTGAGAAGGGCTAAGACGAGGTAGAGCTTACACATCGGCTTGCTGGCTTAAAACTACCTTGTTAAAAAAAAAAAAAAACAGAAACCCATAGAAATCAAATGAGAACAAACGGTTCTGTCTGCCTCTGGCCTCTCATCCTTTTTGAAGTGACAATAAATACAGATATCAATCAAGTACATTTGGAATAATGTCTTCTAAAGCAAATTATTCAGGGATCAAAACAACAAAAACAACAACACAGACACTTGTAGAGGTCTGAAAACAAAAAGCTAAAGAGAAACACCTGCCAGTCTTTCTGAGGAGATGGGGTGGAATTGAAAAGCTACTGAACAAACCCTACAGTTTAGAAAATTAAACTAAAATCTCACTTTTACGCAGTTATGAAAAATTAAGCACAACAGAATCAAGCATTACCCAACTTGCCACAAACAATGCAGCGAAAAACATCAAATAAAAAAAAAAACACATTTTCATTCAAACTCATGGAATCATTCGAACAAAACGACAGTAGCATCTACACCAGAAATAAGGTCATTTAGCCGGCACCATTAAAAATACACCCCACCCCCCCCCCAAAAAAAAAATATAAATCCTACTAGAACTGGTCAAGAAAACAAACTGGTTAAAGCACTAACCTAGTCTAAGTGCACTAGTTATGCAATTTGGTTTCTACTGCAGTTCATAAAGGGTTTGGTACACTTTATATTACACACTCCTGCTTTATACTTCTCTAAGCCACACTTTGGAGTACAAATTCTGAAGAGTTAATCTTAAAGGGAATCCTGTACAACATTGGTATTAGTACTACACAACCTCAAAGGCTAGACGATTCATTTCAAGTATTTTAGCTAACATTTTATACACACATGTGTATAATTAGGCATATTCAAGAACACAGTTCTGTATGCATTAGCAACAATAACAGTCCTCTGCTTCCTCTACGATCTTTGACGGGTTTGACATTTCAGTCCAGGACATTTTCAGTTTTTTCTCTTCTTGTCGCCAGCAGTTTGGCAAGGCATGGCTGATTTAAGCCTGGGGTTTATTTAAGAGTCAAACGCAAACTGTTCGGCTTCCGTTTCAGTAACAACGTCTATAAGATTTAACAGGCTTTTGTTGCGAAGGAGGTAGGATCATTTTCAAAGCATCTAGACCGAGTCTGGAGAGCACGAACTGAGCGCAGAGAGACTTTAAGGTCAGAAATCTACATACACCCAGGCTGTGACAGCTCTACGGAGGAAGCTTTCAAAGTGTCTCCAGCTGATGTTTTTATCCCTGAACTCCCTGGAAGCCTGACATCTGGCTGCGACCTCGTCCCACCGGTCCCTCAGAATGCAAATCTGAACACAACTGAGCCGACAGCTGGAGACCGACTCGTTTAGTCTCCCTAAATGTTTGCTCGAATCAAGCAGCCAGCGTGCAAACATTTACAACTTTTAACATTCTGAGCAAAAAAAAAACAAAGCACACCAACGTTGAAGAACCAGCAGGTCGGACTTGATCTTCCTCTCTGACGTCGTTCAATCTGAACGAGGAAACCGAAAAGTCAAAAATGTATATACTGTAAATTCATAATTTGTTTTTAATTGACTCAGTAACACAATTCCAAAGTAAGACAAAGAAATAATCAGTTTAAAACACATAAAAAGTGACCATTTAAAGATTAAATAACCTAAAGTTTCCACTTGGTGGGTCCTTCAATTGTACCTGAAGTGTTTTTCTAGCGTCAAAAAGGTTAAAATGTTATTTTTGGAACTATAACAAGGTTGATTTCCATGTTCTTCCTTGTAAGTACACAGGTGGTGCAGAATTATTTTTCATTTCAGCAACATGAAGTCAGAAACAGTCGGATTAAAGTGAGTTATGGGAACAAAACTCCACTCAGTTACTCTTGTTACATGGACAATAATCAAACAACTATAAAACTCTGATGGTCATTCATATTGGTGATGATTTCCATTTCCAAGCGAGCGCTTCAGCAGACGTCACCACAGGCTTTCTCTCTCTCTTTAGTTGTGTTAGCTCTTCTCTTGGTTGCGTTATTACAACACGAGCTGAACTTCTTCACCCTCTGAACTCAGATCCATCAAAGAGACTTCTGTTGCAGTGGATCATGATTGCTGTCCAGTTGAACATTCAACATAAATCTAAAAAAAAGTGTTTGGGGTCTTTTCTTTATGGAAATATCACTTTCCCTCTCAGGCTGCACTTGGCAACTTCACTTGTTTGTACCTCAAAAATGACTGCAAATGACAAATCTATGACTTGTGGGAGTTTTTGTCGAATCAGAAACTCTTTACGGTGACGTGAACCTTCGTATCAAAGAAGATGTGACAGAACTGAAAGTCGAGTTCGGCGTTCTTGCTTAAAAAACTTTTACAGTTCCTCTCTTAATTACATTTATTTTCTAAAACACACTTTTAAATATAAAGGCTTCATTTTTTTTTTTTTTATCATAGGAAACTCTTCTTAGCATTTCTCAGCACAGCTTGAAAATGTTTCTTCACAAAACTAAAAACGCAAACGCGATCGAACGTACAAGAACTCCCGTCGTAGAAAATTCAAAGTTCAGCAAAGACCAGCGAGTTAATCGTGAGTCTTCGGTCCAACTTTCAAACCTCAGAAGTTCAAGAAAGCTGTCAGGGTGTTGGTGGTCCTTTAGTCTGTTGTTACTGTGGTTTTGGGTTTGGCAGCCGGGTCTCCTCGCTCTTCCTGGCTCAGGGTCAAGCCTCTTCCGTCCGGGTACCGGCTGTTGTCAAAAGGCAAGTGGTGGACACTTTGGACGTGCGTCTTTAGGTTCCCTTTCTGAGAGGCTCGGTATGGGCAGAGCTGGCAGCTGAATGGCCTTTCCCCTGGAGAACATGCACAAAAAAATAAAATCATTTAGAGATGGCATCTTCAGATTTGATTTAAAGTTGAACAGACCTTTTCACACTTGTGCATTTATCCACCGAAGGCCAATGATGACTAGTAAAACTACCGGAAACTGCAGGCTTTTTTTTTTTTACATTGGTATTCTAAATGAAATTATAAATATTTTTATTTCTTTTACTCGATATCCCACCCCCCCTCCCCCAACAATGATGTCAAACAATGCTGTTTTTTAAAGGAGTGGTTCCTCTTTGTTTTCACAAATAAATAAATCATAAAACTGCTTTGGAATAGGAAAATTAACAATTTAGAGTCCATTATTTACCGAATGAAAAGAGGAGCCTCTGTCGCTTATCAAATGGATCAAGACTACCAAATGAGAATAAATAATTCCAGAGGTAAGAGGACACTGTGGTAAAAATAAAATGACCAGCAATGCACTGTTATACAGTTTACTTTGTGTAGTTTACTATAAAATATAAAGTTCAGACGAAAGATGATTTGATGAAAAACAGAAATTAATTTTGATCGGAATAACTTGCTAATGGCTTAGTGATGGTGGGTCAAAACCAAAGTAAATTTCTGCAATTTCAAAACAACTCTAAT
>NC_056502.1:32449007-32452130 GCF_014905685.2 Nematolebias whitei | reverse complement strand
TTTTTGTGTTGTGTTGTTTGGGGGGGTGGTGTGTGTGGTAGGGGGGGGTCACTTTGGAGCTGTAGACAGTTTATTCTGGAGTCTGATGGTGATTGGATTTAAATTATAATGTGAATGATCACACAAAAATATCAGATCTGAGCAAAAAAATTGGAATTGAGCATTAAAAGGGATCTCCGACTCTAAATGATCCAACGTGATTATGATTTATATTAGCTCCGGAGCTAATGCTCTGATGCTAATGCTATGAATATATGGTATATTAGCTCTAGAGCTTACGTCATTAGCTCTGGCACTAATACCATACAGTATATATTAGCTTCAAAAGCAATGCTATTAGCTCTGACGTTAAGGCTACAAATATACTGTATATTAGCTCTAAAGCAATTGTTATCTATATTAGCTATTAGGTCTGGAACTAATGTCTGATATACATGTATTAGCTCTGGATTGAATGCAGTTAGCTCTAGGGCTTATTAGTTCTATCCCTAATGCTATTAGCTCTAGAGTTAACATCATATACATTAGCACTGGAGCTAACACGAAAGCAGAGTCATTTTTCCTGTCTCCTCTCGGACACTGTGCTCTGGTTCAAATTAAATGGCTAAGTGTCAGATAACGTCTAAAATCAACATTCAAGCTGAATGGAGCTCGCACCAAAGCAGCCTATCTACATCATTTACCCAGAATGCATAGCAACATATGTAAAATAGTGACATCAGTGTGTCAATAATTTTGGAGAAATTATAAAAACTAAACCGCCTACAGTAATTTTCTCTTGTTTTTACAGCTGAAGTGATTGTTTATCTCATAACGTCTGTTGTCCAACTAATTGACGCTCACTATAAAACCTGCAGTGTGAACACAGCTTTATAAAGTTTGTCGTTGGCTTTTCTGCCTTCTGAAATAAAACTGTGCTGATCCATCCTACTTTTGGTTCTGTAAATTTCTCTCAATCACCCCTGCATGCATCTCACACAAACAAACAAACAAACCAACCACACACACACTTTCTATACTCTTTCTTCTAATTAGACTGACCTACAATGGCACAATATCTCTGTGAGTCGGGGAAAAAAAAAGGCAACACACGTGAACAAAACAAATGAGAGTGCCATTTAATTGCACCTAATTATCATTTTGATAAATGGAAGAATATCAAAGCGGGAAAACAAATGACTCCCCCTGCCCCAACCCCGCACCTTCCTCCCAGAAGAAGGAACACAGAAATATAGCCGTTATCATACATCATCAGAAACCAAACAGAAAGGAAAGAAACAGAAGAATGGGATGAGGAAGGAGAGATAAAAACAAAAAAGGTGTAATTAATCACACATGCACACAAAAAATACCTGAAAAAAAAAAGTGGCTGAAAAGATGGCGAGGCAAGACGTGAGAGGAAATAGAGGACCTAATTGACATCGTCCTGGGAGGAAACATCACTGACGGGACCGGAGCACTACATTATGCTAAAGGTTATCGTCGTCGTAAAGCAGCGTCAACACAACATCTAATTGGACCCCTCTGCTGGGCCCGCTGCTATCACTCAGAACCGCGGTAAGTCTGAGTTAATACGAGTGTGTGTGTGATAAATCATGATGGAGGAGCAGAGTTTAGACCCTGACTCTCTACCAGTAAAAAACAAAGCAGATTTAGTCTCCCCTGTTCCTTACATCACTCCTAAAACATTTGTTCTATTTAACGTGAGCTTCTGTGGAAATAATGGGACTAACCTGTTTAAATAAAGGTTGAATTAATAATATCTTACCTGTTGTAGATGGTCGTTTTAATATGATGGAGTATTAGCACTAAGAAAAAAAATTACATTACGAGGAAAAAAAGTCATAAAATTACGAGAAAAAAGTCGTACAACAATAAAGTCATAATATTACATCAATAAAAGTCATACGGGAATAAAATTAAAATATTACCAGAATAAAGTCGTAATATTATCAGAACTCCGACATGAAAAAGCAGTCTTACAACTGCAGTAAAATGATGAATGCTGAGCATCTTGTTAAGTTATACTTTGGTTTTACAAATAAGGAAATACTTAATCTGTGAGCACATCAGCATCAGATTAATCAGTATCAGGACTTTGAAACGATTGTGCAATCAACTATGTCTGTTTCAAAGAAAGAACCACACGGATTTGAAAGATATTGCTTCTTTTGTGGAAGAGGAGCTTCCTGGCAGTGGTGTACTGCAAGGTCAAGGCCAGATGTTTTACATCTGCAAGGTTTTGTTGTTTCTCAGCAGACAATGAGGATGGTCGTCAAGACTTTGGATCCAGTGGGAGTTGAACTTCAGCGAGCACAGCGTCTCTGATGTTGGCAGTACAAGAGCAGGGGGCCCAACGCACTGTGGCATATGGATATTATGAGTTTATTCTCGTAATATTGTGACTTTATTCTAGTATTATTTTAACTTTATTATTGTAATGCCATGACTTTGTCGTATGACTATTCTCATAATACTACGACTTTATTTTTGTAATATTTCAACTTTATTCTCATAATACTACAACTTTATTCTCATAATATTATGACTTTATTGTCGTAAACTTTATTCTTGTAATATTTTGACTTTATTCTCATAAAACTAAGACTTTATTCTCGTAATATTTCGACTTTATTCTCATAATATTACAACTTTATTCTCATAATATTATGACTTTATTGTCGTAAACTTTATTCTCGTAATACTACAACTTTATTTTCATAACACTACGACTTTATTCTCGTAATATTTTGACTAATTCCTGTAATAATAGATCTTTATTGTCATATAACTTTATTTTCGTAATACCATGACTTTGTCGTATGACTATTCTCATAATACTACAAATTTATTTTCGTAATATTTTGACTTTATTCTCATAATACTACGACTTTATTCTCGTAATATTGTGACTTTATTCTCATAATACTACAACTTTATTCTCATAATATTGACTTTAATGTTGTAAACTTTATTCTTGTAATACTACAACTTTATTTTCATAATACTAGGACTTTGTTCTCGTAATATTTCGACCAATTCCTGTAATAATATATCTTTATTGTCGTAATATTTAGACTTTATTCTCATAATACTAAGACTTTATTCTCGTAATACTACAAC